>NC_132891.1:6171121-6493621 GCF_030463535.1 Salminus brasiliensis
TAAAATATCAATTCATTAGGGGTGTAACGCCACGGCAGTGTTGTGGTTTGGTTCACAGTGTGATTTGGACATCATAGTTTGATACAACGGAGACAAAAAACAATAATCCCCCTCAAAAGTAGAAGACTAATTTGAGATCCTTTTCCTTAATTTAGAAGACCCAACAAGAGTGCATTTATCATAGTGGTGCTCCAAAAAACCCACTACAATTCCCACAATACTGTGCAAATCCTCTTTGTGAAATCTGTGCTTGTGAATGTTCACATTCGTCAATGTTTGTCCATCATGTACACACATGTACTGTAACATCCCTAGTCCTAAAGAAGCAGGTAAGTTATTAAATTCTTTGGTACAGCTACATTTTGGTGGGTTCATTTTGAAGGTTTGTGAAACTGATGTTAATTGATTGTGGCAGTAATGTAGTTCTGAGCCAACATATGGCCAGCTTCCCAGACCAAAATTAAGTCTAAATCTAGACTAAAAAGGGATTTTTAATGATTACTTATCATTGGCACCTTAGTTTAGTCCAGGACTAGGCTTAATCCATGCTTGGGGAAACCTGCCCATTATTATAGTTTGTACCATGCAGACATGGAGTCAACCTCTGCTACTTGTTTGCAGTGTAAGGTGCCTATACTGTTACGTACAAATTTACCCAGTAACCAGTTGTATACTCTCACCAGGTTTATGGTGTCTTTATGGCATGTTTCAGCTGCAAAGCTTAGTCAAAAATGAAATGTTGTATTTTCTTTTAGTCTGTGATATCAGTTGATTGTATGTGTGGTTTTCTTTGATTCCACAGCTGCTCAGTTTATCTACTCGCGTCAGGACTCGAGGCAGGCACGGCAGGTAGAGCCACTGGAGGAGGAGGAACATGAAGAAGAGGAAGAGATGCCAACCTCACCCACTGTCACACACATGCTTGACCCATTGGAGCAAGGTGCACATGCAATGTGTGCTTTTTCTAGAATGTTAAAAATAGTGTACAGAAGTCATTCAGAGAAGTTCCGTATAATGAATACTGATTCATATTTGTCCTTTTTTCGGCTAGTGTATGTTTAAGATGTTAAACGCTTTGCTTGTGTGAATTGACAATAATCCCTGTAACTCAGATTCTCTAGAATGGCACCTTTTACACCAAACTACACTAAAGCATGACTTAGTTTATAACTTAATGCTTTTGTTGTTCTGAAATTTGAAATTGAAAAATGTTTGTGAAAGCATAATGGAGCCTTTGCACTATATGGACAAAGTATTGGGACACCTGCACGTTGATTGTTTAGTCTGAAATCAAGGGTATTACAAAGAATTTGTCCTGCTTTTGTTTGAAGTAACTGTCTCTACTGTCCAGGAAAGCATTTCTACTAGGTTTTGGAGCATTGCTGTGAGCTTTTGATTGTTTTCTGAGGCAAGAGCATTAATGAGGTCCGGATGTTTAATGATTATTGCCCCAAAAGTACTGGATGAAGCACCATCACTCCAGAGAACACAGTTTCTCTGTTCCACAGCTCAGTGCTGGGGGCTTTATACACCAATAGCCCGTGCATGGCATTAGGCATGGTCTCCTATTTTATTGGTAATGCTTATTTACAGGGACAAGACAAGCTGTGTGTGTGTGTATTTGCACATCTTTGCCAGCAGAGCATGCAACTATGCAGGTAGTTGAATGCATTTATTAGAAGGGATGTCCACAAACATTTGGACATACTGTATGTGTGTCTTAAACCTGAATTTACCTGTTGTTGAGCCAAATGAGTTTCTACTTCTGACTATGGTGACTGAACATGCATTTCTAGACTGGTTGGACTTGTTGCATAAAATGCTAAATATTAATTTGTGTTCAGGTCGGTTGTACTCCTGCTTGGACAGATGAGAACAGTGCTCGGAGACTCTGTCCCTGACTCTACTTTGACCGAGGCTGCCCTGAAGTATGACTGCAATCCTCACAGAGCTCTGGACTCCATTCTGTCTTCAGAAAGCACCAGCACGCAAAAAGCAACTGCACCCAAAACCATCGCACAACCAGAGCTCACCACAGCTCCCCCACCACAGAAAGGTACACACACCCAGTTAGCCTTATAACAGGGCTGGTGTCATGTCTCAGTGGACCACTCCGAACTCCAGGGTTTTTCCAAAAGAGAAGGCCTTTAAGCCTTTCATTTTCTAAAGCTAGTTTTGTTTCAGAAATACACAGTAATTCAGATTACTGAATTACTAATTTTTTGGCCAGTACTGATTCTTCAGAACTTAAAATCTTGATAACTATAATAGTAATGGACAGTTCAGATATATTTGTAGTTTTGGATAAAAGTGGTATTACTGTAAACCCTCCTAAATCTGAAGAACATAAACTTGTGACTGAGAAACTTGTGGTTAAGACCCAGAGTTCTGTTGTTTCTGTAAATTAGCGAATGGCTTTCTTACAGTTAATTAACTCTATACATACAGCAGGTAGTATTTTAGCATGTTTCATGATATACACTGAATAGACAAAAGTCCCACAGGACAGGACACAGGCTCACTTATTGTTTCCTCCGAAATTAAAGGTATTAAAAAATTCATTCATTTTGTTGGAGTAACTGTCTCTTAACGGTTCAGGGAAGAAGGCTTTTTACTAAATTTTGGAGCATTGTTGAGAGGGTTTGATTGCATTAAGCAACAAGAGCATTAGTGAGGTCAGGCTGTGGGATGATCACTTTCCCATCTCATCACAAAAGTATTGTTTGGAGTACCATTATTCCAGAGAACACAGTTTCACTGCTCCATGGCTTAATGCTGGGGTGGCTTTATACCCCTCTAGCCCATGCCTGGTGTTAGGTAAATCAATATTTTCAAATGTATCTGCTCCAGAAAGTCGTATTCTATTGGCAGTAATTCTCTACAGAGACTAGACAAGCTGTGAATGTGCATTTGCATGTCTGTGTCAGCAGTGGGTGCAACTTAAAGTAGCTGAACATTAGAAGGGGTGTCCACAAATATTTGGACATATAATGTATTTAAACTGAGGTTATTTACATTGTCTGCCAATTGTTCTGTCACCAGGGTATTGCCATTTCTAAATATTATGATCAACAAAGCCAGTACTGATAAAACTGTGGTTTGCGCATATCGACCAATATTGATTGTGCCCCAGAGCGCATGCATGGTCAAATATGGCTAATGGCTTTTACAGTTCGAACAAAAACTTGAACAGTTGTTTAGCGCTAACCTTGATTCAGCTCTTAATCAACATATAAGTAACGTATTGCCTTTCTCTCTCTGTATGGTGTCAACCATTCCATGGGCTTTGTGTGGTGCCTTGGCAATCATTCTCTCCCATCTTCCTCCTCTTCACCCTGGTTCTCTCTGCCTGCATTTGGCCCTCGTAAGGTAAGGAGCCTTATCTCCCTCCACAAAAAGCAACACTGATATTGCACACACAGCCCCACCGTGCACACTGTCACAACCTGCATCCGTTCTTTCATTAAACCTCAGTGATCTCTTGGCTCAGTCTGAGCTAAAGAAGCACAGTGAATCTTGTAAAAGCTCTGACCCTGTCCTGGGTAGTTTGCCCACAGGCTTGGTGAAGGGTACATTAATACAATGCTCTGATGGTGGCCATCTAAAATCTACAGGCCAGAGTTCTCTGGCTCAGTTGATGGCTGAGCATGAGCAGAAATGTGCAAGTTCCCTCCCCACTACTGGCACAGGTCAAAACATCTCCTTCCCTGCCTCTCTGAACAATGGTTCCTCCCAAACCTATCCCTTCTCTAGTCTCGGGCAAAGTACTCTTCAGTCATCTCTCTCTTCCGGTCTAACTATGGGTCTCAGTACTTCTCCTGGTGTTGGAAACCTGTCCATAAGCCCTGCTTCCTCCCTTCTGTCCTGCTCTCTGGGTAGTCTCTCTCTACAGGACCCGAAAGTGGCTATGCCATTAAGTGTCCCGTTAGGGAGTCTAAGTAATGTTCTGCAGGCTAGCAAGCCAGTGGAAATGAAAGGGGCTTCTAGAAGTTCTGGGGTTCTAGGTCAAAGTGGAAGCCCTTCATTGGCAGAGCTAATTCAGGCACACCAAAGCAGCAGCCCTGGGCTCTTCAGCTCAGTGCCAGGCCCGCAAAACACGTCTAACACAGTCACAGCTGGTTTACAATCTGCAAGCGATGCAAACATGACTGAAACCCCACACATCACTTTTAGTGCCAGCTGCTTGGCTTCACACTCTTCTCCAAAACCTCCTCCTGCTGCAACTGTTCCTCCTGGCTTTTCTGCAGCACCATCTTTAGCAGACCTTGTATCGCAACATCAAGCATCAAATATGCCTCCCAACTCCAGACCTCCTAAGAGTAGAAACGAGAACAAAAAAGGTAAAGCGTCTGCTGAGGTCTGTGAGCCTCTTTCCAAAAGCGTTCCGCAGAACGTGGATTTAAGTGTTCTGATGTTGCAGACGTCGCCTCGTATTTCTCCCCATCGCCATGACGGCCACTCTCCAAACCATCATTTCTTGAGCCAGGACATGCCCAGAGTTTTTGCCGAGCCGTCAGTGTTTGCTCTGACGCTGTGCGTGCGGATGAAGAAGAAGAGGAGCCAGCGCAGCAACTTGATGCATAAAGCTTTTCTCTACAGCAGGCAGATGGCAAGAGTGAAGGAGAGAGTGCAGGGACCACCGCTTCATCATATCACGCCGTTTGCCTTCGACACACCATCTCCTGATGACATAGTCAAGGCGAACCAGAAGAAGGCGTTTACAAGAGAGTAGGGCGTTTTGTTACACCCCTTTTTTGAGGTACCAGTTTAGCCTCTGACTCTAAACTGAGTTTCTTACTCGATAATCATTTTGCAGTCCATCTACTAGATACTATTTTAGTGTTTTAGAGTCCAGGGATACCTTCTTTCTTTTGGGAGGAAAAGATGTTTAAATCATCAACTCAATCAAGCAGCTATAAACATTAACATAAACAAGCAAAGGCCTGAATTAAGTGGATTAGGCCATAGTTTGGCTTGTTTATGAACTTTTAAACCTTTAGAAAACAGCTCTGTATAGCCTCGAGCCACACCTCAAAGTTAACCAGGTAACCACAGACCACTGAACTAAGCATGTACAGATTACTGTATGATTCTCTGAGCAGCATTACTTTTTAATTGATATAATTTTTAAAGGTGTTTTTGTTTCCATATGGTTTATAGTGATCTGATTTTGTTACTATTTTATAGTAGACTGAATTTCTATTTTTGTAAGCGGTAGTTAAGACTTTTATAACCTTTTGCTTTATTATGTAGTTATAGTCCCTCACTATAAGTGTGTGGAAAGAGGTTAATAGAGAAAGAGAGAAAGAAAGCAAAAAGGTGTTGCTCCACAGCTGTTCTGCAGCAGTTTGATGTCAGGAGCAGTTCTGGTTTACCACAGACACAGAAAGAAAAGAGAGAAAGAGAAAAGAAAGAGAAAAAGAGGGAGGACAGACATCTAGGTTTGGGGACACCTGGAGATTTTCCTTTTAGTTTGTAATGATCTGTGCACACGTACATGAACACACACAAACAGATTGAATACAATGCTGCACAGCTAATTATAGTTCTGTTTTAATGAGACGAGACTTTGATTTTGTAATTATTTCATATTGATTATGATCTGGGATCATTTTAACCTTTTTAAAGCACTGATGTACAGCTGAGAGTGGTTGTGATTGATGTGGGCGTAGGCCTGAGGTTTGTGTATGTACTGAAATAAAGATTTGCCTTGTTTCATATGCTGAGATTCCTGTGTGTGACTGCCTGGGTGGGTCTGTGTGGGTGGAGGGGTTATATGACACTGTGTGTGAGAGTGCATGCATGTGTTTGTAAATGTGTGCATGTGCTAACTTTAATGGGTGTGTTAGCTTGTGGTGTTTATCACTTTGGAAATGTGTGTGTATTAGAAGATTGTGTGTTTCTGTGAGGTCACACTGAGGTGTAAACACACCCTCGGCGTACGGAGTAAGACCGTACAACACCTTTGCTTTGCTTTTGCTGTGGTATATGACCAACCACAGATGTAGATGTTCTTCAGCTTAAGCTTTAGTCCTCCTCCCCACTTACACACCACATTCTACTAACTCAGCTCCATCGTGAGTTTTTATTTTTTGTTCTGATAGTATCATTCTTTGTGTCTTTGTAAAGATCCCATTAGCATCTCATTTATATGGAAATGTTGTGGCAGATACAAATTAGCTAAATCCAAGACCTAGCATTTAGCTGAACAGTTCTAGTAGTTTTAAACAGCTTTACAGACTCATAGATTTTCTCAAACTTGAAGTCTTAAAGCTTTGCAGTAGAATTGCAGAGTTGCCATGATACCAGAATTTGGATTTTGAGACCCCTACCAAGTGTGTTACCCAAATGCATTTAAAAACATTCAACCTTTTCTAAATTCCAATAACTAATCCGAGTCATGCCTTATTTACAGTGCTTGTGGTGAATTTTCACTGGAACGTGTTTTAGTCTGGGAAAACTGGCTTTGTATGTTTATTGAAATTGACATAAAAAAGTAATTTCTATTAATTGTGCAACTGTTTCTAAAGCAATGTTAAGTACAGCAGTGTATGAATGGCAAAACGACATATTGACTCTGATACATATCCAATATGCTGCAATGTGACTCATTCTGAACCAAGGTTGCAGCAGTATACTGGTTTCAGTTATACCATGGTATAGCAAATCACCTTACCCTGTACATTTGCTCAATACCAACTATTCAGCTGAATTTAAAATGTAGAATCCTACCAATTTCTTACTTTTTTCAGAGATGTCAGTCTGTTTAGGAGTATGAACTGTTAAGATGAGTGTCTGAGGGAGGTCACATCTAAAAAGAGACTGTAAATGGCCTAGAAAATGGGCCTTGGTGTGCAAATCTGATTTGGGCCACTTTGTGAAAGTATCCTTAATGAGGTTGCTTTTTCCCCTCATTAGATCTGCTTTTATTTTATTTTTTAACCGTTGACTAACAAATGAATGATTCTAAGCTGAATTTTTAACAGTTCAGACATTAAGCTGTGAGTGTGATCTTCCATGTACAGAATTTTGTGTTAATATGTAATCTTCATGCCCATCCATTTTTCCATATGTTTTGTTTTAATCTTAATGTTTTGTGTAAAGTCTGTGCTGTATTGTGTTACTATTGTGTATATACTGTATAATTCAGAACACTGAAGTTAATTAACCAGTTAATGTTAGAAAATTAACTAGAGAGCTCTGGTTACTCTGTCTGACAATATCTTCCAAATCAGTAGTTAACTAGCAGTAGAACAGACAGTAGCTGCACCTGTGTTGTATGTCCTGTTTGCCACTTGCCTTTGGATAAGTTGTTTGAGCAAGCCAGCCAGACAGTCAGCCAGCTATAGGGGAAGTTAACAGTTTGGTTCCTCCAATAAAATTGAGACTTCCAGTTCAGTGTTTAAATGGTGAGGTCACTGTAATACTGCAATACAGAAAGTAGAGAATGTTACCTGAAGAACTTTCTGAGTATTTTGTTCATTGGTGTATTAATAGTAGGGGTGTAGGAAAATATAAATATATTGAAGTATCATGGTATAATGTTTTGCAGTACTGTATTGATTCTCAAAAACACTATCCACTTTTTAATGAAACTGTCAATCTGACAGTTTTTAAAATTTGAGAAAAAAATCAGTATATTATCTTGCTTACAGTATTCCAGTATCACATACTAAATTGCAAACCCTGTATCTTAAGGCATGTTGCATTGCCAGGTTCTTGCCAATACTCAATACTAGTCAATATATAGTAAGTGTACCTTTGGTAGGGATTAAACATGCTCAGATGCTGATTACAAGCCCATTTACCACCCTGTTATTTTGCCTCAGAATGAAGCCTCCTGGTTTTCTGTAAAACTGCTTTGTTAAAACTTCTGTTAAAGCTAAGTTTTCTTTGATTTGAGTTTACGGCACCCCAACGGATCATAGCAGCCACATAGCCCAGCTTTGCTTAGCTTAGCGCTGTCATGAGAACCTGAAATTGTTTTGCCAGGTAGTGTTGCTGTCCTCACATTGCCGTGTGTGGGGTTAACTAGATGAATAGATTGTATTCAGAAAAGCAATACACTTAGTTGTCCAAAAGTATCAGAGTTGGACAAAATGTACTCTACCATACCCATGCGTTAGCCAATAACAGGAAGTGCGAGGCAGGACTTCAGTCATGTTGCAGTTTCTGAATTCATTTCTAAAGCTGCACTAGCTATAGAAGATGCAGAAGGACAGAGTTCGGTTTGATTGGTGGGACCTGTCAGATTTTGGTCTTCTGTCTTGAGCAGCAGTTTGAGCTTCTTCGCGATCTGGTTTCTTATCCACACGACCACTAGCAGTAACAGAAGGTTGGTATGTGCTCTGTCCGACTTAATGCACTTGTAAATCATAAGGGGTTGAATATTTTTGGTTTCTATAAAACAGACCAATGAGAAACTACATTGTATGACTTACCCATGTACCCATGTTTTGGCTTTATTTCCAGTACTCAGTGTGGCAGAAGTTAGTAAAGCTCTATGGCTTTCTCAGCGTGTACTGGGCAGTGCAGCTTATTGTTTTGAATGAGATTTTATTAGATGTCGTCTACTGTCCGCAGGGGTTGCGTGTAGTCCTATTTGACTGTCCATGTAAGCACCCAAGACAGCATACCACTCAAACACAAACTCTTTCTTTCCAAAGAGCAATCACTTCAAACTCGTACAGCGTACGCTAAGCGTGACCGCCTTAACACCAACAACCAGTACTGGAGAAAGCACGACCGTATGTTTTATATCACACCTGCTGTCAGCTTTTCCACCTGGGTTTAGTTTATGTTGAAGATGGAAGAAGGTGAAAGGTTGTAATGCCATGTGTGAATAAAGTGTGAATCAACTTGCAAAGGGTGATGGGGTAGGAGTACCTGCAAGGTGATGTTTGTATGTCCGGCTGTGTAACAGCATGTGCGACCTATCTGCTGGCTTGGCCCTGGTGATTCTCAGTCCAGAGGACCCTGTACCTCTAAAATGGCAGCTTGTACAGGAGAAGGAAAACCCCTTCCTAACTTTCAGTGGAAGTAGGTGAAAAGAGATATGATTCCAAGTCATATTGGAACATTTCCGTTGTTCCATTTATGATGAAGTTTTAACTTGATGTAAAAATCAACAAGTGCCAGTGGATCTGATGCCCACTTCAGTTCATCAATTGCTGGGCAATCAGCTGCTTGAGAAAGAAATCAAATATGTGGTGCATGGGGTTCCCCAGGGTTAACCACTGGACTCAGACTTTTTTTTTTTTTTTTTTTTGGCATCTCCTTCTGACTATTAAAACTAGCTGGAGGGACACAAGGCACTTGCTTTGCGCTCATTTCATGCATTGATGTAACTGTGAAAATTACTAACCCTGAGACTGACACACCCCCCCCCCCCCCCCCCCTTCTAACTTGTTCTCTTGTTTATTTTGCACTTGATTGTAACCTCAAGCCTGTCTACCCTTGTGCTCTTTAAATGTAAAGTCCCAGTAGGTTTTAAACTGAACTGCCCTTTAAGTTGAAATGGTCCTTTAGGATTAGGTTTTATACAAGTTCATGCTCAGCACACTTAACTCTGTCTGTACCGAGACAGACATGGGTTAAAAACAGGAAAGACTGTACTGTTAAACTGATGGCCTGCTTCTGTATCTCTCTTTCTGTCTCTCTCTCTTCCTTTCTTTTTTTTTCACTCTTTTGCTCTATTTGCTCTATCTTTATGCCATCTGACCACCTTAGTTTCTCCTCTATCCCTCTTTTTCTTTCTTTTTTTTTTTTCTCTTTGCCACCTACACAGGAAAAAGTGACTCTCTCACAGCTGGCCCTTTGTCGCTGCTTTTCTCTGGGTTTTTGCACTTTGTGGGTTTTGCTGAAATGTCGATATGCCGTGCTCTGAAACGGTGCAAAGCTCTATAGATTGGTCATAGAGAGAGAGAAAGAGAGCAAGACTGTGAAGCTGAAAGCTAGTGAGAGGTTACTGACCTCTTCTGTAGACCACACTTTGTCGTGCCACTCACATGCAGTCATTAACCACCCTTTTGCTCTCTGAGGTTGCAAATTAATTCAAGACTGTGTAAAATGCACCTATTCGGCCTACCGCCTAAAAAACCTTAAGGGTCTATATCTAGGTCCACGCTTTACATAGCAACAGTGAATATTAGATAATGCACAACTAATAGTAATAACACTTTTATTAAACCACTGAATAATTTAGGAGTGGGTTCTAAGTTTGTGCTTTAACAGTACCATTGTGTGTCTGTAGATGTATGAGTGAATGATGTTGGCTGATTTCGCGCATTCAGTGCTAAGTGTGTGTGTGTGAGTGTGTGAGTGAGGACATGTGAGTGGTGAGCTGAGGGTTTGGGGATTCCCCTTTTTTTGAATTGATGATATACTCTTGAAAATTGAACTGACATGGAAAATAAGGATGCATCAACGTGTGGCAGATGGAGAGAAGATACAGGTTGTTTTTGTTTAAAACACCATAGTGTTTTTCTAGTTTTGCTGTGTGGTGCTGCCCTGCTCTGTGGAAACCGTCACAACAGCTCCTCCTCCTGGACCATAAATGCACCTTTCTTTCTTAAACTGCAGACTACTCATTATTCAGTTGTTAAATTGTAATCTTATTACTTAGTAACTGCAGTGCATTGTTTGGTAATTAATACGAAACTACTGTATTAAGTCACTGTCATGCAAAAGCCTTGTATGTCCAAAACTGCATCTCTACAGAAGAAGGAAAAAACATCCTTAACCTTTAATAGAAATGATTGAGGAATGATTTTTGGAGCATTTTTATTGGTCCAGTTATTATGGAAATTGACACAATATAAAGATATACTGCCAGAAAAAAAAAACCCCAAACAAAACAATGTGTAAGTAGGGGCTCCATAGTCCAAGTATCCTGAGCCTTGCAGCTGTGCCATCAGCGGCTGGAGTCTGAGAGAGCACTATGCCTTTTAAATGACACACATGTCTGTTAGCTGGCTTGGGTGAGCTGGAGACCTGGTGCTTTCCTTTGAGCATGTCTGCTGCCCAGCTCCTCGGAAAAAGACGATGGCTGGGTTCTTATGTATCAGAGATGCATTCAGTCCTTACCCTTATGGGGGGTTGAACGGGTGGGTTAATTGGCAGTGGTGGCTCAGCGGTTAGAGCTCCAGGCTATTGATGACAGGGTCATGGGTTCGATACCTGTGCTCTGCAAGCTACCACTGTTGGGCCCTTGAGCAAGGCCCTTTACCCTCTCTGCTCCCTGAATGCTTACTATCCACTGTGTGTGTGTGTGTGTGTGTGTGTGTGTGTGTGTGTGTGTGTGTGTGTGTGTGTGTGTGTGTGTGTGTGTGTTCACTGCATGGATGGGATAAATGCAGAAGCCGAATTCCATCTGTGCCTGTCACAAATAGTCAACTGTGAGAAATTGACAAAAAATGTTTTTGCCAAAAAGATTTTATTTTAATTAAATAAAAAAGGTTTTGAGACCACCTCCTATTTCTGAATTGAATGAAATATAAAATCTATAAAAGGAATATATCACAAAGCCTGCAATGTGAGATCTTTTATAAAGAATTATGGTGAAATATTAGTGATGCACTCTCTCTGAATAAAATGTTTTTAAATACAATAGATTGCTTTTATGCCATGTTATGTTAATGTTGTCTATTTTCAGTTTTCCTAGTTTTTTCTTCCTCTCACACTCAACCGGTGGTGCCATGGGCGACTGACAGATAAACAACGATGAATTGCGAGGATTAGACTTAATCAGCCCTTGGCTGTGTTTGACTAGGCCTGGATCCGTTTTCCTAGGAAGAGTGCATTTACATATCCTGCTGGGTGTGGGTGTGTGTGTCAGGGTGGGAGCATGGAGGGAATGCGTTTGTTTTTGTGACTGCTGTCTTTAGGCCGTTCCTCTAGAAATGCCAGCCTGAAAAGTGATCCCTTGGTTGCCTGCAAGTCTGAAAGGCTATGAGGCAATGGAGTTCATCCGTTGCCCCATAGCCTGCTGAAGACTAACAGAGGGCAGAAGCTGGTGTTCAAAATTAGCAGATTAGTGAAGAACAGAAGAGTCCTTTAATATTTAGATTTATCACAATTCAACATGTTTTTGGGCCAATATCTATCTAATGCATCTGTAGCAGATCAGTGAATCTCCTCAGACAAGAGTTTTCTGGTAGGAAAACCCAAATAACTGTTGCATTGCTGAAGCAGCTACTACTTTGGCTCCTGCAAAAAGGGTTTTGCATGCAGAGAAGTATGTTGAAAGTGGTGGCTCATTGGTTAAATTGCTGGACTCACAGGGTTGTGGTTTAAATACCCAGATCCACTAAGCTGGCACTTGAGCAAGGCTTCTAACTTCTCTGCTTGAGAGGCACCAAAGAATAGCTGATCCTGTGCTCTGACCCTGGCTTTCTAAGAAGTACATGTGAAGAGGAGAATTTTTATTGTACTGTACGAGAATAAAAGAATGAGTGCCACTGCTGGAGTGTTTGTTAAAAAGCCTTTTTCTTGTTTTGGGCTATGCTGGACTGTTATCTGCTGAGTACAGTACATGCTCACTCATACAGGATAACTTCTAGCGTTTTTCACTTTCAATTTGTGTATTTTTGTAAAACTTTTGGCGAGCACGTTATGCAGCATGGAAGTGGCGGTGGTCATATTCACAGTAGTGTGCCAAGACGTGTAGGTGGCTGATTGAAATCGTGTTTTAAACGTGTGCGTAAATTTATTGGTGTGTGTCTTCAGGGTAGTTATGTTGTAGGTGTGGCTGACTGTGTGTGTGTGTGCGCGAGCATGCAGGTGAAGGATTATCTTTGCCCCCACACCACTTCCTGGCCTTGTGGCTGTGCCTGCAGAGTCAGGTGTTTGAATGTGTGTGTTGGAGAGATAAAGGTTGGTTTGCTGGGTGTGTGTGTGTATGTATATGTGTAGGGATAGTGTTCGGGCATGAGTTTAGGGGCAAGTGTCATTAGAAGTGCTTTACTTTGTGGCTCTGTAAGCATTACTGTCCTTTTTGGGGGGCTGAGGTGGGGTAATAAAAATGGTGGGAATTGTTTTAGGCCTCTGAAATATTGCGTGTGATTTATTACTTTTGAATATTTTGTTTAAGTTAATGTAACTAAGCATAATTTGTAGTGGTGTATGAATGTAACATTGGGAATCTCACCCACTTATGATGGTCTTTCTGATTCCTAATGTTATCCCTGTATTAACAGTCACTGCGTAGAGGCTTCAGTCTCTCCAGAAACAAAACCTGAAGCATCATATGACTTAAGAACAGAATGTCTATTAGAATCTAATGGTACCTATTTTTATGGACAGCAGCTTTAGGGTAATGTTCACATCAACTGTCAGAATGGGGGGAAATGTGATCTCAGTGATTTTGAGCATGAAATGATTGTTGTCAGAAAGGCTGGTTTGGTTATTTCTAGAACTATTGATCATCTAGGGGTTTCAGCACAACAGTCTCTAGAGCATGACCAGACTGGTTGGAGCTGTTATAATGGCTTAAGGAGAATGGGAAGACCACGTCAGGTTCTGCTTCTGTCAGCCAAAAACAGAAAGCTGAGGCACAACTGAAAACTGGGCAATTGAAGACTGGAGAAACGTAGCCTGGCCTGATGAATCTCGATTTCTGCTGTGGCACACAGATTGTAGGTTCGGAATTTGGTGCCAACAGCATGAACCTGCCTTGTGTCAACAGTTCAGGATGGAGGTTGATGTAAGGAATGTTTTCTTGGCACACTATGAGCTAGTCAATACCAGATCATTACTTGATCGCCACAGCCATTTAAATATTGGTGCCAACATGCTCTTTCTTTTGATGGCCACAATTTGCTTATCTTTTAACTGCTACTTCCACCAAAAAGTTGCCTCAAACTGGTTCCAAGAACAAAACAATGAGTTTGTTGGTTTTCAGTGATCTTTCCAGTCACTAAATCTGGATCCATACGAACATGAGAAAGGGAGAGTTGTAGCATTAAAATTGACCACCGAAAAATCTGCAGGAATTGCGTGCCAAGCATGTCAACTAGGACGAGAATCTAAAGGAACATTTCTAACATCTTGTGGAATCGAAGATATCTCGAGAGCAAATGTAGGCCATACCCAGTGTCCGTATGCTGGCTCTGTCCGTTTATACTGAAACAGTATGATTTTACTTTTTGATATGTCATGCGTTTAGTGGCATGCAATGGTTTGGGCACCCCTGCTTAAAAAAGAAATTCTAGGCATCTGATTTTATTTTCAGAGTGCTAGGCAGCTGCTTAGAGGAGCCCATGGTTGCTGGATGTTGAGACAAGGTTTGAGGAATCAGTATTATAAAGCTTTGAAATGGTCATCACTTGGACAGTGATTTTGAATAGTTTTTGTTGGGTTATTCAGTGTATATACCCTACCTCTACCCTACCTCTAATGTTTACGTTTACCCTCAGGCTAACTGGTTGATCTCTTTTCTGAAGACCTCTGATCTCCTGAATGCATACCGTTTGTATTGTAAACAGTCATCTCTGTTTGAACCTCTTCCTAGATGTTGACCAAAGCACTTTAGCATTAGGACCCTAAAGGTTAGCCACTGAACGTAGCCACTTAGGCTCCATTCTGGTTTTACAGCGTCCTCAAAATAAACAACAATTTAGATTGAGTCTCCTCTCTTAATTTAACACAACAACAAAATTGTAGCCAAGGCTAATAGAGATCTGCTGTGTTAGATGTTTCATGTGCGTTATAAGCTGTCTGCAAATAATGTCCCGCCATCTAAAAACGTATATGCACCTTGTTCTCATTACCTACAGGTTAGAAATCTATGCACCATATAATCACTACCTTCAGTAATGAGTGGTATTTATTGTATTGTCTTTTAGTTTAATGTTGTCACCCACGTCAGCATTTTGCTGTTCTAGTTTTGTTCCATGTTGCACCTTTTGTTCTGGGAAAAACACAATTTCATTCCACTGTGTACATGTACAGAACTGAAATATCAATAAAAACCTCTTGAGATCTGAGCTATTGGTAAAAGTTATCCGGCAGTCTAGACTTTTGCTTTAAGCTCCTTTTTCTTTGTTCACTTTCTGTACAAAATACTCTAATCTTGCAAATGTTGCTTAAAAAAGAATGGGCCTTAATCACCAACCATTCTTATGTTCTTCTCAAAAAAACACTTACTTACGTTTTTAAGATTGTTTGTTTACGAAGACAGTTGGGATCCACCATTGAACAGTTCTTCCTTTAAAACCACTTCATGATGTGAAGGGCATAGGGCTCAGAGTGGTCTAGCAGACAATGGCATGAACTTTATGAACACAATGACCCCTGCATCGCTGGGCCCCTGTCTACCATCAGCAGCCGGACTGTTTTGGTAGGCAGCTGGTTGTGCATGTGCCAGTCTTCACCATCGCATTACATGTGTTGGAGGGAGAGTGCTTGCAAGTGGGTTGGGTAGAAAGATTGGGCTTTGGCATCAGCGGCTGGTGTACGAGAGAGCACAAGCCATGCTCTCTCGGGATGGGTAAATATCATTCTCTCCACTCATCACTCTTAAGCGATGTTGACCGACACAGGCCTCTGTTAGTTAGAGACCCGGCTCCTTCCTCCAAGCCTGCTGGCTGCCTGGTAAGGTAATCCTGCATGCTGCAGTTTGAACAGAGGCGCTGGCTGGCTCCTCTTCTATTGGAGGAGACGTGTTAAGTCTTTTCCTTCCTTGTCTGGGAAGTGTTGCTAGTGCTAGCAAATGAGTTGTGGTACCAATTTGGGCGAAAAAGGGAAAACTTTGACAAATAAATGAAAATAATAATAGATGCATCTGACCCACTTCTCAAGACAGGGCTTTTCACATGAACTAATATAATAAAGTAATGTTACAAAAATAAAATATATTAATAAATAAGGACCAATATTTAATCTCAAACGTTATGCCTTTTGTAGATCAGTTCATTTTCCGCTCACTTGACTATTCACAGTAACAGAAATCTTAATCAGATTTTTGCAAACTTTTGCAGGCCACTGTAGGTGCACATCTCCCAGAGGGACAGGCTTACAGAGCGAAAATAAGCAAAGAAGGTTTGGTTCACTTTTGGCTATTTCTGACCTTGCAGGAGGTGTGAATCATTTCTGAACGTATGAAGCGGATTTCAGTGTCTCAAAGTTCTCAAGAATCGTGGTGATGAAGGTTTCAGAACTGAGAAGCTGCGTTTCTCCCCAGCTCGAGTGTGTGTGTGTGTGTGTGTGTGATGCAGTCAGCTTTTTATCTGTGCAGTTATCCTAAAGGGGGTGAATGTGTGTGTTTGCCTTGCTGAACTTCTAAATGTGGACGCTCTCATGCCATTGGTGCACACTCAGTGTGTAACTGTTGTTGACGCGGGCACAGTTAACACTTTCCTGGCCAGAGCGCAGGCAGCTCAGAGAGAGATGACTGGCTGTGGCTCTGAAAACTGACTCTGCACTACTGGTATGATTCGACAGGCAGAAAGCCCAGTTACCTTAGAGGGAAATGTTCTCTCTTTCTCTCTCTTTTTTTTTTTTTCTCTCATCCTTTCCCCTCTTCTTGCTTGTCACCTTGTCTATGCACCTCATGACTCATGAATTTCAGTAAGTCAACCAAACCGAGGCGGTACATTAAACACAAGATGTAGAGCTGACCATGTGTTTCGAAAAGCGCTGGGAACCAAGTAAAGTGCACGTTAAGCGTAATGTCACTGATGTATCTAAAATGAAACTTGCTATTGAACCACTCTTGTGGGCATTAAATTGTCCATCTCCTGTAAAGGTACATGTGAGTTGTGTGGATTTGCGAGTACAAAAACAATCCAAATAGATTGATCAGAATCAAAATCACAAAAACAAACCGATGTAACGCCCTAGAGAAGTGCACACGCGCTGTGCTGTTCTCGGAATTTCACGTAGGCAGTTTTCTTCAAAATACCGCAAGTAGACTCCCCCAGTTATTTTTTTCCAATTCCGGCATCATCCTGTTTATGCCGCCTCATCCTTGGAGTCTTAAGACTGTGTTTGAGACACTGTGTTCATTTGACGAACAGATCCATATGCGTGTACTGTCTTCATACAACTTGGGAGAAGGAAGGAAGGAACTACATGGAACCACGTCCTTATTCTCTTTCCACGGTAGTCTGACCAAGCCTCACCGATGCACAATGCTTCTGCACAATTGTGATGGTTTTTGTTTATTGTTTTATTTTCAGGGCTGCTTGTTAACTTACAACTCATTATGGGCCTCTGAAATACACCTCGTTAGTCATTGGTGAGAAGCTGTGAGTAATGAATGAGTGACTCAAAAAAGTGGAAATGCACAAAACTGCTCAACTCGTTACGTATGTTGCTGTGGGAACTCCCGGTTCTTTGGGGGGTAATATTCACGTCACTTCACATTGTAATTCCTATCGAATGCACCGTATGTTTGTGGACACCCCTTTTAATGAATGCATTCAGTTACTTGAAGTTGCACCCATTGCTGACACAGATGTGCAAATGTACACACACCGTTTGTCTAGTCCCTGTAGAGAGGTACTGCCAATAGAATAGGATTCTCTGCGGCAGATAATGAACCTAACGCCAAGCGTTGGCTAGAGGGGCAGCTGTGTTCTCTGGAATGATGGTGCTCCATCCTTCATCATGACCTCACTAATACTTTTGTCGCTGAATGCAATCAAATTTTCACAACAATGCTCCAAAATGTAGTAGAAAACCTTGCATGAACATCAGAGACAGTTACTCCTACAAACTTTTTTTTTTTTTAATAAATGTATTCAGTGAATGAGGTGTCCCAATACTTTTGTCTATATAGTGTGCTTTTTCCAAACTAGTTTAGTTTGTGTGTCTCTCTTGATATCTTGGCAACACTGGACATGACTTTGTTGACTTAAGTGCAGTAAATATCACATTGGCGCTGCCATGCAAAAACCTTGTATCTTAATTTGAATGTTTTTCACTTTTTGACTTAATGTGAATTTGGCTGCTGTTCTTTACATGTTTGGAATTGGATTGGAAAATTGGATTTGGATGAATGAACCAATAAAAATGCTCCAGAATGCCTTGGAATCAAATCTTTTAAAATTGACTTCAGTTGAAAGCTAAGAATATTTGTTTTTTGCTTCTCCTGAAAAGCTGCCATTTTGGATTTTGTTCATTATGAATCTGTTGACATGTAGTGTGTGTGTGTGTGTGTTCTGTGCTGTAGCTAAACCTCGTGAGGCTCCTGAAAACCGCCTGGAATCTGAGGTAGTTCCTAAAGTTGCCCGGATGACCGTCTCTGGCAAGAAGCAGACTATGGGCTTTGATGTGCCAAGGTAAGTCAGTTGTTCTTCAACAGTATCCATACTGTATTCATATTCCACACACAAATGTATTCCCTTGTAAAGTTGGAAAACATGCTCTCTTATTTTTCCCCTCTCTCAGTACTCTTTAAGTACTGAGTTTTACAGTGTATTATAATGTATACAGTATAATATTATATAATTAAAGCAAATTTATGTAGCAGTTTTACTTAAAAAAAAAACAAAAAAACAAAACGCTTAAAAACATCACTGCTCCACTGACTGTAGTCGACAGAATGGAGAAAGAGAATCTGTCATTCCCAGTTCAGGCCGGAATGCTGCTTCTGCACTGTGCAACTTTAGTGGACGAGTCATAATAGTGTAAAATCCTGTAATATTACTCTACAGGCCTTTTTTTTTTAAACAAAAATACATGTTTTGAATGGTGTAACTGTTGCTGCCCGCATACTTCTGTTTATCCTTTATGTTAGCATGGATGTTAAGCAATGCATCTTCTAATCGGCAGTTCAGAGTCAAAAGTTTTTGACAATAGCAAACACTGTGATGGAGGAGGTTGTGATGATGAGGTGTAAACGGCAGTGGACTGTAAGGCTATTAAATACTTTTACATGTGGTTGGAGAATTCGTTATACTTCTATAACCAATAAGAGGAACTTCCCACTCGTCATGTTTGAATGGCAGGCGGTGGGTTTTGCTTGAACTTTTGGCTACACTGTTCCATTGGTACTTGTAAGTTTTTAGAGAATGTTCAAAAATGCGGGCGAAATGAACGCAGAGTATGAACACAAGGCTCTGTCCGGCTGCGTGTCCGTATTTTACGCCGAGCATAAATCAGCTCAGTGTCTGGTCTTTAATCAGGTCTGTGTGTTTAAAGCGTGATTTGTATTTAAAGCGGTGGTGTAAATGTGAATTAGCTATGTATATGTATGTATAATATACATACATACATTCTTGCCAGGGGCAAAATTATAGGAGTATTTTGTTCAGAGCTCCAAGAGCGTGCTGCTCTGCAAGCTTTGCAGAGTACAACTGTTATGCACATGCATCCACAAGATGGTAGAATCATTGACCCATGTAAAAGTAATTTCTGTACCGCTGCTGTTATTATACTGTAATGTTGGACCATGCACAATCTAACATTTGTTAGATTTTTGGATTACTGTAACAGCCGTGTGTGAGTGAGGGAATGGCTTAAATTAACATCACAGCCTGTTCTCTCTTATTTTCCTTTCACTGTTTTGGTGCAAAAAGGTCAAAGTCTAGTATTTAAGTAAAAATATGGATTCTCCATTTCAGGCAAAGGGTTGCCATGACAAAACAGAGGTTACCTGTTAACACGGAGGTATGTGTGTTGCAGAATAATTCCCTGGAGTGCATACTATGTGTGTTTTTTGTTTTTTTTTAAAGACACACACACAAGACCCCCTTTAGAATAGACAAATAAAAAATATATTAGGTATAAACGTACATTATACCTATACCTGGACACTCAAGTGGGATTTCACCTCTGTTCTGTAGATAACGGTTGTTACAAAAGTGTGTTTATGGGCTTAGCTTAGAGAAGTTAAGTTTGAATGTGCCCTTATTAAAGCTTCTGCAGATTTGCTTTCACATGCTCTTTCTCAGACAGAAAAAGAGGCATAGTGTTTATTTTATAACTGGTTTGTAATTAGTTGCTGTTTTAGTGGAACTAGAGTTGGTAATAAAGAGGACGGTGTGTTTGTCTGCTTACTTCGCGTTCTGGGACAGTATTAAAACCACAGGAGTGGCTGCTGCCTATAGATTATTCAGATGAGCACACACAGACACACACACTCGCACAAACCCGCAGGCTATCACCTCCACACCTTAAACCACAGACCACACCCATAGGGGAAAATAGGGGGGTGTAAAGAGTTGGGGTTTTGCAGGTGGATCTGCTTTAATATGTGCAATTACATAAAAGCTGTAAACCCCAATACTGTAGCAAATGCAACCGCTTAAGCTGTTGATCATTTTGAGCAGTGTTAGTTTTAGGGATGTTATTTTATTATGTATTTTCCGCTGTTTATGCAGTGGTGTGGGAAAGTATATGAGGTAATAAAATATTTTAAATAAATACTTTTAAACATTTTAATGGCGTACACTGCATGGTCAAAAGTATTGGGACAACTGCTCATTCATTGTTTCTGAACTCAAGCGTATTAAAAAAGTTTATCCTGCTTTTGTTGGAGTAACTTTCTCTACTGTCCAGGGAAGAAGGCTTTTTACTAGATTTTGGAGCATTGCTGTGAGGATTTGATTGTATTCAGCAACAAGAGCTCATCTCCAACTCATTCCAAAAAGTTTTGGATGCGACACCATCCATCATTCCAGAGAGCACAGTTCCACTGCTCTACAGCTCTATGCTGGGGGACACTTTAAACCCCTCTAGCCCACACCTGGCATTAGGCATGGTGCCAATAGGTTCATGTTTTTATCTGTTCCAGAGGGTCCTGTTCTATTGGCCGTACTTCTCTGCACGGACTAGATAAGCTTTGTGTGTGTGCGTGCATTTGCACATCTGTGTCAGCAATGGGTGCAACTTGTAGCTGAATATATTCATTAGAAGGGGTGTCCACAAACAAATGTCCCCCACCCTGTATTTTACATGTATTTATTGTATTACAGTAAAGCATAAAACAACTCTGCTTTTGTGGCATCATCCAGTTGCTTTGTCCATGTTTCAGTGTATATTTCAGCTCATAAAAAGGCCCAAGTCATGCCTAGCATTTAGCCCACGGTATGTTTAGAATACAAAGACCTGTCTTCATCACAACAACTTTAACCCTTTAACATTAAAGTTGCAGTTTAATCTGGAGTTTAAATATGAAGCATTGTGAAAAGCTGGCCGTGTTATTCCTGTCAACTGTGTTAATAAGTATCAACTCTGCCGGCTTTTGGCTAATCTAGGACAAGCTTGCTCTAACCAAGCCCTGATCTTAATCATTACAAAAGAAACAGTGTTCTGAGATTAGTGTAAAGGACAGCTTTGACAAAAACTGTAAAGAGGTTATTTGAGGTCATTTTGTTTGACGTTTGGCCCCCAAATGTTATCTAGATTGTGAGGACGCTAAGGTGCGTCATTTTTCCCTGCACATCTAGTTTGTTTCAGTTGTCATTTCAGGTTATGTATGGGTACTGGACAAGAGAATAGAGCCTGTAAACGACCTATAAACAAAGTAGTCAGTATGACAATATTTTATCATTATTGTGATGAAAGATGTGCTTTACTGTAGTATATTGTAAATATTAAGGAAATTCGGCTTAAACACTGAACCACTGCATTTTCATTACAATAAGCATAATTAGTCATGTTGACCTGGTGAATGGTGAATCAGATTATAAAAAAAATAATTATCATACCAATATGATGATTTATGATTTAATGGTTTTAGTATCCGCCACCAGTGGTGCATTCTGTCTGTATCAATATCATGATTCATATTGTGTATTGTGAAAAGTATCATATTATATATTTATTTGGATATCAACCCATTTTGCCATTCTTATTTTTTTCAATTTAATGTTTCCTTTTTCTTTTTCAAAGAACTAACAAAAAAACGTAAGACTAACTAATTTAAATGGACAGTTGTGCAAGTTAGTTTTATATCCAGTGCAATATAGCGCCCCCCTGAGGTAGTAAATACAGCCAGCAGTGTGTTAATTAAGCAGTATAGTGTAAACGTTAGCATTTCCTCACCCACACAGGGTGGAGGAGGGGGCAGGGGAAAACAAGGCTACAAGTTACCATAGCAATGTCCGTAAGCACTGCCGTCCACACGGTAACATGCAAATCCAACAGCTTACAGCTTAGGGTTCCCAGGTGACACATTCGCTTGTGAAATGACCATATTTACTCTTAATAGTGTGTACTGTGTCGTCTTTGTGCTTGTATGACTCCTGTACCTGCAGCGTAGGCATACTCCTTTTGGTCCTGAACGAGCTTTTCAGTGCTGGTTTAAAACCAATGAAATACATGCAGTTCTCTCACCAATAAAACCTGCATCCTGCTGTGAATAATGTCCATTAATGTCACCTTTATCACGCCAGAGGGTGCTCTGAACACTGGTGAAACCGAAGAATTGGAAGTGGATCAGGCTTAAAAATGAGGATACCTAATATCCCTAAAATATGCCTGGATCGACCTGATCCCGATCCACTGGATCGAGACATCTTCATTAGTGACGTCTAGTTTGTTTCAGTTTCAAATTAATTTAGGGAACAGCAGACTGCTTTCACAGGAATGTGAAAATATCAGATACTAAAATTAACATTACATTCATGTGCTGGATTGGTTAAAATCCTTCTTTGCAGCTGTTACCTGGGAGTCTATGTGGTGCTGTCAGACTCACTCATTTTCTCTTTTAAAATCAGATAAATTAATAATAAAAAATAATAATGACTGTTTTGTGTATTTATAGCTCGGAGGAAAATGGTGTTACCCCATCCGTGCGCAGAGGTCCAAGCCCAGAGGTGATGGCAGTGCAACTCCCTGAGACACCGTCTAAATCCGTGGTGGAAGACTCTGTGGCCCCTGTCCCTCCGCGCTCAGCCAGCAAGAGCAAACAACAGCTGAACATCCGCGCAGAGCTGGAGCAGAGACAGGGTGGAAAACCACTTCTCAACCTGGTGGTTATAGGCAAGTATCCCTGTGACTCCCCCAGTCAGCTCATCTCTTCTGTTCATTCATCCCTTCATCCGTCTGTTTGTTCATTTATCTGTACTTGCTTACGGCGTTAAAGTGAAAAGCCCTCATCTAAACGAAGAACCGTTTCTGAGCTACAAGGCTAATGTAGCTAACTAAGTAATGGAAGTGTATACATCACCAATTAGCATATTGCAAACTGCATGCATTAATCACACTTGTCTCAAACACCATTCATTAAGTTAAGTGAGTGATAGTTTATAAATAACATTCATTCTGTTTGTATGTTGTTTCTTTAGGCCACGTAGACGCTGGTAAGAGCACTCTGATGGGTCATCTGCTGTACCTGCTGGGGAACGTGAATAAACGGACCATGCATAAGTATGAGCAGGAAGCAAAGAAAGCTGGAAAGGCTTCTTTTGCTTATGCGTGGGTTCTGGACGAGACAGGAGAGGAGAGAGACAGGTCAGTTTGACAAACAAGCACACAGAATAGCTATGATTAAGACGGAAAGACAAAGAAATGGAGGCAATTGAGTAGTATTACAGGAATTTACACAAATATGCCTGTCTTGTGTTAAGCAGTTCCGGCGAGAGGTCTTGTGCAGCTCCATGTGCTGTAGCAGCATTTTGTCCTGGAGTGGCAATGATGGACACCATTTTTGGTGTTAAAATGTCATGATCTAAATTGTGACTTTCAATATCCTGATTATATTTTACCATACTCCATACACCAAACTCCTAGTAACCAGTGTATGTTTTTAGATGCCCATTTTGCTGATTTCTCATTTTATCAACAAAATTATTTAAAAATCATATTTTTTAATTTTATTTTATTTGTTTATTTTTTGCTGTGCAATTGTGTTTGTACATATTGTCTGTTCTGAGTTGATTAACTATTATAGAACCATTAAAAAAAATGAATAATTGTATTAGATTTCACATATTTCCCAAATTATCTTTTTCTTGCTCTCGGATGCGCACACCTTTACCCTTAACTTCAACATAACCCCACTACATTTGTCTGGTCCCTTTATATTAGTTGTGTTACATAATTGCTCTCTCTTTCTTTTGAGCAGAGGAGTGACCATGGATGTGGGGATGACCAAGTTTGAGACCAGCTCCAAAGTTGTGACTTTAATGGACGCACCAGGACACAAAGATTTCATTCCCAACATGATCACAGGAGCAGCACAGGTATGAAAACTGCATCTGCCTCCACAGCTGAGCCTGCAGGAGTTGTGAGGAGCGCTGTTCGTTTTGGTTGTGTGTGTGTGTATGTGTGTGTGTTTGTACCTTGACAAAGTGCTTAATGACTCTGCAAAATTTGCTTTTGAAAGTCTCAATGAAAGCTGTGCTTTGTGGGATTGGGGTGCCACTAGCATCAGGACTCTACATATGAGTGTGTTCCCTGTGTTTGGGTTTAGGTACCGCTGTGTGAATGAATGAAATTAGTCACCTTCTACTGGCCGGATTTACTCATTTCCTTGTGAATGACTGCTGAGTAAGGTGTTTGGTTGAGAGAAAGTGGCTGTGAGTGCGTGGGTATGTGGGTGTGTGGCGGTATGTGCATTGAGAAGGGGATTCAGCGGGGAGAAAGTGCGTGTGAGGACGGGTGTATGTCTGGTTAGGAGGGTGGGTGTCTGAGTGAGATTTAAATCTGACTTATCTGAGTGCTTTGAATGACTAATACAATGTGCTCAGGTAAAGAGCTATATAATTAAATGATGGTTTGCATGTTTTCAATGTAATATGTGAGATCAGAATTATTAGATTTACATTTTTAATTGTATTTAATTTATTATAGGATCTTGATTACACAGATAAATCAAACTGAAATGTATTCTAAATATGTACACAGCACTGGGCTACTCCCCTGAAGAAAGTAAAAAAAGAAAGAAATTAAATTAATAATAAAAAAAAAAATAATAATAATAAAAAAAAAGTTTAAAGTTATGACGTGTCTAATGTGTCAGGTTTCCGCCGTAGTTGAGTTAACGATGCGCAGAGTTCCTCTGAAAGGGAAAATCAAGCAAACCTGGATGTCAGATGTACCTGAAAACAGCTGTAAACACTGAAAACGCTCCTAAGACAATTCTCTCAACTCTGCTCTCTGAGGTCTGAGGCTTTATCCTCTTAACCTGTGTGATTTGAGCCTCAGTTAGCTGGAGCACAGACTGTGCCATGTTTAGCCTGCTAGCTAACTCTTCTAAATATAGCTAGATAGTGTCAGCTGACAATAAATCCAAACGTGGCAGGACCTGTCTCGGTTCAAAACTCGTATCTGGAGCTCAGCAGTTAGTCAACAGCAGCTGATCTGAGCTGTCTGATACTCGATGGAGCTGTAGCTGAGCTAGCTCAGCAAAAGACTAGCGTAGCGAGAGGGGTACAAATCCAAAACCATGGAGAAAAGACAGTCGTTATGAGCTAGGCGTTTGTAAGTGGGGTTTCTGTCAGCCAGACATTTGTTGTGTAGGCAGCAGACCGTTATCCTGCTAACTAAGCCAATGCCAATTTGTACATTTTGTAAAATATTCATGTTTCAATATTCATGATTTGACATCAGGATTGGCATCAACAGAACACATTTGGCTCAAAATTCTTAAATTGGTGCATCGATAATTGTTAGTTCAGTTTAGAGATGGCGAATTAGTATTTTTGAGGCTGATACCGATCGCGGACGGGCTGGATGCCACACTAACCATTCCGATTACCGTTTTGAAACCATATTTAAAATCACTGATAAAATCTGACAAACCTCATGAATGGTTTGTGGCGTTTGGCTCAATATTACATAAAAAAAACTGTGCATGCTTGGCCTTGGGTTTTTTCACAGATGACATGTTGAGAATTATGAGAACTTATGAATTTTTCGTGACTAGTCTCCTAATTTAAACATCTCTAAACATCTCTGGTTTTGCGCAGCACTGTGACCATTTGCAAAATATGGCTCAAATTGTGACCAGCTTGCAGATTACATATTTGGACAGAAAATTGGCTGATACCGATCAGTCCCTCTGTCTGTAGCTTTTACAGTACACAACTTTTCCAGTGCTGAGGGCTAGCAACTGATTCCACTGTGTATGCTTTTAAGCTGCCACTAACGCTGTGCCATCAAGCAGCTGAACACACTTGGAGGAGAATACTGTCAAGTCTGTTACATCAGCTAACAGACGCCCACGCTGACTAGCATCATGCTGAGTGATATAGGGAGAGGAAGGGCCATCCACCCACCCAGAGTCTTCAAGGCCAATTGTGCCCCAGATCGAAAGTTCTCGTTATACTGTAGCAGCCAGAGTCCGAGAACGTGCAATTTGCCTTGCTCTCTCAGGGGTGGGTTGATTGCACTTCCTCCCCACATCACACATAGTGTAATGTTGGTCAGCACAGGCGTCTGTTAGCTGTTGTATTGGAGTGGGGGAGCCGCACTTTCCTCCGAACGTGGTGGCAGCCTAGCAGTGCTGCATCAGCAGCAGTTTGAAAAAAGGCAGTGGCTGGCTTTACGTGGGCCAGAGGAGATGTGCTAGTAGTCAACCTTCTAGTGTTGGTGTCATTGCAAAGTATTACATATAGAGTAAAATTACAAATATAAAATGTATATATATATTTCACACACATTGCTTTAATATTTGAATATTTTTATTTTGTTTATGTTTGTATATGTAGTAATCTCAGGTAGATTTAACCTTCCTCTTGATGGATTCCCCTGATGAATGATTTTGGGCGTGTGTGTTTGCAGAGAGATCTGGAGGTGAATGCTGTTTGAGGAACGTTTGAGAATGTGTTGGCATAGCATCACGTGTGTGTGTGTGTGTGTGTGTGTTTGTAGGCTGATGTTGCTGTTCTGGTGGTGGATGCCAGTCGAGGGGAGTTTGAAGCTGGGTTTGAGGCAGGTGGGCAGACAAGAGAGCATGCCCTCCTGGTCCGATCCCTCGGCGTCACGCAGCTCGCTGTTGCTGTCAACAAGATGGACCAGGTGGGGAACCATGTAGACCACAACAATGCGCAGTTACCACGACGCTGTCAATCACATTTCAGTGTGCCTCTGAGAACTCATCCAGTATTTTTCTCCCACCGCTTTACTTACGTCTGTGTGTTGTTAATGAACTCAGGTGAACTGGCAGCAAGAGAGGTTCCAGGAAATCACCTCCAAACTTGGCCACTTTTTGAAGCAGGCTGGGTTCAAGGTAGCACCCTTACAGTTTCCTCTTGACTTGACTTGAACTTAAAAGTTGTGCTTTGTGTCTGTGGGTTTTGTTTTTGGCCACTGAGATTATCAGGCTTTGCACGCGTCACAGTGTTAATTTTAATGTGTGTATGTACCTCAAACAAGTTTAGTGCTGATTTTATCTTCTAAATGATTCATTTAATACTAATGTAGTTCAGAAAACCTCATGTTCTATAATGAGTGTCGCTTCAGAATACTAGGAAACCGATGAGGCCCCAAACTTGCAGCTTGCTGATTATTATCTGCGGCATTGTCCTGCATAAAATTAATACTGTTAACAAAATGATTATCCTCTTATCTAGAGCTGGGTGATATGGAAAAAAATTATATCATGATATTTAAAGTCAATTTTTTTACACTACACAATATTTATCACAATACATGTCAGACTAAATACATCAGTATCAAGATTCTTAAAAACTGCTATTCAGATACTCTCTCCTGCTGACTACAGTCATTTTTATTCAACACCTGCTGCACTTCATTCAATTAAACAGTTTAATTACATGATCTGTAATGAAACATGCATTTGATCTGTGTTCTTTAAAGCACTAACAGTATCCTTGATATGCATCAGAAAGCATATTGTGTATCATGATACAATAAAATATTGCCCAGTTCTACTCTGATTCTGATGTAGCAAAAAAAAAAAATATCTACCCCGCCTATAAAAAGAAAAGACCCCTTCATTAGTGTGTAGAAGAGCGAGCATCACTGAGTCTTTTCCTACTGCCTGGCTTGTTCTAAAACCATCGAGGCTGTGTACTCATTACATTAGCCTGGCATTTTGGTGATTGGATCACATTTGTATTTCACTTGATTGTTTGAAAATCCAGTTGTAAGGACGCATTGTTAGCAGATCACAATAGTGTCTAAGGGGGCCATACACATCCAGGTTAAACAGATGTATATAATCCTTCATTATATTATGCTGTATGTTGCCAGCGTAGTAACTTTGCTTAGTCCTGGTTCAGTTTTGTCAGCTGTGGTGTATACTATTTGTCTTGTGTTATTAATCAAGGCTTGTTGTAAATCTTATTGCAGGAGTCTGATGTTTATTACATCCCTACCAGCGGCCTGTCTGGAGAGAATCTCACCACCAAGAGCAAAGAAGCAGAGCTCATCGCCTGGTATACTGGACCATGCCTGCTGGAACAGATAGGTGTGTGTTAGTGTATTGGGTAATTTGGGATGGATGTCCAGTCACTTTCAAAAAACAATCTATTGGAACTGATTGCTCTGTTTATTCATCCTACCACCCATCCTTCGATCTATCGATCAACACTATATGTCCAAAAGTATGTGTGCTCCACTTCTAATGAATGCATTCTGCTACTTTAAGCTACTGCTACTGCACCCATTGCTGGCACAGATATGCAAATGCACAGCTTTTGTAGTTTCTGCAGAGAAATATTACCAATAGAATAGAACTCTCTGGAGCAGATAAAATAAAACTGTTGGCACCATGCCTAATGCCAGGTTTTTTGTTGTGGAGCAGTGGAACTGTTTTCTCTGGAATGATGTGCTCCATCCAGTACTTTTGGGATGAGTTGGAGTTGAGGTGGGGTGGTAATCATCCAGCATGCTGACCTCACTAACATTCTTGTCACAATCCTCTACAGTTTAGTGGAAAGTGTTCCTTGGACAGTAGTAGTATATGTGTGTGTGTGTGTGTATATATATATATATATATATATATATATATATATATATATATATATATATATATATATATTCTTAACAGCCACAAATGTCAAACCAGCTATGTAAGTGGACTGAGGTAAAGGCTGGTATATGAAGTAGGACTTTCCGTCAGCAAGCCTAAGACTGAAACTGCTCATAACTGTAACTTGGCATGTGTCTTTACCTATTTATTGACACACAAATGGAAAAAATAACGTGTATTTAACGGCTGCTACCTAAAGGCAATGTCAACATGTGACTTGGTTTTACATTTTTGAAAGTTTTATCCTATAATCTACTAGTAGTTAATGGTTGTTTGGAGGTTCTGATCATTTGTTGAGAGAAGGCTACTCTGATCATAATGACAGTGTTGTTCTTTGTTAGCTTCCTATAGCCCGTGTGTTGGCTAGTTACACAAGAAGGCACAGTGTAACTTCTGATTTGTCAGCGTGTTGGAGATATGCACGTTTCATACTTACCATAAAAGTCCCGTTTAAAAACAGCATCCAACAGCTCCTTCATATCTGAATCATGTAAAAAATTCCACTACTGCAGCGTTTTTCTCTCTGAAAACTGAAACTCCACTGGAGAAATGAAAGCCACACAGAAAGGTTCTGCTTTGCCATCCGTATTATGCCTTTATTTTTATTTTTTCAACCCAATGTGGTACTGCCAATTTACCCACCCGTTCATACTTCCCCCTAGCACTAGCAACACCTCTGATGCTAAAAGATCTCCTCCGATTCACGTGAAGCCGGCCACCACCCAATGCGGCATCGCCAGGCAGCTGACACACTCACCGGACTAGCTAACAGATAAAGAGAAAGGGGAGATACCCAGAGACAGCATGGCCACACACCCCTCTAGTGGTGGCCATCCACTTTAGTGCTCAGGCAGCAATTGAAGAATAGGTGCTTTACTGAAGGGCATCTTAGCCATGATGCCTGTCCTGGGGATCGAACCAGCGACATTCCGGTTCCAGGCCTTCCTTTCAAATTTTAGGAGGAGTCTGAATGATAGGGGTGTCTGAAAATATCTAGTATCTAGAATATAAGCAATATTGTATTGTATTGTATAGTATTGCAATATTAGGATTTTCAAAAACAAAGTATTAATTTTAATTAATAGCGTACATGTAAGCATTGTGGACAAACAGAGGTTCATTTTGTGTTGGGTTTAAACCCCAACCACTAGTGGAAAAACATGTTACATGTAGGGCCCTGCCATTCCCTTCACCCATACTATAATCATCCACTACATTGTAGGCTCTTCACAGGGGTCATCAGGTAGGCATCTCCCTTTGTCAGTGCTGAATTAAGCCGACAACACCTCCGGAAGGCTTAACAGTGAGGTAGCACTGTTGTACTCTCTCATCATGAAAGCAAACTTCTTTTACTCAGATTTTGTGTATGATGGTGTGTTTAATATACTATGACAGTTTTGTTATACACACATTGCTTATGCCGAGTCTAAAATGCACAGTCTTGTGCAGTGAGGACATTGTAATGTAGTCAGTGGCATAGGATGAATTGGCGATTTACCAGAAACTGTAGTTGCTGCAGTGAGTAGTATGCACGTAGGTGTGAATACGAGTGTGGGTGTGGGTGTATGTGTTTGTGCTTGCATGCATACGCTCACACAAATGATAATCTATGTAGTAGAGATTTTCACACTGCCAGGTGTTCGTACTACTGTGACTCAGAAATGCAGATGAGGCAAACAGAGAACAGTCTCTCTCTTCCTTTTATCCTAGTTGTCTTATTGAATTATGTTTGCAGGGTTTTTGCAGAACTGACCTTAGACACAGGTCAGTTCAACACTGTGTATTAATGACGTTAATATCAGAATTATTATTGTGGAAGTAAGAAATGATTGAAGTATTGTTTGCGCTTTACCTCGCTTTTTGTAAATCTTGGTGATTATCCCTCTATATGGCCCTCTCACTCACACTCTCTCTCTCTCTTACTGCAGATTCATTCAAAGCTCCTCAGAGGTCAGTGGAGAAGCCTTTCAGACTCTGTGTCTCGGATGTTTTTAAAGGTTAGCCCACCAAAGAGCTGATTATCAAGCTTTACAAAGCCAACTTATAACTAACACAGAACATGTGTGAACATTTAATGATGAATGGACCAACAGAAATGCTCCAGAATGGCGTGAAGCAAAATCTTTTTACATTGATCTCCATTACAAGTTAAGTTGTGAAGTTGCCCTTTTGGAGGTACATTTTTGACACCTCTAATTGGAACAGCATCACCCTTCACATGCAGTTTCAAACTGTATTAGTAATCTACAACACTCACCCTGTTCTCATCACTCTGGCCTGTTTATTAACACTTTGACATGGCAGTTCTCTATATTCAACACTAACTTTATTTAATTAATATACAATACAAAATACACTACTCCTCATACCGTACCTTGAATTGCATTCACTATATATATATATATATATATATATATATATATAGTACATATAATAGTGTAACTACTAATAATAGTGTAACTACTCTCAGATCAGGGTTCTGGCTTCTGTGTGACGGGGAAGATCGAAGCTGGATTCATCCAGACTGGAGACAAAGTCCTGGCCATGCCGCCCAACGAGACCTGCACTGTGAAAGGTAATGCACACCCTGCAAAATATGAGCTACAGCTTAACTCACTGTTGGCATGCTTTAATATCTTCAGTGGTTTCTGCTTAATTTCACAATAGGTGTATTAATGCAGCTGTAAATGTACTGTCCTTCATCTACTAGGAAAAGCAAGATTGACTTATCAAATGATATACACTAGGGGTAAAACAATTAATGTAGTAAGCCAAAGGTTTTAAGTTTTGATCTGGTAGGAGTGTTGAGTTTGAATAAAAACCTTTTGTGATAACAGCTAATTGCTTGCTCATTTTAAGAGGCCTTTGTTGCATAAAACACTGTTTATGTAGTTGTTTAAAAACAAGTATGATTTATCCGATTACTTGATTAATCGATGAACAAATCGACAGAATACTCGATTCCAAAATGTTGAATAGCTTCCAAAAAATAGTTGCAGCCCTAATAGACACTATATACTCAGCACATCATAGTGTAATAGTATTGCATTTGTGCCAAAACTGTTGTTGCCCTCAGGGACCAGAGCAAAGAAGCTTTGTTTAAGAATGATGCATGTTTGCTCAAAGTGCAAACAGAGGCACGGCAAGCTCTTTTGAAATGTGCCACTGCCCTCTTCTGGGGGCTTGTAGATGAAATGAGCAGCGTGTTTGTTTTCTGTGCAGGTATTACTCTTCACGATGAACCACTAGACTGGGCGGCTGCAGGTGACCATGTTAGTCTGACCGTCACAGGGATGGACATCATTAAAATTAAGTGAGTAACAATCCTTTAGATTTAGCTTCTTTGTGTGCAAATAGTGTTTTTTTTTTATTTTCCAGATTTTAATGATTTTTGTGTCCTGTCTAGTGTGGGATGTGTATTCTGCCACCCAAAGGAACCCATCAAGGCCTGTTCTCGTTTCCGTGCCCGAATCCTGCTGTTTAACATTGAAGTCCCAATAACACAAGGCTTTCCTGTGAGTTCACCAGTTACAATGACTGACTTAGAACATACACTGTATGAGCAAAGTGTTTGTAATCACCCCTTAAAATAAATGTATTTAGCTACCTTAAGTTGCACTAATTGCTGACACAGATGTGCAAGTGCACGCACACACACAGGTTGCCAATTCCCTGTAAAGGAGTATTGCCAGGGCCTAATACTAGGTATGGGCTAGTGGAATTGGAATTGTAAAGTCCTGACCTCACTAAAGCTGCAATGTTCCAAAATCTAGTAGAAAGTCTTCTTCCCTGGACAGTAGAGACAGTTACTCCTGCAAAAGCAGGTTCAACTCTAATGCCCTTAATTAAAAAAAAAAAAAGGTTGAAAAAAGTGAATGAGCAGGTGTCCCAGTACTTTTGGCCACATAGTGTATATTGTTAGATTTAGACTATTTTTAAATGTATTTTTCTATTTCTATTCAATTAAAACTGTGTTTCTGATTCTCAGGTTCTGTTGCACTATCAGACAGTGAGTGAGCCTGCCACCATCAGGAAACTAGTCAGCATATTGCACAAAAGCAGTGGAGAGGTTCTGAAAAAGAAACCAAAGTAAGTATGCTTGCGTTAGCATAGGGAAAAAAAGGAACGGAGACCACTTTCATGTTTTATGAATGTTTAGGAGCCACGTGATGTTAGAAAATGCATTGAACATTGTCTAAATGTTGTGTGTAGGTGTTTGAGTAAAGGCCAGAATGCTGTGGTGGAAATTCAGACGCAGAGGCCTGTAGCTTTGGAGCTCTATAAGGACTATAAAGAACTGGGCCGCTTCATGCTCCGATATGTTGGCTCTACCATCGCTGCTGGAGTCGTCACAGAGGTAACACTGCTGCCTACACGCCCAGATGCTTTTATACAATGTTAAAAGTTAAGGTCTTTAATGTATGAATATTAAGTCTGAGACTTGGTGCGAAAAATTCTGCGTCATTTATCAAGCCTATTTATAACCCTGTAATTTTGCCTCAGAATGAAACATGCTGGGCGGCCTGCTATCACTACCATGTAAATTTTAGGGCTGTGAATATAAGTCGAGAGACTGTGGAGTTTTAGAATTGGTCCAGCTCTATATTGGTTATACAAGATTTTCTTTTGAATGAAGGAACAACTGTGTTTGAGGAAAATGCCATGGGGAAATACAGCAATAGGTGCACCTATTTCTGACAGATGTGCAAATGTGCACACAGCTTATCTAGTCCCTACTATACATGATTGCCATAAATCTGTGTAGAGATCATATAACTTCAAGTGATCCTCATACGTTATAAATTGTCAGACTGTGCTGCCAGGCATGTTGTTATTAATACAATTTTCTTCTGTTTGTCATCATAGATCAAAGAGTGAACAGCAACTGCACCCAGGTCCTTCAAAACACGCTGACTGGAATGAGGAGCCTCTGAACAGAAGTGCAGTTTCACCCAAAACTGTATAAACCCACATCAAATGCACACTGCCTAATATTTCCCCTCATTACCACCTCTTCCACATCTAGCCCTGCTTATATAATGGCACCCAGACAGGCTGTGTCTGTGCACACAGACATCTGCAAGCCCTGAATCCATCAGTCTCCTACTTTTTGTAGTCAACACCATGCAGAGGCTCAGAAGCTCTCACACACACACACACACACACACACACACACACACACACACACACACAGAGTACAGAGTGTGTTTACACATAAGTCCATATTCCATATATTCCCTTTCTTCTATTCATTGTTTGCATCCCTGACCAGCAAACCGAAGATCTGTGTTTTGATTGTTTTATTGTTCTAATATTTACTTTTATTTTTATTCAGCATGTAAATCTTAATCCGATTGAAAATCTGTGAGAGAAAAACTGCACCTGGTGAAATGTTTTTAGGGCATATTGTTTAAGGACATTTCTGAGTTATTATTTAAGGGCTGTTATCAGACATTCAGGGAATATGGGGGAACTTATGCATTGCTTCAGTTTACAGCTTTCTGTCCACATATCCTCCACCACTGACACTCCTGCAGCTAACCAGGAACGAGCTCCACTATAACCAGACCTCTCAGACCCATCAGTTGCGCTCATGTAATAAATGCTACAAATACAAACAACTGGCCTAAAATGACACTAATGGTGAAAGAGACTGTGGGAAGAGAAGTGGCGGAGAGCTGGGGAAGAAAAAGCCAGACAGGGTGCCATCGTACAGTAGGCAAAGAAGGAACTGCACTGGCAGCTTGGAAACTCATTGAAATTGTTTTGTTTGGGATTGACTGAAGCTGAACTGGGAAACATTAAAATCAAGAACATCACTGCAGAAGTCCTGTCGTCTGCTTGTTTTGATGCTTTGTTATGGTAAGAGCATGTTTTCAGTTCAACTTTGTCATTATATGAATATAGGATTGTACAGTACTACAAAACACGCTTAGGCTTACTCTCCAGTGCAAACAGCCTTATGTCTGTAAATACACACCGATACAAATTATGTAGCTCCTTCATGAATTTTTAAAGTAAATAAACCAAGCTTGTCATTCGTTTACAGATGAGATGATCTGTCATCAGTATAGTATTTTAAAATGAGTATCTCAAAAATAATAATCAAATCTCACCTTAATGACAACATTCTAAAAGCAGTTAGAATATCAAAGTAATTTAGAGATTTTTAAAATAATGTATGTGTATTAATCTCAATTATTAGGCATCTAAAATGGTCATATCATTATTAGACTTATGTCTAATGATTTAGTATTTCAAAATAATAACCGCATTTTAGTAATTTAGCTAGCATCTTAGCCAATGAACAAAATAAATGTAAAAATGTTTTATTATTTTTTATATTTTTTTTTATATATAAAATGATACAGAAATATTTATTTGAAATTATGTATTAAATTATATTAAATATTACAAATATTTCTTTTTATAATTACAACTTGTTTCTTCAAAGTAATGAATTATTTAAAAATGACTTCAGTATCTCAAATAATGACCAAATATTGTTAACAGTAAAAATTGGCTTCCATATACGTACATAAATGATTACATTAGGAAGTCTTCTCCACCTGTGTTTGAACAATTGCTTTAGTCAGGACCACACAACCAGTGACATGAACTACCACCTGATCACTGCACATGAGGCGGGACTTGTCTGAATACAGGTGGAGGGAGGGGGTGAGTGACACTGTCATTTGCGCTCAATGGGTGCAAAAGTTAAGTTGTGAAAGTTGGCTTGCAGAAGTGTGTTGTAACGCGCTCGTCTGGGTGCTGGAAACATCCAGTTAACGTACAGTTGGTGCTGTTTTGTGAATTTGGCATCCAGTTGAAACCCAGCTGCTGCAGCAATGTCCAAGCAGGGTCAGCTCGTCCTGGAAAACTACATCGGTGGGAAGTTTGTGCCATGCAGCAAACACATAGACTCTTACGACCCTTCCATTGGAGAAGTTTACTGCAGAGTGCCGGACAGTGGAGCTGAGGAGGTGAGCAGGGGTGCACTTCTGGGTTTAGCTGAGCTTTAAGTACATGGGTTTAACTGCATTAGTGGTGCAACCAAGACACTTAACAAATCAACCATGCAAATGACTGGAGAACGCAGCATGAAGTGTATAGTGAAAAGAGTGGGTTGCTGTGGACCTCTGGCTTTGACCTGCATGGGCAGCAGGTGCACCTTTGCCCTTGCAGTTTTTACAGTGTCAACACAGGACTGATGATTAAATACCCGCCAGGTCCAAGGCTCAGAGTCCACTTTCAGCTTGTGTTGGTGTAACTAGTAACTATTTCTACTTTAATAAAGTATATTACACAATACTGTTACTGACAAGATATGTATAGTAAATCATATATAATACTGTGATTCTCAGTAGTCAGTGGTTTATATTTCGAGGTTGCAAAATCACTAAAATGTCAGTGACTCACGTTACATAATAGCCTGGCTTGTCTTTAGCATGTGAAGTTAGATTGAATAAATAAAATAAATGTCATTTTTGTGTTTTCTGACAAATTCCTGAAAAACACACACAGCTTATCTAGTTCCCGTAGAGAGGTACTGCCAATAGAATAGGACTCTCTGGAGCAGATAAACATGAACCTACTGGCACCATGTCTAATGGCAGGTGTGGGCTAACGGAGCAGTGGAAGAACTGTGTTGTCTGCAATGATGGTTGGTGCTCCATCCAATACTTTAGGGATGATGAGGTGGGGTGGAGATCATCCAACATCCTGATTTCACTAATGCTCTTGTTGCTTAATGCAACCAAATCCTCACAGCAATGCTCCTCCAAAATGTAGTAGAAGGCTGCCTTCTCTGGACAGTAAAAAGAAAGTTACTCTTACATTTCAGAAGAAACAATGAATGAGCAGGTGTCCCAATACTTTGGTCCATATATTCAAGTGGAAATGCTATACACATTTTAAACATGCAGTAAATTCAGTGCACTGTATTCTGTGCTGCATGCATAACAAACAAGGAGTGCTGAGTCACACAATAGGACCCAGGAGCCCACCTTTCCACAACCCAGTGTAATAGTTCACAATGTTTGGTTGAATAGTGTTTCGCAATAGTAGTTATGTCTTCTTCATCTTATAAATGTAGCCTCCAGCTGTGGTTCCCTGCCCTGGTGCTTGAGGGCATCCTCCACTGCTCATGTTAGTGTTTTCCTGCTCTAACACACTGGAAGGGCTTGTTAATTATCTGATTAGCTGAATCAGGTCTGTTGGGAGCAGGAAGAACACTGTAATGTTCAGGACAGGGGCCTACACTGGCCTACCGCATTCTCAACCCCATGCCCACACACTTTTGGGCTAGTTCGCCAGAGGTGGGTCAAACCCTTCTCCAGTAAAAGTGTTGACGTTTACATGAATAAAGCATATATGATCATAAAACTCGCTCCAGAAGAATCTCTTTGCTTGCAGGTGGAGGCTGCAGTGAAAGCAGCCAAAGAGGCGTTTCCTGGCTGGTCAGAGAAGAGTCCAGCAGAAAGGGCAAAGGTGCTGAATAAACTAGCTGACCTGATGGAGGCTCGCCTGGAGGAGTTTGCCCAGGCCGAGTCTAAAGACCAGGGTAAGTCTCGACATTCAGCCCTGTTCTACACACCTGAACAAGGTTACATTGTAAACCTTAATCATTCAAATAGATACACTATATAGACAAAAGTATTGGGACACCTACTCACCTACTGTTCCAGGGTATTAAAAATTGTTTATAATGCTTTTGTTGGAGTAACTGTCTCTACTGTCCAGAGAACCAGAAGGCTTTTTACTAGGGTTTGGTGGAGCATTGCTGTAAGGATCTGATTGCATTCAGCAACAAGAGCATTAGTGAGGTCAGGCTGTTGGATGATCATCTCCCCAACTCATCCCAAATGTTTTGGATGGAGCTCAATGCTGGGAAGCGTTATACCCCTCTAGCCCACACCTGGCACTAAGCAACATGGTGCCAGTAGGTTTTCTGCTCCAGAGAGTCCTATTCTATTGGCAGTAATTCTCTACAGGGACTAGACAAGCTGTGTGTGTGCACACTTTTTGGTGGGTTGGTGGATAATAAGCCAGTCAAACTAAATTATTATTGTTCAGTAATTACATGGAAAACAATGCAAACTGTCTGAGACTGGATAAGAGGGTCTGCCACAAGCCATTTATATGAATGAGTCATTGATTAAATTGTAGTGTATGAGTGAGTTAAGGAAAAAACACTTTCTCTCCGCCTGTTTCTCACCCAGGGAAGACGATGGCAGCCGCCCGAACCCTTGATATCCCCCGCGCCGTGTATAACTTCAGATACTTCGCCTCATCCGTCCTCTACCACACCACAGAGTGCAGCCAGATGGACCACATGGGCTGCGTCAGTTACACTGTCCGCTGCCCTGTGGGAGTGGGTAAGAATGTGTGCTGAGGAGAGTGCAGAGAGTGAGAAAGTCATATCTATATGTGATGTCGTCCAGCTGATAATAATAATAACACAACATAAAAAAATAGGGAGGGAGAAAAGCCTCTCTGTTATTGCCACTCTGGGCTGGAGCGCTGCTACTGCACTATGGAACTTTGGTGGTGTTCTCGTCTGAACTGCGCAACGATGCGTAAACCGAGTCGTGTTTGTGTAAATCCTGTACTTTTACTCTACTGCCTCAGTCCACATGCTTCTTTACCTTCAGAAGCCGCTTCTGTGTATCTCTTCTTCCCCCTCATGGACAGCTGTACACGTGCATTTGGTGACAAGCTGAGAGAATCGTTGTGAGGTCAGAGTGTTGTGTGACGTGTAACTGCTGTAGTCGTGCCTGTGCCTGTGTTTGAGTGTGTGTAAGGTAGAGAGAGAGAGAGAGAGAGTGTGTGCAGGACAGAGCATATACAGTAAACTACAGTAATACTAGAATGGTCTCTTTCTGTAGCTGGTCTGATCAGCCCCTGGAATCTGCCCTTGTACCTCCTCACCTGGAAGATTGCTCCAGCTGTTGCCATGGGCAACACAGTGGTGGCTAAGCCTAGTGAGATGACCTCAGTCACTGCCTGGATGATGTGTCAGCTACTGGAGGAGGCAGGTGAGGAGCATGTGTGTATTGTTATAAAAACTGAATTTAATGCAACTTCTAATAATTAGACATAAATAATAATCTTATTAATATGTAAACATATCATTATTATTATTGTTGGGTTGTATACTTTATTGTTGGTACTTGCTGGTAATGTTTAAAAAATATTATTAGTTTCTATTGCTGTAATAATGTCTTTCTCTCCCTGTGTGTGTGTGTGTGTGTGTGTGTGTGTGTGTGTGTGTGTGTGTGTCTTCAGGTTTCCCACCTGGTGTAGTGAACATTGTGTTTGGGACCGGTCCGCATGCGGGGGACGCTCTGGTGGCCCACCCTGATGTCCCACTAATTTCATTCACGGGCAGCACTGCCACAGCCAGAGCAATAACAGAGCGTAGCGCCCCCTACTGTAAGAAGCTCTCTCTGGAGCTTGGTGGTAAAAACCCTGCCATCGTGTTTGCCGATGCGGATCTGGAGCAGTGCATCAGCACCACCGTGCGCTCCAGCTTCGCCAACCAGGTGAGCATCTTCACTCAGCTAGTTAGCCAGTCAGCACGCTCATTCGTTCCAGGCAGCCAATCAGAGCCATTCGGTTCCCTTTTTTTACCAAAATGTACAGAATTGTATTTCTTTACAGTTCTTTATAATTCTTTACAGAAAATAGGGCTACTGTTTTTAGCTGTGCTTCATGTTTTTGTTAATGTTTATGGATAACGTGTATAGATAAGTCTATTAAGAGTAGAGCTGGGCAATATTTAAAGACATTTACGATATACAGCATTTATTACACTATTTTGTCATGTATATAAAATGCATAAACAGCGTAAAAAATTAACTGCCAAATACTATCCCATACTAAGTACCATGATTTTTACTTAAAATATGCTTCACTATTCTTTTAAATAGGACTGATTTCACTTTTTGTAATCACTGATGAAATCAACAATATACGCATAAAAGATAAGATAGATAAGATAATCCTTTATTAGTCCCACAGTGGGGACATTCTCAGTGTCACAGCAAAAAGGATAGCAAGACACTCAGATGCAAAAACGTAGATAAATTACCACTATATACACAATATAAATAATAGAAGTAAAAAAAGCAATAAAAACACATTGTTTACCGCAAGAACAAAATGTATTAAGAAATGATATTGTCATAATTGTTGATATTGTAATATTGCCCATATTGCCTTTAATTTCAGTTTGCATCGTTCAATTTGAGTTTTCTCGCTTCATGTGTCTTGGATCAACCATGTGCTAGCGGTCACTTTCCCAGTGCTTGTAGCATTGTGTGACGGGGGGGACCTAGCAGGTACACTGGCTGTATGTAAATTAGTAAATTGGAGGAAAAAAAATAAATGTGCAAAAAATGAGAAATTCATTAAAAATACTTTAAGCTTCCCACACCTTTACACTGTGGAATCTCTGAGACAGTGCTTTAACCCCTCCACACTTCAGGTGGGGAATATAATACTTGTTATTGTGATGAACATCAGATTTACATTTTCTGATGTCAGTGCTACCTCAAGAACACAGACTAACTGGGCGATTCATTACAAAGATCATGATTAGTCCTTTCTTACTGGATGCAGTGCAATTTGGAATAAAACTGATTGTATGAAGAGCAGTGATGTCAATCAATTAAAACGTTAATGGCAGTAATCGCATCAATATTCTGAGATTAATTCTAATTCTGTGATTAATTCTGATTCTCTCATTAAATGTGAGAGAGAGGGATGGGGTAAGAGAATAAGAGCTAGTTATGAGATGTAATCCATATTTCAGCATAAATGAAGTGTAATCTACCCTCAACAGCTCAACAGTAGTGACGCTGTGTTTACATCACTAAAATAAAAGCACTAATGCCACACTCAGCTCTGTAAAGCGAGGAACCTATGGGAGGAAGTTGGGGCCAAACTTGGAAAGATTCATTTGCGTTATAAAATGGTTAATGCGTTAAAGTTTGCAGATTAATTGTGTATGTTAATGTTGACAGCATTAATTAAGACTATAAATCATTCAGACTATTGTGATGTATGTTGTGTATTTTGAAACTGTACGTTTTGTGATGTTTGCTGTTTCGCTTTTTTTTTTGTCTTCCACCAAACCAATGTCCAGAGATCTCAATAGCACTATTGTAGAATTCTTTTGTTGGTTTATTTCAGTATTTATTTACTATAACTCAGTTTGACATTAGTGCATTGATGTCTTTCTCCACTAACTGTGAAACCCTAAAAGAAAATACAACAGTCAATTGTCTGTACAGTGTTTAGCCACATGGGGGCGCTGGTGTTCCACAGATTTCACATCTCCCTCCCCTCTGCTCACTCTGGCAGGGAGAGATCTGTCTGTGTACCAGCAGGATCTTTGTGGAGCGGAGTATTTACCCACAGTTCCTGGCAAGGTTTGTGGAAGTGGCTCGGCAATGGAAAACCGGCGTGCCCTCTGACCCCTGCAACAGCAACGGAGCTCTAGTGAGCAAGGAGCACCTGGAGAAGGTCAGATGAAGTTATTACAGTGTTATCACTGGTCTATTATCTATTAACTGTGTAATATGAGCTGAATATAACTGTCAATAGATCAATATGATGTGTATGATACTGGACATTACAGCTGCCCACTGCTGACATGATTGATAGGTTGCTGTCTTATCAGAAATCTCTTTGTTTTTGGAAAATGCTTACTGAATTGGTCCTACACTAAATTACTTGGTGTAAAATCTATATTCTCTATATTATTGCTTTTCCTCTTTGATGGACAGACGGAACAAAATTATGAGCTTTGCTTTTAATGGCTGGTTTACAGCATCAGTTTTTTAAGGTAGGGAATGATGGCTTGATAAAGCTAGCATCGTCTAGTGTTAGCTTTTAGCCTAGCATGGATCCCTGGCTTTCGCTTCATCGTGTGTTGAGTTTGAGCTCCTCTTCTTTGGACACTGGAACAAGGAAAGCCGTGGTCACGAGGCCTATTCTTCGGAAGTCGCCGCTGCTTTTTACAGTTTCACCAGCTTTGACTAGGGCTTATAGTTTATCCATATTTTGGGGGTGTAAATATAACCAGTCAGGACTGTGATGTAACAGTTTTGGAGTTTTAGAATTGGCCAATTTTCCAGCTCCAGTACCAAACTCTCATCATTCAACTTGATGTTTTATGTGACATACCAGTCACCTGGCTTGGATTCCCTTTTCAGGTCAGAGGCTACGTGGCACTGGCGAGGGCGGAGGGAGCCCAGGTACACTGTGGGGAGGGCGTCGACGCTCTTAACTTGCCTCCACGGAACGCAGGTGGTTACTTCATGCTGCCTACTGTCATCACTGGCGTCACCGACACCTCCCGAGTGATGCAAGAGGAGATATTCGGCCCGGTCACCTGCGTGACAGCCTTTGACCAAGAAGAGGAAGTCATAGCGCGGGCTAATGCTGTGCGCTACGGCCTTTCCGCCACGGTGTGGTCGCGGGATGTGGGGCGAGTGCACCGGGTTTCTAGGCGACTGCAGGCGGGGTTGGTGTGGACGAACTGCTGGCTGATTAGAGATTTAAACCTCCCATTCGGAGGCATGAAGTGTTCAGGGGTCGGGAGAGAGGGAGGGAAAGACTCGTATCACTTCTTCACCGAGGTCAAAACTATTACTGTCAAACACTGACTTACTGTGCACATACACTTACTGGCCGCCTTATTAGAAACACCTTTGCTGTAGTGCAGTTTGTCTTTGTCTGTCAGTTTCTTACTACAGAGCTGCCCTTAGGGGTTAGTTTTGGGTGGCATACCACTCTCAACCTAGCAGTGTTCAGAACCTGCTGGGTCCACCACCCCAAAAATATCTGGTCTACAGTGGCCCTGTATGATTCACCAGTGACGAATCGATTGGCAAATTAACATCAGTAGATGAGCGACAGTGATTAGCTGTCCACTTCTATTGTGGGCCTTTATTGGAACATTTATTGGAAATCTGAACTTTATAATTAAATGAAATTATACTTTCCCCTGATAAACAGTGAGGCCAAACGTCAGAATCTGTTCAGGTATCACTGCAAATGTTTTAAAATACTGCAGTTAAACTGTCTGTGTTTCAAATGTGAAAATCAGATTTTACATTTTTCTTTGAATTTGTTATATTCTTTCATTTTAACAAAGGTTACACATATAACTACAAATACAAGAACTAAACGAATGGTGTACAAGCTTCTGTGGTGTTTTATTTTTATTTTTTGCACTAACCAGAGTATGTGGTCAATATTCAAAAAAAAGTATTGAAAATAAATAAGACATCAAATCATACAACTGCATATTTACAGTGTATCAATACCTGCAACACTTACTATAAATAAATCATCCTATAACAAACACTATTTATACTTTTTTATACTATTTTAATAATTATATAATTAATATATATTAATATATATAAGATATATATAATTCCATTAATTGCCACTAATTTAATGACTATACAGTGCACTGCCACATGGGGGCACTTGTGTTCCATAGTTATTACATCTCTCCCCTCTGCTCCATGTGGCAGTAACAGATTTGCCTCTACCAGCACGATCTTTGTGGAGCGGAGTATTTACCCTCAGTTCCTGGCAAAGTTTGTAGAGGCGGCTCGGCAGTGGAAAACTGGCGTGCCCTCTGACCCCTCCTACAACAACGGAGCGCTAGTGAGCAAGTAGCACCTGGAGGAGGTCAGATAAAGCCATAATACAGTGTATCAGTTATCAGTGTGCTATCGTAGACTAATGTCAAGTTGTCCTCAGCAGGCCGGCTGGAATGTGATAAAATGCAATCTGTGATCTGGCCCTGTCATCTGCGGTGCCCTTTGACCAGGTACAGACAGACATAGCACAGGCTGATATTGTGCACTACGGCCTGGCAGCCACGCCGTGGTCGTGGGATGCGGAGGGAGTGCACTGAGCAAAGACTCGTATCACTTCTTCACAGAGGTATTAAAGCTATTACTGTCAAACACTGACTTACTGTGGGCTCATCTAAACACATGCACACCTTAGAACACCTCCACTTACACAATAAGGACAAAAGTATCGGGACACCTGCTTGTTCATTATTTCTTTGGAAATCAAAGCTTTTGTTGGAGTAACTGTCTCTACTGTCCAAGCTTTGTCCTCAACGCATCCCAAAAGTATTGGATGGAGCACCATCCATCATTCCAGAGAACACAGCTCCAATGCTCCACAGCTCAATGCTTTGGGCTGTGTATCACTCTAGCACACGCCTGACATAGGGTGTTGCCAATAGGTTCATGTTCATCAGCTCCAGAGAGTCCTATTCTATTGCCAGTACTACTCTACAGGAGACTGACTCACTAAGCTGTGTGTGCATTTGCACATCTATGTCAGCAGTAGATGCAACTTAAATTCATTAGAAGGAGTGTCCACAAACATTTGAACAAGTAGTGAAGCTCCACCTTGCTTGGTAATTAATGCAAAGTGTACTTCAGCCATTATCTGTCCCCTCAGTCAGTTTTTGATCACAGATCGGCCCTTAGGTGGATATTTCTGGGTGACCTTACTGCTACACAGTAGCACAGCTGTGTCTGATACACTCCTACCAGTGGTGCACACACTCATGAACACTACTATGCGGCACTCAGAAGAATACATCCCACAATGATTACCCGGGACACTGCTTTTTTGCTTTTGGCCAAAGTGTTGAATTTTCATGGTGGAGGTGTACATGTGGGGTGATGTGAGGCAAAATAGTCCCCAAAGAAACTTTTTTTAGACATACCACTATTTCACTTTTATCAACATTGCATAGTAAACTCAGAAAGCTTCTGTAGATTCCGACATTGTGATGCCTGGTTCCTTTCAGATTGGAAGATTGGTGGAATTCCCCTTTACAGTGAGTGGCCAATGAGTGGAAGGGACAAGGTAAAGTTTTTAATGATGTGGGAGGTGAATGCTCCCTCTAGGGTTGAGGAGTGAAATTCATTCCTCAACTCTTTTACAACACTGCAGCAAATCCGAATCAGGCCACAAGCGCCCCCTCATGGACAGCTAGGCACATGCATTTGTTGACGACCTGACATTAACTGACATTAAAAATCTTGCGCAGCTCCAACAAAGTTCCATAGTGCAGGAGCAGCGCTCCAGGCCATAGTGGGAATGACAGAGGCGCTGTTCTGCCTGTTAAAGTCAGTGGAGCATCAGCATGATTCTGAAGCTGCTGTTTTAAGGTAATAATGCTACATAATGTTGCTTTAACCTCAAAGAGGTGATCTATGTAGCAGTAAGTAATAAATAATATGCAGTTATGTTCTCTAATCTTCTAAGCTGCTTGATCCTAGTCTTGGAATCTTTGGACACAAGTCAGGAATACCCCCTTGATGGGGAACCACTCAATCACAGGGTACTATACGCACCCACATCTAGGGGGAATTTAGCATAGTCAATTAACTTGCTGTGGTTTTGGGGAGTGGGAGGTAGCCGCAGCACCCACTTGGACACACCAAACTCCACACTGATAGAGTGAGTATCAGTTTCACAATCTCAGGCTTCTGCTGATGTGTAGCACACAAACTTTCTGCAGCACCACTGAATGACTGTTCGGTGCCGCCCATCCATTTTTTTCATTTTCAAGCTTTATTTATTATTGTTAAAAGTCTGATCATTCAAACAGGTGTCTTGTATAATGTAAACCTTCATTCTCATGTTTGCTTTTTAACCTGAACTCATAAGATTGTGGTGTGTGGGACACTTTTGTAGTGCGAATGTAAATTTTCCCACCTGTTCTTCAAATTCCCTTAATATTTACTTTAGCTTTTTAAGATCTGCTTCATTCTCAGACACACACTCGTCTCATATAGCACTGGGATTAGATCAACACACTATCATTTTCCCATGGCCTTGATGCGCACTTGGAGTGTGTGGTCAAAGTTTTGCTGGGTGTGGGAAGTGAATTTTGTGAGCGCACACACACACACCGCATTCTGCAAAAAAGCCCACGGCTGTCCTGTGCTTTGTTGTTACAGAATGTTCTGTGTGTGAATCAGCCCCCAAGCTGTCGCACCACTGTTCCCCTCGCTCTGTCCACACAACAGTCTAACTCGCCACATCGCATTACACACCACTTCAGCTTACAAGCTCCACAAACTGCATCTCACTGCACTCTTAGAAATAAGGGTGCTACCAAGGTTCTTTGAGCCATGCAACAGAAGATCCACTTTCGGTTCCAAAAAGAACCACGGGCCTTTGGAGTGTGTGTGTGTGTGTGTATGTATGTATGTACGTATGTAGGTATCTATATATATATATATATATATATATATATATCTTTTTAAGAGTGATGAGGAGTGAAAGCACCATCTACCCACCCCAAGAGAGCATGGCCAATTGTGCCCTTTCTGAGTCTGGCTGCTTGCAGCAGCCAGGCCATAGTGTTGGCTGTATAGCAGATCTGACCATTCGAGACATGGACTCCACAAGACCACTGAATTTGTCCTGTGGTATCTGGCACCAAGACATCAGCAGCAGATCCTTTAAGCGCTGTAAGTTGTGAGGTGAGCCCCCTGGTTCACTGGTTGTCATTTCTTGGAGCACTTTTGGTTGCTACTGACCACTGCATACCAGAAAACCTCACAAGGTTCTGACCTAGATCCTTGTGCTTGCCAATTATTCCTGCTTTAAACAACACAACCCCTTCACCTTCATCTTCAAGAACTGACTGTTCACTTACTGTAAAGCTATGCTCCAGTTCTTTCCTACCTAATCTGCCTCAAACTGCTGCGCCTCTAGTTTATGATCAGTTACCAGAAGCGATCATTTCCTGTACAGAAACCCTGTTGTCTCAATAATTACTTATAATAAAAGCCAGAAGGCCAGTGTGTCAGCATCTGCCCTTTGACTTTATTATTTATGAGTTTGGAGTCAACTCATTTTTGGTGGTTACACAGTAACCAGGAAATGTACTGAAATGATTGTTTGTGGAAATCAACCATATGCTCACTAACTTTACTATGAAAATAGTGAACTTTACTGTGACCTGACTATGGAAACATGTGCCTCCAGAAGCCTGTGTGAGGTGTGGTGGATTGGCACAATGCAGGGAGAGTGAATATTGTGTTAATGAATGAAGGATTGTAGTGTCGGGGTGGAATGCTGCTTTTAAGAAAGCGAAAAAAAACAACATTAAAGGAAACGCGCAAATGTGGTCAGTCACGTCCCCCATCGTTCAATCAAAACACTCAGAGGCCCACTGCCTCCCCACCCAGCTCAGAGTCCTTTATTTTGACTTGATTGTAGTCAATGCCTTTGCCATTCCAAACACACACACACAATCTACTCAGAGCTGTATTATTTATTAATATTTTTACTGCTTTCTATATTTTGGAACCACATTAAAGACAAGTTATCAGATTAAAAAAACTTAATTTATTTTGCACAGTTATATTTACATGTGATCAGAAAAAAACAAACATATAATTACCATATCTTTGACCAGCGTTGTCCAAACCTTTGCAGATGACTGTGTCTGGTTTCCGTCAGTTTGCAAAAAAACCAAACAGCCTTCAGCTATCTACCCCAAAGTACTTCAATCGTTCCTTCCACCTTTAAGCTTCATCATCAGCAGAGGGTGTTCATATACTTTACACTCGAAAATATTTCTTTTGAGGCTATTGTGGCACCACTGTATGCAAGTATGATGCCTACAGTGTAAAAGATGCCTGCGGATGCCTACAGATGTAACATGGGTAACAGTTTGCCAGAGTTCCCTTTTAAAACATGATAAAACTAGCTAGCTGGTTAGCATTGCGGTGAGTTATGGGGGAGAGGGAGGGCCTTCCTACACACCTGACCAAATTATGCTTACTTGGTCTTCGGCCCATGTGTGGCTGCAGCATCACTCTGAATCAGACTTACAATCTCCTGTCAATAGAGGCCACACTTAGACAGTCATGCCACTCAGGAGCCTGGTTTATTATCTTTATTTTATAAATCAATTAAGTATCAAATGAGTAACGATTTCCTTTCTTCTTCTTTTTTCCTCAGAAATGAATACCGTAATTTACTAAGCATGGGCCTAAGCCTTACATGACATGCATTCAGTCGTGTGTGTGCCAACGTTTGTCCGTGACTGTACAAACGCACACTTGTTAGAAAGTCAGGGCTATTTCCCTTGGCTGAAGACCTGCTCCTGCTCCTATGTGCACTACAGGCTCGCGTGCCGAAGCTGTGCGCGAGAGCTCCGTTATCACAGCTGGACGTGCAGAACGGGGCCTAGTTGATTGGAAGCTGAGTCAGCGCCCTACTACCGGAAACCCCTCAGCCCAGGCCTAGGGTATCAGCACGGCTTGTCAGCCTTTTCCCACTTCCAATTCACTAAAGTGTCCTCGTTCTGGCTCTGCTCTGAACACAATAGGTACACTGCAGAGGAAAGTAATAGAGGAAATGAAAGTCAGGATAAAGATGCCTCTTTGGAGTCACGCTACAGTATCAGCAACCGCATGGGCAGGTCTGTTTGAGAAGTCAACACAGATTGAGGCTAAGCAGGCAAGGACTTGTGACTGGTGGACTGGTGATGCAGTTAGCACAATTCTATGAATACAATGCTAGATGCATTAGCCTTGTAGCTCCAGTTCAAAACAGAAGAAGAAAACCTAAAACCTTTAACCATCTTAAATCTAGTCAATATACACTATATGGGCAAAGTTATTGAGACATCTTTCATTGTCGCTTCTAATATCAAGGGTATTAAAAGAGCTTATTTTATGTTTTAAATGTATTGCTGCTTTTGTTGGAGTAACTGTCTCTACTGTCCAGGGAAGAAGGCTTTCTACAAGATTTTGGAGCATTACTGCATTCAGCTACAAGAGCATCTCATCCCCAACCTATCCCAAAGCTCAGTGCTGGGGGGCTTTATACCCATCTAGCTCACACCTGGCATTAGGCAGCATGGTGCCAATAGGTTCATGTTTATCTGCTTCTAAAAGTCCTATTCTATTGGCAACACTTCTCTACATAGACTGGATAAGCTGTGTGTGAATGTGTATGTATTTGCAAATCTGTATCAGCAATGGGTGCAACTAAATAACTGATTGCATTCATTAGAAGAGGTGTCCACAAATATTTGGACATATAGTGTATCAAGACATAATGCAGATAATGTTCGTCAAGAAACATTTTTAAAAGCTCCTCCCACCTTCAATATGCATCATCAGAAGGAGTGTTTACTAGTCTTTAAACATTTGCATAACTTCCAGGGTCGCTTTTTCTTTCACAATTTTTGACCAAACCGATGAACAAGGGAAGCCTTTTTCATAGACCCCGCCCCCACCATCTTTACCAAGAGTGCCAATAATTCTGTAGGACACCGAAAAGCTGTGCATGTGTATTTTAATTAGGACCTAAAGTATTAAAATAAGTATAATTTATAAATAAATATAAAAATAGTAAAATAGTACTAAAGCAAAGGAAAAGGTTTCAGGCTCCTGCAAGGCCTCGGTATTGTACATAGTCCAGCTACATTACATGATGCACGCAAGCTATACACCATGATACACTCTTTACACATGTATGACCTGGGGACGGAATAATGGCTTCACAAGCGTAGCAATGGAAACAGGTGTGTGTGGGTGTGTGTGAGCAAATATAGCGTGAGAATGGGACAGCAGGTCAGCGTTAGCCTGCTCTAGTGCTGCTCTGTGGGGCTCTGCAGGGTGGAGGGAGGACTAATGGCCAAAGTGGCAGATCGCTGACTCCTGTGAAAAAGCTCTCAGACTATCCAGGTTAAACAAACCCAGAGAAAGAAAAGCCAGAAAGAGAGAGAGAGGGAAATGAATGGAGGGTATGAGCTCTGCCCTCATTCTTTCCCTTTTTCTTGTCTGTATGGCCTGGGAAGTACATGGTGGAAGATCACGTAGCCAGTGTAACTTTTTGCAGTGAAGGGCAGGGCCTAATGTGTGTGTGTGTGTGTGCCAACGGCACCCAGCCCATCCGCTCGCCGTGCAGAGAGTGGAGAGTACATGGGGCCTCCAAGTGCCTTGATCTGTACCTCTTCTAAGCAGTGCAGTGTGAAGACTTAAATGATTCCCTTTATGTCCAAATGTTTGTGGACACCCCTTCTAATGAATGTATTCAGCTTCTTTAAGTGGCACCCATTGCTGACAAAGATGTGCAAATGCACACACACAGCTTGTCTAGTCCTTGGAGAGAAGTACTGCCAATAGAATAGGACTCTCAGGAGCAGATAGACATGAACCTATTGGCTCCATGCTTTCTAATATCAGGCGTGGGCTGGAGGGGAATAAAGCCCCCAGCATTGAGCTGTGGAGCAGTGAAGGGACTGTGTTCTCTGGAATGATGGTCGGTGATTTATGCAATACTTTTGAGTATGGGGTTGGGGATGAGGTGACCTCACTAACACTCTTGTCACTGAATGTAGTCAAATCCTCACCGCAATGCTCCAAAATTGAATAGATGTCAGGGGTAGATATTGACTCTCTGTCATGTCTTGTCCTGATATGTCTATGATGAGGGGTCCTAATTTGGTCATCTGGTCCTTATTTGGGTCACAGCACTGGGATAAGCACACACAGGCACGGTTATTATGTAAGGTAAGGGTTCAAACTAACTTGATATGGCCAGGGAGGGGGTGAGGCATTTGCTTTGAATGTGTGTATAAATGTATGTGTGTGTGTTTGTCCTGGACTGAGTTTTTTCACACTGGTATTAGGCTTATGTGACCCAGATGGTCTCTCCTAATGCGAAAACACACATCTATGTCCTTCCACAACTGGAACTCTAAATGTCTAAATAATATTAAAAATGTAAGCATTTATTTATGAATTTATATTCAGTACAGTTGCGTTGCTGCTGTGGTGTCTTCAAGCTGACTGACATTGTATGTGCAATGAGTGTTTCTAGATTAGACTGCTGGTCATTTCTATGATTGGCATGGAGCTAGTCAAGTTAAGTGTAGACCACATGATTCATTATCTGGATTTTGGTGCTTGCATGTAGGTGAGTGGAAACTATACATAGCAAATACAGCAACTATTGAGCAAACCGTTTATGTCACAGCTCACATGGGTGGAACGTAGACTAGGTGGGTTCCAGGTGGTCATAGGCTCTGAGTAGGGTTGTACATGCGGTTTTACTGGGACCCAGTTGGGCTTCCCAAATGAGCCCCATTGTTACAGCCCACCTTAATCCCACATGCGTACCAGTTATGGCCTGTAGGCAGTGTATATCCCAGATGAGGCCCATGTTTAACCTTTCCTGGTCCTATCACTGACCCTGCTGGACCCAATGTGGAACCCAAGAACAAAACCTTCAGTTGGGATACCCTTACAGGCCCCACATTTTGCTCCCGCAGCTTTAAAGTAAAAAAAAAAAAAATCAACTCTCAATGGAAGTTGATCAGTGTAAAAAGATGGTTGGAGATATGGACACATCTTGTGGTCTGCTCTTGAGCTGGACTGGATAGGATGGCCTAACCTGGCTTTGTTTTGGCAGCTGTTTCTCTTGTAAATGATTTAGCGGACATTGGAAAGGCTGATTTCTAATTGTTCTGAAATTGTTCCCAGACTCCTCTGCATCTACAACCTTCTTTCTAAGGGCCTCAGAGAGCTCTTTATATCTGGCCATTGAGATCTTCTTCACCACTTACTTCAACAATCAAGAGCAAACCAGACTAAATGTCTGAGGTCTAAATAAGACGGACTCCTCCAGAATCCTCTCTAACCATGTTCTGATCATCTACAGCTGATGTTCTGCACCTGTTTTTAATTCTACACATTTGTGTAGAAAATTTAATGAGCTGGTATGTAACCCTGACTGTGTGTGAGTGTATGTGTTAGTTACATCCAGGTCTGGACTGAATTTCTGCTGACTGCTATTCCACTTATGTGACCCAGATGGCCGCTCTCCATGATAAAACGCAGACTCTCACCCACATCTTGTTAGCCTGTAATGTTCGCAAGGCCACAATTTTATTTCTCAATTTTTCCCTCTGTTCTGAAAAACCTCACAGGGTTAGCTGCAGCACGTGGGGCCGTATCTCCGGTTCCAGTAAGAGATTACTTGTTTAAACTCCGACAGACTTTGTTGTGTCAGTCTGCAATAGTGAGCCGTCCTTGCATCATCCTATGTTGAGACACAAAGCTGTCCAAATAATAGTCCACTATGGGTTGAGCAGGTCAGCACATTCCACAGATATATGTACTGGACTTTTCTGTGCTCACAAAATGTCTTGTTTGACCAGATCAACAGTGAAGAGGTTTGAGGAGATTTACACTGAATGTTGGACCTCAGGTTTAGTCTAAACAGGTGAATTATTGTAGTTTAGCAGCTCCTGTGTTTGTTTCATGAGTAGCTCGGTCTAAGAAACACTGAAGGTGACTAAATAAGTCATTTACACTCGAGATTGGATGTGAAACGCACCATTTTGGGGGAATTTTCCCAAAGAACTGAGAACTATTAACAGGGACAGTGAAAGGAAGCAAACATTCAAAGCTATGTCCCAGAAAGTTATTACATCAAATGGTTCAATTTACAGCATTTGGCTGATGCTCTTATCTAGAGCGACTAAAACTATATGTACAAAAGTATTGGGACACCTGCTCATTCATTTCTTGCTAAGTCAATGATATTAAAAAAGCTTATCATGATTTTGTAGTTTTCTACTAGATTTTGTGTCAATGCTGTGAGGATTTGATTGCATTCAGCAACAAGAGCACTAATGAGGTCAGGATGTTGGACTAAAGGGGTATAAAGCCCCCCAGCACTGAGATGTGGAGCAGAGGGGCTGTGTTCTCTGAAATGATAGCTGAGGTGATCCAATAATCCAATATCCTGACCCCACTAACGCTCTTGTCACTGAATGCAATCAAACCTCACATAAATGCTCCTCCAAAAATTCAGGAAAGTCAGGAGAGACAGGAGAAACTCTTGATAGCCTTGATTTCAGAAGAAACTATGAATGAGCCAATACTTTTGTACCATATAGTACATTTTTAAATATGTGACATATATGTTGGATATAAGGAATTATAAGGAAAAATAGGAAATATATTATTTAAGTGTGTATATACAGTGGGGAAAAAAGTTTTTAGTCAGTCACCAATTGTGCAAGTTCTCCCACTTAAAAAAAAGAGAGAGGCCTGTAATTGACATCATAGGTAGACCTCAACTATGAGAGACAAAATGAGAAAAAAAAATCAGAAAATCACAACGTCTGATTTTTAAAGAATTTATTTGCAAATAATGGTGGAAAATAAGTATTTGGTCAATAACAAAAGTTCATCTCAATACTTTGTTATATATCCGTTGTTGGCAATGAAAGAAGTCAAATGTTTTCTGTAAGTCTTCATCTGACCATAAGACACTCTCCCAATACTTTTCCGGAACATCCAAATGCTCTATAGCAAACTTCAGACGTGCCCGAATATGCACTGGCTTAAGCCGGCGAACACGTCTGGCACTGCAAGATCTGAGTCCTTGGCGACATAGTGTGTTACTAACGGTAGCCTTTGTAACATTGGTCCCAGCTTTCTGCAGGTCATTCACTAGGGCTGAGATCTTGCGTGGAGCCCCTGATCGAGGGAGATTAGCAGTGGTCTTGTAGGTCTCCAATTTTCTGATTACTGCTCCCACAGTAGATTTCTTCACACCAAGCTGCTTGCCTATTGCAGATTCAGTCTTCCCAGCCTGGTGCAGGTCAACAATTTTGTTTCTGGTGTCCTTCGACAGCTCTTTGGTCTTCACCATAGTGGAGTTTGGAGTGTGACTGTTTGAGGTTGTGGGCAGGTGTCTTTTATACAGATAACGAGTTCAAACAGGTGCCATTAATACAGGTAATGAGTGGAGGACAGAGAAGCCTCTTAAAGAAGAAGTGACAGGTCTGTGACAGCCAGAAATCTTGCTTGTTTGTAGGTGACCAAATACTTATTTTCCACCATTATATGCAAATAAATTCTTTAAAAATCAGACAATGTGATTTTCAGAATTTTTTTTCTCATTTTGTCTCTCATAGTTGAGGTCTACCTATGATGTCAATTACAGGCCTCTCTCATTTTTTTAAGTGGGAGAACTTGCACAATTGGTGACTGACTAAAAACTTTTTTCCCCCCAGTATATATATATATACTGTATGTCACATTTCTAACATCTATATATTACCATAAATCAGATTTCTATATCGGTAGCCCAGGTGTTTGTGAAACTTGTTCCAGCTAACGACATTAACTATGAAATTAGGGATTTATGGGCGGGGCATGGGTCACTGAATTCCTGATGATCCTAAAGACACAAGAAGCTCCAAAGCTGAGCGGTGTCGCTATTTGACTCAAAGCACCAGAGAGAACGGCTCTCCCACACTGCAGAAGTGTACAATGGCACAATTCAGCACCGCGTGACACTACTGAGACACACACACTCACACCACGAGACAGCATTGAATCACAGTGTGAACGTAATCATGTTATTATCCAGAGCAGAACACTGGGCCCATCCAGAGAAAATGACTCAGCTGAATAATGGCCCCGCTTTAGGATCACAGCACCCTTTTTAGAGTGTGGCGTGTTTCTTTAGCCAGTCCAACAAAATGTGCAGTGGACTAATGAGAGTGTGTCATCACAGTGATGCAATGGTATCTGATATTCTGCATCAGAATGACAAACAGAGGCCTGTCTGCTGAGTTTAGAAGGTTTGTTGACATTGATTATATGCTGGGACAGATTACTGATTAGCTGTTATGTAATCTGTGCCATTATCCAAAGAATTAGCTACTGTATTAAAGTGATAGGATTGATTATTTTATATTACTTTTGTATATTTAGAGTCAAATAAAAAAAAAGGACAAAAAATGAAAGAGGCAGCCATGCAGGCTAGTTTTTATTTATGTTGCACATGCAATCATTCTTTTTTGCCAAACTTTAACATCTGCTTTGCAACCCATTTTCCACACATCCAACGAGACGCTCACAGCACTGTACCACCTCAATCTATCCTATTCTATGAATCCAGTCACACACCTGCAGGTATTATAGCCTGATCATCCTCATGCAACGCCATCTGCAGGAGCCTGAGGTTACTACCTACATGTAACATGCAAGGTGACTCATTTTGTCTAGGCAGATCATATATACATGAAATGTTTAAAAAAAGTGTAAAGAAATACTGCCAGTGAATCTGATACACACATCAGGTCACCAACTGCTTTCCAGTCGGATTCTTGAGAAAGAAAACAAATGTGTGGTGCATGGGGCTCCCCAGGGTTAACTGCTGGGCCCACTGTTCTTTGGGACTGACTGTTAAAAGTAAATGAAAGGTAACTCATGCTTTTATGCTTTGAGATTTGAATAGTCCTTTTTAGAGATGTTGTGTTTACAGCTTTATTAAATAAATAATGTATGAACAAGTAAAATTATCTCAAATTACTTTTCACTTTTTGATAAAATTTAATAATTTGGTCTGACAGTCCAGTTGCATTGTATCCACATTTCATGAGGAATGGACCAATAGAAATGCTCTAAATGAACCAAATTTTTTACTTTTTCTGTAAAGTTGGCATTTTGCAGATACAACGGTTTTGCAATTAACAGCTACAGAATTAATATATAGGAAGTGTAATGAATGGAAGTACAAAGCAGGGGTTTCTAATAAAATGGACAGTGAGTGTCCAATGACAGAATGTTTCTAATTTATTAGGTCCACCTTCTTTGTACCTACACATCACTGACCACCAGTGTATTGTCACTGTACAAGAGTAGCTACAAGGCTGGGGTACCTAATAAACTGGAAGCTCGTCAGTATAGCAGTATAGTGAATACAGAATGCATCGGGTTGGGCATAGACTTTCGTGTATACACACAGTGGACTGCATGTCTTTTGCTCCCACTGACCACGTCCCTTTCAAGGCCATCCGAATCAATCTGGAGACGTGCCACGTTTTGATTTTGATTTCGACATGATCCACCCTTTCCTGCCTCTGTCCCTCTCTCTCTGTTTCTCCGCCCTTCAGGCGCCTGGGCTCGCACGGAATTGGAGGACGGAGACACACCACCCTCAACGCCCCCCCTCAGTACAGACACACAGAAATCCCTGCCGAGAGTTCCTGTCCTTGCCCTACTTGCTCTCTGCGTCACTGGCCTGTATTTATTTACTCCAGTATTGATCCGGCCTGTTTCCACACTCTTATTTGAGGAAGCATGTGGCAGGTGATTCACACTCTACAGGTGTACACACAACCTCTCATTTGCATATAAATCACACTTTAATGGTGGTATTATGGATAAGTCATAAAAATCAATATTTATAAGATATGCGTAATGCCTGATAATCTGGGTTGTGTGTAAAGGTAATAAATCAGTTTGTCACTGCACTCTAAATCCGCCACCGGGCTGTTACGGGGCTGTTCCCTGAACTGATATGTAGATTAACATTCCAAATATTAGCATACTCAAAGCCACTGTATCTGTGTGTGTGTGTGTGTTTGTATACGTAAATACATAAAAACATAAATATATTTTTGTTTGTACATGTAGATGAACACTATATGGACAAAAGTATTGGGACACTTACAGGAGCTTTTATGACATCCCCTTCTAAATTCTGAATGCATTAATATGGAGCTGGTCCCCTTTTGCAGCTCTAATGGCAGGTCTGAAGTTACTGAGTCAGCAGAGCGTTGGAGACTTTTCTGCACTATGCTCTGAGCTCAGCACTCGGCCCTGACCCCACGCTGTAACTTAATGTGGCCTTCCACATCATGGCTCAGCTGCTGTGGTTCCTAAACACTTAAAACCACTTACAGGATGATGGTGGAATACGCTCAGCCTGCTCCATGTTTTCTGACATTACAGACATTTCTTTTTCTACAATAGATTGAGTTTATTTTTTTTTTAGGTTTTTAGAAAATATGCAATTTCATTTTACTGTAAAAAAAATAGGTCATTTAGGGGTTACACCTGTACACACCCTTAGCCTAATACTTGGTTGATGGACCTTTGGCAGCAGTTACACAACTTCAAGATGTCTTGGGAAAGAAGCCTCAAGCTTGGTGCACTTGTTTCTGGACAGTTTTGCCCTTTCCTCTTGGCATATCCCTGTAAGCTCCGTCAGGTTGGATGGGGAGCGTCGGTACACAGCAATTTTCAGCTCCTTCCACAGATGTTCAGTTGAATTCAGGTCTGGGCTCTGGCTGGGCCACTCAAGGACATTCACAAGGACTTTCTCTGAAGCCACTCTTTTGTCCTCTTGGCTGTGTGCTTCGGGTTGTTGTCACGTTGGAAGGTAAACCTTCACCCTAGTCTGAGGTCCAGCGTGCTCTGGAGCAGGTTTTCTTCAAGGATCTCGGTGCACTTAGCTGCGTTCATCTTTCCCTCTATCAGGACTAGTCGCCCGGGTCCCGCTTCAGAAAAACATCCCCACACTTCCAGCGGGCATCCGTCTGGCCACTCTACCATTGATCTATCATGATTTGTGGAGTGCTGCCTGGATGGTTGATCTTCTGAAAGGCTCTCTCATCTCCAGAAGTATACGCTACCCCGGGTCCCTGCTCACATCCCTGGCCAGGGCCTGTCTTCCCAGATCGCTCAGTCTGACAGGGTGGTCAGGTCTAGGAAGGTGGTTCTTCCATTTACGTCTGCAGATTATTTCTTTAACCTCATGGCTTGGAGTGTGCTCTGACATGCAATGTTAGCTGTGAGAGCGATCAGTCATAACATTAATACCATCGGCCTAATATTGAGTAGGTCCACCTTGTGCTGCCACAACAGATCTGATCATTCGAGACATGAGCCCCACAAGACTTCTGAAGGTGTCCTGTGGTATCTGGCACCAAGACATCAGCAGCAGATCCTTTAAGGTCTGTAAGTTGTGAGGTGAGACCACCATGGATCACATCAATGAGCCTTGAGTGCCCCCAATCTTGTTGCAGGTTCACTGGTTGTTCTTCCTTTGAGCCCTTTTGGTAGGTGCTAACCTCTGCAAACCAGGAACTCCCCACATGACCTGCCTGGTGCTTTGGAGATGTTCTGACTGAGATGTTCGTCTGCTTAATCATTTTTCCTGCTTTTAACACTTCATCACCTGACTGTTGAACTGACTGTTCAATTGCTGCCTATTTTATCCATCCCTTGACAGATGTCACTGTAGATGAAGATAATCAATGTTTTGTACTACACCATCAGTGGTACTAATGTTATGGCTGATCAGTGTAGATTATAGTACTGATGTATTAGACTGGTTATTAATATTTAATAAACCAGTAAAATGATTTGAAAGTTCTGTTTATTTTACAGCAGTGTATCTCAATGTATGTACTTGAGTGTATGTGTGTGTGTTTCCGACACTTTGTTCCTATGTAAGTGTATGTCTGTCTGTGAGACAGTGATGGAGACACTCAGAGGGTGTGTGTGTGTGTGTGTGAGGGGTGTGGCAGTGCAGGGACGACCCGGCTGCAGACATTGTGACTACTTTAAGCGAGCGCGCCTGTGTTTCCTCTGCATTGTGTGTGAGGATCGCCACAGCTCAGATGCTTTGTCTGAGCAGCTCCGACTGTCTATTATACTCTTTCCGTTTAGGCCGCCGTCTCTGCTGCCATTCAGGGACTGTCCCATGTGTGAGTGTGTGTGTGTGTCTCGCGGAAGGGGGTATTACTGTATTCAGATGTACAACAATGCATACACACATCAGCTGATTTCCTGAAGAGAAGCAGCCTTTCCTTGGATTCTTCTGTCACCACATTGGCTTCCCTCATGCACACACACACACACACACACACACACACACACACACACACACACACAGGCATACAGGCATACAGCAAGCATTCCATCATTATGTGATAAGGCACCATGACAGTCTAAGACAGGCTCCGACTCTGGAAATGGGGGGGGGGGGCCTCCATTTCTGAAGTTTTAGAGAAGGAGGAGGAGGAAGAGGCTGGTGCTGATGCCAGAGGGCCTCCACTCAGGAAGCTTCCGAAAGCACATAGTGTTCCTTCTGCCAGTGCCAGCCTGGGCATATGTATAAAAAAAAAGGGGGAAGAGAGAGAGAAAGAGAGTCTGCTGCAACAAAATAGCCCCAATCCTCTGCTTTCTTTTGCAGTTTTCTTAAAGGGCTAATATTCCTTGCTTTTTGTGACAACACTGATGCACTATGTGAACACTGCCAAAGTTTAAAAACTTTGTGACCTCACAACTATTCACAGATCTAAGGCTTAGGGTACTTTCAGCAAGACTAAGCTCATGAGGATTGTACAAAGTCAAGAAAGTGAGTTTACAAGCTTGCATACTTTCTGCAGTTTCGGTTTGACTGTTGTGTACGCGAGCTCCAGTCCTGCAGGTGGCGCTATGCCATTTTATAGTAATTAGAAGAATTTTGGCAGAGAATTGCATGATGTAAGGTACTGACTAATTGAGCACTGACCAATCATATGCTTTGTCTCGTGGTGTGTTAAAGCCTATTTGTGGTTGTTTGTTTTCTCAGCAATTACGTAAGAGGCCTTTACCAAGAATACCGGGGCCATTACTTTACCCATTACTCTTTTTGAAATGCAGGAGTTTAACGTAATTGTGTAAGCACAGTACCTGTATGACAAGTAAGCATGGTTGTGTGTCATAACCATGACTATATTTACATCAGACAGCCTATTAACGCTAATGTTATTAATTAAGTAATTAAGAATGTGATTCCTGCATTTGGTCAGTCATGTTTTGATCAAGGATAGGTTTTGAATGACATATTAAACAGGGCAACTAATCATAAGAAGGGATCATTAACATATGGGCATGATCCAAGGATGGCTCGTTGCTTGCTGGGTAATGCTGCTTGCCATCAGCAGCCGGAGTCAGGGAGACCACAACTGGCCTTGCTCTCTCGGGGGTGGGTTGATGGCACTTCCTCCCCACATCACTACGCTAGTCTTCATCTTCAGTATTGGGGCATTGTTGGTGATATGGGGAGTTCACATGAATGAGGATTGGGTAACTGGTCTTCCAATTCGGCTAGAAAATGAAATTAAATTAGAAATAGAGTAAAAACAGTCTGTTTAATTCTAAGGAAAAAAGAGAGATCGAAAAATGATGAGTTATGACTTTTGGTGGTTAAGTGATTTCTCAGAGGACTAAAATAAAAAGGGGCAGCAGAAATGGGGAACGTGGGTGCCTTAAGGACAGAGCTGCTTCTGCATAGCAATAAAGCAAACACTCCTTGTGTGACGGCGTCCCACTGAGCAGAGCAAAAAACACACTACCCATCAAATCCTGCTGCTGGGCATCACTGCCCTTTTCATCCCTATAAGCCCAAGATACAGCAGAGAAGGACAGGCATGTGTGTTTGTGTTTGCACTACTAGCCAATATTGGTCATGCTGTAAAGCTCTGACATCACTAATCTGTGGCTGTTGTTGTTGTCGCTGGTGTGTCCTTGCTGGTCATGATTACAAGCTTCTTCTGTTGCTCATTTCAAATGTATATGTACAGTAGCTTGTTTTTCCTGAAAATAAGACTATTGCTGATATACACAGATCAGCCATAATATTAAGACCAAGTAAAAAAAACACTGATTATATTTATCTACAGTGGCTTCATCTGTCAGGGGTGGATATATTAGGCAGCAGGTGAACAGTCAGTTCTTGAAGGTGACGAAGGTGAAGCAGGAAAAATGATCAAGTGTAAGAATTCTGAGACACTTTGACAAGAGCCAGATTGTGAAGGCTAGCAGCTGGATCAGAGCTTCTCCTAAAAACATCAGGCTGGTCTTGTGGGTTTGCGGTATTCTGGAATGCAGTGGTCAGTACCTACTACGGGCACCAAAAGCTCATTGATGCTCACAACTTAAAGGATTTGCTGCTGCGGTTTTGGTTGTCAGATATCCCAGTCGGGTCTTGTGGAGTCCATTCCTCGAATGGTCAGATCTGCTGTGCCGGCACAAGGCATTAGGCAGGTGGTTCTAATGTTATGGGTGATTGGTGTAGTTACTTATGGCCCATGTATGTATGTATTTTAAAGGGACATTCCATGGATATTCAGGAGTTCAGCAGCATGTATTGGTGTTGATGTTGGAACAGTGGTGAAGTGTTGTTGTGAAGTGGTCTATTATAGAGGTACTTCCTGAGTCAGAGTTCTTTACAGTTTTGGTGAGTGGCGCCAGACGTCAATGTGACTAGAAACACAATATAGCCATTTTATTAATTACCCCAAACCACCAGTTTTATTCTACAGAAAGCATGAGTGGATCTCCTGCTTCCCCTTTGACTTATAATCCTAACAATCCCATGTGTGCTGTTGTAAGGCTCTGACATCACTACACTGAGGATGTTTTGCTGGTATTTGGTGTGATGTGGTGATGTGGACGTCACACACTGCTTTCTGTATTGATCGTATAGGCTAATAATTTGCAGTATTCACACACTTCATAAAGGAGTCACAAACGTGAGTGGTGTGCATCTGTTTGAGGGAGGGTGTGTGTGTGTGTGTATGTGTGTAAGACCTTGACATCACAAACCTTAGCTGTGTTTGTTGCTGCGGTCCATGTCATTGCTGATCATGTGAACTAGAGGTGGTCAGTGTCATTGCTGGTCATGTGGACTAGAGGTGGTCAGTGTCATTGCTGGTCATGTGTCTTCTAATGTTGTCAGATTTGTTTGTATTTTCCTCCACTTTCTCTCTCTTTCTGTGTGTGTGTGTGTGTGTGTGTGTGTGTGTGTATGTGAATAATTGACTAACAAGACCAATAAAGTAATACATTTAATAAAGTGCTCTTTACATTACTTTCAGGGTGCGGACATTAAGATTGATTAGGTGTAAGAAAAAGTGTACAAATGTTTATGGACACCCCTTCTAATGCATACTTTCAGCTACTTTAAGTTGCACCCACTGCTGATAGAAACATTGCTCTAGTCCCTGTAGAGAAGTACTGCCAATAGAATAGGACTCCCAGGAGCAGATAAACATAAATATTTTGGCACCCTGCTGCCTAATGCCAGGTGATGCATAGAGGTGGTATAAAGCCCCCCAGCATTGAGCTGTGGAGCAGTGGAACAGTGTTCTCTGGAATGATAGATGGTGCTCCATCCAATACTTTTTGGATGAGTTGTGGAGTTGGAGAAGAGCTGGCAGCTGCTGTGTCAGAATGTTTATAATGAATGGACCAATTGAAATGCTCCAAAATTACTTGCATTGACTCTCATTGAAAGTTAAGAGTTTGTTTACCTTCCTGTAAATTCAACATTTTGGAGATACAAGTTTTTGGCATGACAGTGACGATATACTGTGTACATAAACATGAAGGACGTTTTTACGACCCCACATCCACAGCAAACCTGTTTGTGTGTATGTGTGTGTATGTGTGTGTATGTCTTTCTGTGAGATTGCCTCACAAGCTTATGGTGTAGGAGAGTAGTTGGCAGATTGGTATGTGAGACAGCTACGTCAAAGCAGGATACTAAAGGTCAGGACAGAGCAAAGACCTGCGCAGGCCATGGCGGTAAAGTCCAGATTACAGAGAGCTGAGATTCAAAGCAGACGCAGAAACCGCTTTACTAGCTCATCAGTGCCTGGCACAGCTTTCCCACAGACATAGCTTGCGCCATTCTATGCCATATCTCTTCTAAAAGATGAAGGCCTAAATATTCACAAAGGCACTATCCCTTTCATTCCACTACAGAGCAGCATGGTGGAATTGCTCTCAACAATAATCAAGTAATAAATAAATGAATTAATTAATATAAGAAAATAGCTCAATTATAAGCCTATAGCCTACAGCATATGTTTGGGCACCCACACATGGTCAATCCATGGTTTATCTGTAGTGAATTTTTCATTCACAAATAAAAAAAAAATTAAACTTAGTTATATAAAATAATTTACACCTGAATAGAAAGAATATAAAAATTATTAAGAAAAACAACAAAAACAAATTAGAAATAAAAAATATATATAAAATTATAAAAACAAATCAAACAAACTAAAAAACCTGAACGGAAAAAAGCCTAAAATGATAAAATATAAAAAACACCCAAATATCAGAAGAAAAAAGCACGCTATGTGTAACAATATCGCAAAAGCCAGAATGTGCAAAAGAGTGATGATAAAGCGTTTTTTGAATAAACGATGGCCTATTAAGCCGTAAGTCACATGATTCTCTTATCAGTTGGAACGAATGACCGGTGACTGGAAATTACTGGTGACTTGCCCTACAGATGGTCTGAACATTACACACAGCTTTCCAAAGGATACTTTTGACAATTAAAAAAAGGCTGAATCTGAAGCTTGTTGAAAAAAATTACTCTGCAACTACGTCCCTCTCCTGCGCAGCAGTTTCACCATCCCCACTGTTGCTCACCCAACACAGGGTTTTCATTAGACTTGAAAGCCTTCACTGAACATAAGATAATAAGCTGAATGGTAAAACATGCTACAGCTAATGGCTTAACACGTTGTTGTTTTTTGCAGAACAATAACAAAACAAGTATGTTGTGTGTGTGTGTGTGTGTGTGTGTGTGTGTGTGTGTGTGTTGATATAATTTCTTGCACACACTCTCAAATCAACTGAATTCTCACTTTTTTCAGTCTTCAGTAAAACCGAGGCCGTGGGTTGAGTTATAGCTGGGAGCTGTTGGCTCTGGACGAAATGCCAGTCAGATAGGGAGTATTCTTAGCTCTTCCTGCCTACTCCTCTTTGGGTCATGTCAAGTTCCATCTTTTTTTCCAGCAGATATTCATCTGTCAGACACTCTTTTCCTGAAGAATCCCCTCCATCAGGCCTAAAAAGACTAACGCTATCACTCGCCGCCGAGAAGAACAATGAAAACGATCTATTAATGGAAAAGAGGTGAAGGAGAGAAGAGTGAGATGAGTGGAGGAACAATGACTCAGGAGAAGAGGGAAAGTTTATATATATATATATATATGTGTGTGTGTGTGTGCGTGTGTGTGTGTGTGAGAGAGAGAGAGAGAGAGAGAGAGAGAGAGAGAGAGAGAGAGAGAGAGAGAGAGAGCAAGATGTTAGCAATTATATACTGTGGCTCTGCGGTTAACTTTTACAGCCCTAAGAAAAAAAAAAAATACCACAAAGGGGTCTTTGAACAATTTCAGAGAAGAACCACATTTGCTTCCCCAAAGAACCATGGATGAAAAACAGATTTGTAAATGTGAAAAACGTCTACAAGACTTAAAGAACCTTTACATTGTAGAAACCTTTCCATTTTCAAAAGTGTTCTTCACTCTCGGACCCCTCATTTACCCACATGGTAAATGGTCTTTGGTGTCCTGGCAGGTCAGATTTGTTTGCAAGAAAAAACCACCACACCACATTATGAGTTTCTCTAGTTTTGCTATTTATAGACAATGCGTTTGGGGAAATGAACATTTGCGTTGTATTTCAAGAGCCATGAACAACATTTCCCCTAAAATCCAAATAAAAATATTACTATTTAGAGCATTTATTTATTTGCAGTGATGATAACTGCTCAGAAACAACTGCTCAAATAATAATGCAAAGAAATGATTATAATAATTAGAATGCAAAGAAGTTATTATTCAGATTTAAACACAGTACTAATATTTGAGAGCAGTCAGAAATCACTAATGTGAAATAACCTTAACAGCCAATCACAGCTTTTCTGTCTTGGCAGGCTCTCCACTGGTCTTTCACATTGCTGTTGGGACTTTATGCCATTCATAGTCTGCAAATTCAGCTAACTCAGCTGTGTTTGATGAAATGCCTGGAAAAACTGTCTGCCATACACACAGATCTATAGCTCTGTAACTTTGAGAGTTTAGAAGCAGAAAGCTTTAGAGTGGACTTTACACACATAGGATATGTCAGTGCTACATGATTAATAATTCTGCAGATATTAAAGAATAATACATAATACATTTAAAGAATACATTTTACTGCAATGTATGTGTAATAACCAATAACCAAAATTGTGGACAATGGATTGGGCTGTGTGTTTGAGTGAAACTTCATAATAAATATCTATAAGGAAGAAAAGTTCTAATCTAATATTTCTCATTTTTAGATTAATACACATATTTCTACATATATTACGTATATCTCCAAAACCTAATACAGCCTAATCCATTCTCAGCAATTCTGATTATTGGTTCTGAAACACAATTATAATAAAAAGAAAAATGAATAATAATGTAGCACTGAAATTAAAATAGTCCACTCTTAACCCCTCACTAAGCTAACAGTGAGCACTGTCACGTTCTAGTTATGTCAAAAACTAAAATCAGCAAGATTATGTTTACGTTACATATTTAACATTTTGCCATTCATCACTTTTTGACAAATTGTGACTCTGTTGACATTCTGTCATTTTTTTTACATTGTGTCAAAATCTCATGATGAATGGACCAATAGAAATGCTCCAAAATGACTTTCTTGGAAAGTTGCCATTTTTTAGATGAGTTGTTTGCATGACAGCAACTCATCAAGTTAAATCACCCTGCTAATAGTTACACTTCTTTCAATCCTTATTTTTATTTATAGTTTTGCCAGTGCAGTAAAATGATTTCTATAAAATAATTTTTTAACTTCAAGTAAGAAAAAATCATGAGATTGTGATGCTAATCTCATAAACGTTATGATATTGTCTACACTGAATTTTATTCTGCGTTTATTAATTGTAAATATATTCACTTTGTGTGTTCAATAATTAAAACTTATGAATATCTTTGGCCTGGCAGATCATTTTCCATTATTTCTTAAAATTCATTTTAGTCAGACCATTTCAATCCAATAGTCTAGGAATTGAAGTTGAGAAGAAGTCAAGACATTATTAATATTATTCTTAAAACAGTCTGATAAAAGATATTGGATATTATCACTGTTTTTTCCACATTGTTTAAAAATAGCATCTGTATTTTAAACTGTTTCAAAATGTTATGATAACCCGACCAATAGAAATGCTCTGAAATGACTTGGAATAAATAAAATGGCCTGCCGGTTCAGGAAGATACATACACTATCCGAGAAATCATTTTTTTTAAACCTCCGCTCTGTATGTATAATCTCTGCTCTATTTACATTAGTTGAAGTGTGCAGATGTGCATGTGTGTGTGTGTGTGTGTGTGTGTGCTTCCTGCCTTGCAGAGTTGTGTGCGACCCCTGACCCTGAGCTGAGCAGAGCAGACTGCTGTCTCCAGCTCCTGTCCACTACTTCCTGTGCACACACACCCCTCTTCCTGTGCAGAGCGAGTGCGCCTATTTTAGACTGGCCGGGGCCTGGAGCACCATAAAAGACTCAGGAGAGGAGACACACTGGCTCCGGTACAGTGTGTGTGCACGTGTGTGTGTATTAGGAAGTCATTAAGGATTCCATCAGCATTATGATGGTGGAGATTGAGGAAAGCAGCAGGCCACAGGGCAGGAGAGGATGAAAGAGTACGCAGTGATCTCACGCTACTTCCTTCATCATCTTCCCTCATAAGGAAGTCAAGCAGTTTTTAAAGTTAATGGACGTTTCTGGACGACCCCTCCTAGGATCTCCTAGGGCTCCAAGTGCCTCTTCCTACAGTTTCTTCATTTGTTAGGATCAAAGCACATTGAAACTCAAACTAATTGGTAAAAGTTCGTAAGGCTAAAAGTCACCTACATATGATTTTCACTATATGTCCAAAAGTTTGTGGACACTCCTTCTAATGAATGCAGTCAGCTACTATTAGTAGCAGATGTTCAAGTGTGCACACACAGATGCACAGCTTGCCTAGTGCCAGTAGGGAAGTATTGCCAATAGAATAGGACTCTCTGGAGCAGATCAAACACGAACCTATTGGCACCATGTCTAATGCCAGATAAAAAAAAAAAAGGTGCACGTATTTGTCACTGTACAGCGAAATGTATCCTCCGCATTTAACCCATCTGGTAGTGAACACACACTCACACACGTGTTAGGAGCAGTGAGTACACACACACACCCAGAGCGGTGGGCAGCCAACTCCAGCGCCCGGGAAGCAGAGAGGGTAAAGGGCCTTGCTCAAGGGCCCAACAGTGGCAGCTTGCCGAGCCCGGGAATCGAACCCACAACCCTGTTATTGATATCCCGGCGCGCTAACCGCTGAGCCACCACTGCCCCAAGATGTGGGCTGAAGGGATATAAAGCCCCCCTAGCATTGAACTGTGGAGCAGTGGACCTGTGTTCTCTGGAATGATGGTTGGTGCTCCATCCAATACTTTTGGGATGAGTTGGGGCGGTTTGGAATGAGGTAGTGTGGTGATCATCCAACTTCCTGACCCCATTAATGGTCTTGTTGCTGAATGCAATCAGATCCTCACAGCAGTGCTCTATAATCTAGTAGAAAGCCATCCTTCCCTGGACAGTAGACAGTTGGACAGTTACTCCAACAGAAGCAGGATAAACTATTTTAATACCTTCATTTGGAAGAAAAAATGAATGAGCAGGTGTCCCAATACTTTTCTCCATATAGTGTATACAGCAGTGGAGATTCCTGAGGGTCATCTAGACCTAATGACCATCCAGTGGTCTCTTGGGGTGTTTTTACACCTGAAAGTCAGAACCAAGGACCAAAAAAGTAGTTCTGAAGGTTAGAAGCAAAAATACTTGTTTATGTATTTAAAAATAACACTATAGCACCCATCTAGCAAACACCATAGCAACCACCAGGGATAATATACAGTAGACACCACCTAGCAACACCATAGAAACAATCTGGAAGACCATAGCAACCACCTGAAATATCATAGCAACCATTTACTAAAAACAGTTTCACCTTAGTGACCACATAGCAACAGCCTGGCAACAGCCTGGCAACTCCCTGGAAGTAGGAACCACTTAAGTGTGCAACTATTCAGTGTTTTCTTTAGGAAATACATCTTTGTAGTTTAACATGTAATTAAAAGTAATAATGTTTATAAAAAGTAATCATGTCATTAAATAAAGTAATTATGTTGAATGAAATAACATTAAATGAAAGGTAATAACACATCTAAGGTTTAAATGACTCTGCAGTTTTTAATTTAGTGCAGTGCTGGTCAGTTTTACTGACTACCGTTGTCCCGACTGTCGAAAAGAAAAACTGTTGTCAAACAAGTGCATGTGAGATCAGGGTGAATTGAACTCCAGGTTATCTCTCTGAGTGTAAATAATGCTCAGAACACCGCTGCTCTAGATTAAACAGCATCGTTTGATCTGGATACTCTGTGACCCATACAGGTCACTTTCCACCTGGATTAACCATGAGTTTCTGCAGGACGTCCACTTCTGTCTGTTTTCCATCACAATAACAGACTCTTAAAGGAAAACTGCAGCACTTTGTAAACTAATCTCTCTCTGCTCTGTTCCCTACTCAGCGCACCTGTTTACTCAACACACGCTCAAGCCTCTGCCCTATATCTTTCATCATGCTGAGTTTAAACCAGAGGAACAACAGCAACAATAATTGATTTAAAATACAGTTCTAATGCACACCAGTGGGCAGATGCAGAACCACTGACATCACACTGACGTCTCTTATACGCAAGTGTGTTTTGAGTCAACAGCTGTACTTCACTAAACACATGGAAACACATCACATTATTGTTTGTGATATTTGACTGTAAACTACAGATGCAGCAGATAGAGACCAGGTTAAGAAGCACTGGACTGTCCAGTTAAGAAAAGGTCATATTTCCAGCAAAGGCCAGAAACTGCTGGCTCCTGTGAATGTACTCGAATAACAACACTGTCCACTGTCCAGTCAGAAGACAAAACAGAAAGGAATGTACAGAATGAAGAACTGCTGATTGAAGTGGTGACAGCATGATGACAGATTAGAGGCACACACACACACACACACACACACACAGTGCCTCAGTCAGCCTCTGTATTATCGGAAGCAGCTGTGCGTAGGCTGATGTTAGCAGAGATTGGCGGACGTAAATGCACAGGGTGCTCTGACTGCATGCTGGACAAGTGTGTGTGTGTAAGCCCAAAGCTCCATCTGAATGTGTTAAGAATCTATCCATCTATATATCTGTCTGTCTGTCTGTTTGTATGTCCATCAATCTATCTAGCTGTCTATCTGCCGGCCTGTCTGTCTGTCTAGCTATCTTCCTATCTATCAATGGACCTGTCTCACCATCTATCTATCCACCAATCCGTCAATCTATCTATCTAGCTATCTGTTTGTCTGTCTATTTATCTGTCCGTCTGTCCGTTCATCCATCTGTCCACTCTCTCGCTTTTCAAATAAAAACTCTTTAAACTTTGTCTCTTTTTTCTTTTCTGCTTCTTTCTCCTTTCATCCTTCTTCACCCCCTCCCTCTTTTTCTCTCCTCATACCTCTCTCTCTCCTCCCCCCCCCTCTCTCTCTCTCTCTCACTCTGTCTCCAAATCAACCATTTCTTCACACACTTGTTTGTCATGCTGTGTTGTGACACATTAAAGTCAGGCTTGCCTGGGCAGTATATTGTATCCCTCCCTTCAATTCACACTCAGATTTCATTTCCTCTCTAACAGCAGAAATATGCCCCCTGTCTCTGAGGCTGAGCTGTGCTGCTGCTGCTGATGTTGTTGTTCTTTTTAGTAGGCGGCGTATTAGAGGTGTAATTGTGTGTGTGTGTGTGTGTGTGTGTGTGTGTTGGGGGGGAGGGGGTGCTACTTGCATCAGTATGGGTTTCAGATGCTACCACTGAATTAGACACTGAATTCGGCTCTGAGTCCGGCTCTGAGTTTGGCTTTCAGGACTATGAAGAACACAACTAAAGAGGATGGAGGTGAAACTTTCTCTCTCCTCCCATCTCTCTCTCCTCATATTCCACCTCTCTCTCTCTCTCTCTCTCTCTCTCCTCATATTCCACCTCTCTCTCTCTCTCTCTCTCTCTCTCTCTCTCCTCATATTCCACCTCTCTCTCTCTCTCTCTCTCTCTCTCCTCATATTCCACCTCTCTCTCTCTCTCTCTCTCTCTCTCTCTCTCTCCTCATATTCCACCTCTCTCTCTCTCTCTCTCTCTCTCTCTCTCTCTCTCTCTCTCTCTCTCTCTCTCTCTTTTCCCTTCTCTTGTTCTATTGCTATCTCTGTATATATCCATCTGCCCCCCTCTCTCACTTTCTCTGACTCCTTCATCCACCCACAAAAGTCTTTTTATGTTTTTAAGTATATCTTGGTATCTTGGTCGCACTGCTTGTTAGTTGGATCCGGATGTGTTATGGCTGTGTTTGCAGTGTGTGTATGTGTATGTGTGTGGAGGCTGAGGCTGAGGCTGATGCTGTAATGATCTCACTGTGGTTAAGGACTAAAAACACACTGTACTAATTATCCACCAACACACTTCCCCTGTGCTGTGTCTAAGCCCAAGCCCCAAGAAGGTGTCAGTCCTGCTGAAGTGTGCTGAGGTGCTGATCTACAGTGATGATAAGCACTGAATGGCAGGATGGAGGATGAATGTGCATCAGAATCAGATAGTGAAGATGCTGATCTCGACAAGGAGAGGAGAGCGACTTTCACAACTTTATTTCATCTGATAACTTTCCGTACGTACAAACATCGTGTATTAAACACTGCACAGTTCTAGACAGAGGTTTTAGACATGTAAGCACATTATGTAAATCATGTCTCTCAGTCATCAGAGAGGTTTTACCATAGAAGCTCCAGATCCCATCAGAACTGATGCAGATAAACAGAAATCCAGTAAAAAGGAGCAAGAGTTTCTCATTCTGAAGAAAATTAGATCTTGTGAGCTAGTCTGTAGAACAGAGCTGGGTTCCTCCAGGTTTCTCCTGGACACCCCCCAGTCCAGCCAGCACAGCGTGGAGGATGTGTTCAACTCCAGCAGCAGCAGCAGCAGCTCACCTGATTTACCATCATTAAGCCCTGATTTACCACCAAACCAGGTGTTGATATGAGGAGAACTAGACTAAATAATGCTAGACTCCATGAGGAGAACTTTGGAGATGTTCTAATGATGAACACAGTGATGGACATGACTTTTTGTAGGGATGTTATTAGTATTAATTCATTTATTATTAATAGTAGTGTTTTAACTAAACTCATTTTAAGTGTCACAGGTGCCTGCGCCTTTGCACAGTTCTTTATATTTAGCAAAGGAGAGCCACTGCAGTCAGTAAACCAGCAAAACTGTGAAACTAGCCAGATTCCACTCCCATCCAAATGTTGAAAAAGTTGCCTTGCCGTGATTCTCCTGTTGGGCTCTATTAATAAAACCTCCACTTTATGATGTGAAGTCTCGAAGAGAAGCAAAACTGCCTTCAGCAAGTTCTCCCAGCATCCTCATGAATTTTTAAAGCAGACATATTTAATATGAAGGAGGCCCAAAAGAGCTTTATCTAATATGACTTTTTGTTTTTATAACAAGCTGTCTCACACACACACTTGCAGGCCAGTCATGTACTATGTTGAAAATACTCCTATAATAACTGTCCCCTATATAAACCCCTATATATAGATTATCTTCATCTACAGAGGCATCTATAAAGGGGTGGCTATATTAGGCAGCAAGTGATGGTCATGGGCACCTAAGGCTCATAGATCCATGATCCATGGAGACCCCACCCAACCACACAACTTACAGGATTTAAAGAGTCCGCTACTAATGTCTTGGTGCCAGATACCACAGGACACCTTGAGAGGTCTTGAGATCGGTTGTAATGGCATGAGGAGGACCTACTTAATATTGTATACAGTATGATATACACATACTACAGCCCTGGGTAAGTGTAGAGGTGGGGCCTACTTAGCTTAAGCCTAGCTCTTCTCTTGATCAACATCTCAGCTTAGCTGCTCCTTACCTTCAGGTGAAGTATTCAGTAGGTAAGGTCAAGAAAGCAAGAAACACTGTAAAGAACATAGGGCAGTGGTTCTCAAGTTGGTCCTGTAGGGTCCTGGCCATTGAAGAACAGGGTGAAAGGAGGCTAACAATGGAGGCTAACAATGCAGTGAAACAGGTGGATACAGTCTGGAACTGTAGAACTACACAGTGATTTTATATGGTTGAGCTGATATTATGGGTTGGGTTCATTCCAAACCAGGGGTGGTCATAATATTCTGATATGATTGTATAGATTACTATATTGAGTGTGTATTTGCTCTGGCTGTTAAAATTGCCTTGGTCCTGTAAGTTAGACCTCTAAATCCTAACAGTCCTGAAAATGTTCAAGAACACACACACACACACACACCTTACCCCCAGGCACTCACAATTCAAACATTTCTTCCCAATTGTCACTATACAACCTTAACTGGGTGGCATGGGATGGAGTTGGGGTTGCTTGGATACTGTGGCTCTGTGTGTGGCTTGCATCCCTCAGTGGTCAGCTTAGGGGCCTATGATTGGCCAAAGGAACACCCAGGCCTAACCAATCAGCACACAGGGCAGGCCGAGAGGCACTTACGCAAGACAAGCTCCTACACACCTTGCATACAGAATAGGCAAGCGTACACACACACACACGCACACACACACACAGGCATGCACACACCACACACTGCATGGAAGAAGGAGAACATTCTGGATCAGAGATGTTTCATTTCCATCTTGAACAAAAGAACAGATAAGAGTTAATTAAGTCTCTCTCATTACATGGCTGTACTCTCGCTAATGAGAGAGATAGAGCTAATTAAAGTGGTCCTAAGAGCAGCAGACTTACCGTCTGCAGGCACTGGGAAAGAAAGCTGATGGGAAGTCGGAGAAGCTGCAGGTTCTTATTTAAGTATCTTATCTAAAACTGTGACTTGACCAACCTGAGACAACCTGCCCAGCCAACATGCTCATGTGACGCTCACATGGTGGAACATGAACTAGGTGGGTCCCGGTGGGCATTGGCTCTGAGTGGGTTTGTACATGCTACTAGGACCCTGTTGGGCTTCCCAAATGAGCCCCATTGTTACAACCCACCCTAATCTTACATGGCTCCCAGCTAGGCCAGTTGTGCAGTGTACATCCCAGATGGGGCCAATGTTTATCCCCTCCTGGTCACCCCACATACACTATATGTCCAAATGTTTGTGGACACCCCAGCTACTTTAAGATGCACCCAGTGCTGACATAAATGTTCAAATGCACAGTCCCTGTAGAGATGTACTGCCAATAGAATAGGACTCTCTGGAGCAGATAAACATGAAGCTATTGGAACCATGCCTAATGCCAGGCGTTGGCTAGAGGAGTAGGAAGCCTCCCAAGGTTTGAGCTGTGAAGCAGTGGCACTGTGTTCTCTGGAATGATGGATGGTGCTCAATCCAATTCTTTTGGAAAGAGTTGTGGATTTGGGGATCATGACCTCACTAAAGCTCTTGTCACAGAATGCAATCAAATCCTCACAGCAATGCTCCTCCAAAATCTAGTAGATAGCCTTTGTCTCTGGACAGAAGAGACAGTTACTCCAACAAAAGCAAGGTAATTTAATCCTCTGTTTAATGCCCCTAATTTCAGAAGAAACTATGAATAAGCAGATGTCCCAATACTGTTTATGGGTAAATGTGACTTTTGGTCAAAGCATTGCTTCATTGGTGCTTGTTGTATAAATTGTGCTATCTGGCTAAGTGCATGATTACAGTATAGCTGTGTGTGTGTGCAGTATATGCTAGGTCTGATAATGATATGGAGTTGCGTTTGCACACTGCTGTTATATAAATTTGACACAGTTATGGAATTTAACAGATTTTTTTGAGGTCAGTTTTGACCGGAGTCTCTTATTGCCCTCAAAAGAAGGTGCTGTAGCTCATCCAGGACTGGCACTTCCACCTTTGAGCGTTTTGATAGATATGTGCATGCATGCACACACTTCCCTTACATGCTTGCTCAATGTTATATAAATCAGTCTGGTTGGTGGGCTTTATCAAGACGGATGAGATTAGGCTTGTCTAATGTGCAGTTTTCTTTGTGTAAAAGTGCTTTCAAGGGCAAATGTGGCTAAGCCTTGGCCTCTTTTCTCTCCCTCACACACACACACACACAGAGGTTTGCGCAGAGAAGGGCACTGGAATGTTATCAGAGGTGTTCCTAAAGGCAGGAAGGCTTTTCTGAGTTATGTAATGTCTGTGTTGTGACATTCCTTTTGCTGGACACAATCGACTCCTGTCCAGCCTCAGCCTTCAAATGCCACTCGCAGGAAATATCTGTGTGAGTGTTTGTTTGTGTGTGTGTGTGTGTGTGTGTGTGTGTATGAAGGTGTGTGTGTGTGTCTGTAAAATATTTCCTCCACATTCTTAACCTGATAACACCAAGTTCCACTACTTCACTGAAACTAGGTTAAGATCTCACTCCAGGCTATAGTAGGTATTGGGACTCCACCGATTTGACAGGTCTGATGATATTTGTGTGTGTGTGTTAGAGAGAGAGAGTACTGGGGAGCAGGGGTGCAGCCAATGATTTTGTGCCCCATGAAAATATTTTTTACTAGGACCCAGAGCTCTAACAATCCTGGCAAAATACTGAATTAATACATTTTCATGGCCCCTGTCAGTCACAGGCTCTTACAATCATGCTAACAACCCCCATCCCACCCCACCCTAAGCACAAATGTTAAGGTTCTTTGCCAGTTGAAATACAGGGCCTGGATGGGACCCATGTGAGATTAAGGGGGGCTGTAATGATAGGGCTCATTTGGGAAGCCCGACTGGGTCCCAGTTACAACACCTATAGAAACTCACTCAGGGCTCGTGGCCACCCATGTGAGCCTACATGAGCATTAGGTTGTCTCAGGTTGGTCAAGTCCCAGTCACAGTTCCCAGTGCCTGCAGGTGAAAAGTCTGCTGTATTGGCGAGAGAACCTTTCAAAATGGTACCAGAACCATTTTCGGTTCTATAAATATATTTGTATGAGTGTGAGTGTGTACCAATCTTTACCCATTTAAAAGGTTCTGAGACATGGTTCTTTATGGAAGTGGTTCTTCAATGGCATCACTCAAAGAACCATTGGTTATCTTTAGGAGTGTGTGGGATCACTGTACGTGATTACATGTCCTCACAATATATAATAATAAATGTGTGTGTGTGTGTGTGTGTGTGTGAGAGAGAGAGAGAGAGAGAGAGAGAGAGAGGGAGGGAAAGAGAGAGTATGCACATCCTGCACACATTCAGTGCTATTTCCCCTCTGTTTGTGTATGCACCATCTCAGCTGCACATGTTCATTACTGACTGCAGGCCTCTGGACAGAGCGCTTGAATACGAGCTGCTGTGTCTGGAACAATCAGCTTTGAACCGTCAGGCTGGGATGTGGGATTTGTTTTCAGTGTGTGAGAATTCAGGCCAAGTCCCCTGAGCCCCGACTGCTGATATTCAATTCACTTTAACACAGACACATCATCTCACTTTCTAATGGATTCTTTTCATTCATCTCTCTCTCACACACTCTCTCTCTCTCACACACACACATCCACACACTCTCTCTCTGTTGAATATTCTCTTTATGAGGCTTAGGCTCACTGCTGTAGGCTGAGTGTGTATTTACACTGCTGCAGACTGACTCACACTCTTTCTCTTTCTTTCTCTCTCGCTCTCTCCTTTCAGTAGGCCTAGTTTACTTGAACATCTCTCCAGTCACCACACAACACTGAAGCTAGTGTCTCATTCAGCTCCATTCCGTGGCGGTTTTGATGTCTTTGAAGATCAGTTTTATACGTAGCCATATGGGAACAAGTTAGCTAGTGATTTTTTTTCCTCCTAGATCTTTCACCATCTGCTGTGAGTGGTATTATTGAAAAGTGGAAGTGTTTAGGAACCACAACAGCTCAGCCATGAAGTGTCAGACCACGTAAAGTTACAGAGCGGAGTCAGGGCCGAATGCTGAGCTCAAAGCATAGAGTATAGAGTCTCCAACGCTCTGCTGACTCAATAACTGGGGGACCAACGCCATATTAATGCTCCATCATCCAAATTTTATGATTCACAAAGAGTTCCCATCCACTGGTGGCGCTTTTTCGCCAAGTCCACAATCCGCAAGCCACTGTCATGTACTCGAGGAAGAATTGAGAAAACAGCTGTTCCACAGCATTCTGCTTTTCTCCTTTATGGAGCTTCATTAAAAGACATTAATGGATAGGACCTCCAGCAGAAACAGTAAAAACTTCACATTCTACTGTAGTTAAGTTTAGGGTTAAGGTTAAGGGTTAAGGGTGAGGTTAGCCTACTTTAAGAGTAGAATTAGGTTGAGGTGCAGTAGGTTAGGTTTAGGGTTAGATTTAGGTTAGAATTAGGTTTAGGTGTAGTGGATTAATTTAAGGTTTAGGTGTAGTAAGTTAAGTTGAGGTGTAGGTTAAGTTTAGGTTAGGGTTAGAATTAGATTTGGGTGTAGTAGGTTAAGTTTATGGTTAAGCTGAGGTGTAGGTTAGGTCAAGGTTAAAATTAGGTTTAGGTGTAGTAGGTTAAACTGAGGTGTAGGTAAGGTTAAGTTTAGGTTAGGGTTAGAATTTGGTTTAGGTGTAGTAGGTTACGTTTATGTTAGATTAGGGTTTAGAATTAGTGTTGTAGGTTAAATTGAGGCATAGGTTAGGTTAGGTTTAGGTTAAGTTAGGGTTAGAATAGGTTTAGGTGTAGTATATAAGGTTTAGAGTAAGGTTGAGGTTTGGGTTTAAGTAATAATCAGCTGTTTATCTCTCATCAAATGGTTTGATTTCTTCATGTCTGGGTTTGCGTCAGTAATATGTATCTGTGAAACCTATTAAATTTGTCTTTGCAATGTTAAATGTATATCTGCTTATACAATAACTTTAAAGAATGCTATGTACTGTATCTGTGTATATTTTTTAATATTTGAAATATATGTTTGATACATAGGCCTAATAAAAGTCTCCAAATATATATTTTTTCAAGACAGTCAGATAAACTGTGCGTCAGGCCAAACCTGCATTAATTTGATACACCCTTGAAAAACTGTGTGTGTGTGTGTGTGTGTGTGAAAGCACGAGTGTTTGTGCAGCATTTGTCAAAATTACAATTGTAACTTTGGTCCTCGGCTGTTTAGCGAATGACAGGAGTGTGAAAGTGTAACACAGTAATGAAAGGTAAAACCCCCACTGCTGTCGGCCCATCAGGAGAAACGTGACTGCAGTGCCTTGCTGCTGGATCCTCATTTTCTGATGCTCACATGATTCTTCCACCAGTCTGATAAAGAACCATCAATCTGACGGTTTTTAATATAGAGCCGTTCATAATCAAAATTTAATACACGGCCCATTAAAGTCATTCCCGTATCAGTATCTGTGTTCTGCTATTGTCTCAAAGTTTCTGCCTTGGCACAGCTCTCTCTCTCTCTCTCTCTCTCTCTCTCTCTCTCTCTCTTTCTCTCTACTTCTTTTTCTCCCTCACACATTTAGAATAAATTTTGACACACAGGAGGAAACTGTCTGTTTCTGTATGTGTGTGTATGTGTGTGTGCGCGCCCACACATATAAAGGCAAAACAGAATAATAGAACCTGGAAAACCGTTAAAAGTAAATGTGTCAGCAGCTTCCATCCCTCACCACACGAGGCAGTATAGAGCACAGCAAGAGGATTGTTGGTAATTTATAGAACAAAGAGAAGCTAACTGCTCTGAAAGCAACAATTGCTACTGCTTAAACAATATCCAGGACTGACCTTCATAACTACAATTTAGGCCTCATGTACTGTAACTGATACCTCCCAGATTCTGTTCATGTAGATGGAAGGCACCGGACGTTTATGTGATGTCAGAAAGACGTTGGACAGATGTGGAATTCATCAGGTGTACGATAAAACGCAGCATTGGGCACACATTCAATTTTGGTAGGAAATCAGAGTCACATAACAGCCCAAATCCAACATTGGGTTGACCTTGACCTCCAACGTTAGATAGATTTAACACCATGACTTAAAACCAATCAATTAATGTCTAACAACATTAGAATTTCATGTTCTGTGGACACTAACATTATGAAGTTTGGCAGATGTTGGGTTTTGGTCGCCATACCACATCTAAAGGCTGGTATTTTACACCAATCCAACGTTGGCATGTGACATCTGGAAGACGTTAGGAGGATTTTTGGTTACTTAACATTAAACAACCTTACACCAACAAAATCTCAACGTCAGCTGACATCAGTATTCTACATCAAACTGACATTGGTATTAGACGTTAACCTGATGTTGAATTTTGGTCAACCAACGTCTTGACCTGTATTCAACAAGATGACATTGTCTGTTGACGTTGGTGGCCAGCTGGGTACAATCATACAGTTCTATCTGTTCTTATCTGCTCATAAACACATTTGTGGACTGACTGTAAAGAACCTGAACCAGAATTTCTGTGAGTTTCTGAAACTGCAATGAATTTCCAAATTACAATTATTGGTGTGGTGTTTATTTTATTGTCAGCATTAGGTCTGGGCAATTAATCAAAAATTAAAGCGACATTTAGAAGCTCTGATTGATGTAACTTTGGCCATGACGATTATTTCATTTTTTAAATTCTGTTATTACTTTTAATTATTCTGATAAAACAGTTCTCCCTGTGTGTGTTTATGCACTGTCCCCTTTAAACCATACTACCATGAGTGTAGTCACATAACTCCACCCCATGCAATCTGTGACATGGAAGCAACATGGAACAGAGCCAACTGAGCAACCCTAGCAGCTTATATAATAAATTAATCACGATATTGATTCGAGCCCATACTGCCCAGCACTACCATAAAGAATCCTCATATTTCCAAGTATAGCTAAGATTAGGTCATAAGCCAAACGCCGCACAGCTGTATGTATTAGTGGCTTTTGTTATTCCATTAGTGGGAATCAGATTGGAGCAGGACTACTACTATTACAAAAGGAGCTTATAGGATGCTGACAGGTTTGTACCAGATTAAAATAACAGATCTCACCAGTGATCACTTAACCCTTCAACAGTCACACTAAGAAATACATTTGCTGACCCAGAAACAACTGACCCATCCAGGAAGCGGATACACAAGTCAACCTGTGGGTAACCAGTTAGGGCAATTCTGGGCATGAACCAACAAGTATTATACAATAATCACTGTAATACAAAAAAACAGAATACAGTGTGTGCTAGATGTACTAAATAAAACATGAACAAATATATCCATTCCTTCAATAACAGCCTCATATTGTTACTGTCAGACAAAAGCCTTGTATCTCCACAATGGCAACTTTACAGGGGAAGGAAAACCAACTTTTAATGGAAGTCAATGTAAAATGATTTCATTCCTTAACTGGGCAACTCAACTGAGCGGTCACAAACACTTTGCAGGGAACATAGAGATGCATTTTATTGCCACATTTCTGTCATTTAACAAAAATTCTATTGTTAATGGGTAAAAACATGAAATGTCATATTTTTTTCATATTTTTAATTTCATAGTTAGAAGTAAATGTCTAAAGAGTCGGCTTTCAGACAATGATATTTAAGGACATTGCCACCCAGTGGATATAATTGCCATTTCATACTATATTCAATTAAATAGGGAATAAGGTCAAACAGTCAAAGGTGGGTTTTGCTGAGTTTTTAGTACAGCAATTTGATCATGACAAAAGGTGTATTGTGCATTTACAGTGCCTGTGAAAGGGCTAAATTACAGTACTTCCCCAGGTAAACCTGATCCATCTCCAACAGGGCTGTATTCACCTAGCTGTGCCACTAAGTACTCAAAGTAAGAAGAGGCAGTATTGAAACTGAAAGGTAACTCAGGGTGGTGTAGTCATCTGATCTCATTTAGTCGCAGAGTCGTGCTCAGTTTACATCTAGTGCAGTCCCTTTCATTCTCTCCCTCTCCGTCTCTCTCTCTGTCTACCACATTCCTCCATTTTAGACTTCAATCAGGTCCTGATTGATTTGTCCTTCCACCACCCTTTCTACGTGGAAAGAAAGCAAAAAGAAAGGTGGAGAGACACACGTAGAAGAGAGGAGAGAAAAAGAGAGAGTAGCAGACCTGTGTGTACATCTAAGTTCTTACTTGTCATGTAGTTTAATGAATTTTGAGCTACAGCCCCTCCCTAGTCTTCAGTCTGAAGCCTCACCCTCCAAAGCACATGCAGATGCAGTGTATAGCGTAGACAGAAGGCTTTCTACTTGATTGTGTAGATTATGAAGGAGGATTGCTGTGAGGATTTAATTGCATTCAGCAACAAGAGTGTTCATGAGGTCAGGATGTTGGATGATCACCTCCCCACCTTATCCTCAACTCCCCACTCATCCTAAAAAGTTCATGTTTATCAGCTCCAGAGAGTCCTATTCTATTGGCTGTACTTCTCTACAGGGACTAGACAAGCTGTGTGTGTGTGCATTTGCACATCAGTGTCAGCAATGGGTGCAACTTTAAGTAGCTGAATGCATTCATCAGAAGGAGTGTCCATAAACATTAGCAAATTTCAGTATTATACAGATACAGATCGAACAGCACTGTAAACCGTAAAGCATGGTATGCGTGCAAGCAAGGCACAGTTGGGGATTTTGGGCCCCATGGAAAGATATTACACTGGCCCCCACAACTGGAAAGCGATACAGAGCGATTGATTTCATATGCCTTAGAGGTACAGTAGCGAAAACAGCTTGTTTGAAAAGGAAGGGCAAACTGAAAGGAGAAATAGCTGCTTTTTTACTGTATTAAAGGGTTCATTAAGGGATATTATCTCATCTGCATAAACATACTATTATATGTGTCAACATATTACACTGAGATACACAGTGACTCACCAAAACTCAGCAGTTCAACACTTATATATTCTACTGGGTTTAATATATTATGTGTAAGCAGTGTATGGATTAGAAGATGGGGACAGAAGTGTGTGTGTGGGTGTGGGAAAAAAATAGATCCATTTGAGCATCTGTGGTAGCAATGTGTGTGTGTGTGTGTGTGTGTGTGTGTGTGTGTGTGTGTGTGTAGGGATAGCTTAACTGCAATGTGTGTTTGCACTGCTTCTCACGTGCTTGCTCAGTATTGAAACCGAATCACCCTCCCAATGGGAGCCCTTAGCGGCCAAACCAACAGGCTAACACACTCCCACACACACACATACTGTACATGCACACATTTACACACTTAATAAAGTAAGTAAGAAACCGTAATATGCACAGTACTCTTATATGACTTTCATTAAGATCTAGATCAAGAAGCCTCCCACACCATCTAAAGGTATACAGCAGAATAAGCCAGCATACATCCAAGGCCTTATACACACATGGCTTGTGTTTACAGGACCACACAATACAATATTTTCACTGCTGTATAATTAAAACTCTCACAGTACTGCCTAATCCCATCAAACATTAACCTTATTAACCCTTAAACACACTAAGAAATACATTTGAATATTCTCATCTCATCATGTAAAGACTAAAGGGCTTAACCCCTTAATGCAGAAAAGCTTATTACACACTACGTGTGTTATTCAGTTATTCAACTACACACGGGTGGGGCTATTCTCTGGTGACAGAAGTTTGTAATAACACTTTCGGCAAATCTGAATGTCACCCACATATAATTCAGTCTAGCAGGGAAGTTGGTGATATACTCTTATAAAGTTTCTGCTGAACTAATGTAAGCATCCAATTCTGTTTACCCTAACTGGGCAACTCAACCGAGCGGTCACATTCACTTTCTGAGACAACATAGATGTTATACTAATAATGATACACATTATTATCACATTTCTGCCATTCAAGAAAAGATTAGCAAAAGATTCTGCCATTCAAAAGATTATTTATAAATTTTTCTTACGTCAACTTTCCGTGTAGCTCGAAGTAAATGTCTAAAGAGTCGCATCACACCAACACACTTCTGTTTTTTTCTCAGCTTACAGACAGTGAAATAAATTTATGACACCCTGTGGATATAATTATCTTCACACAGTCTATTCAATAAGGGGAATGAGGTTAAACATGACCTGTTATTTAGTCACCTAAACTGTACTTAAATAAAAAATAATATGTGAGAAGACACAAAAGCCCTTACATTTTATGTGTTTAATGATGTGATTTCCCAGTCCCAGACATGTGAAGAACACCAGCCTCTCTCTGGAGAAAGAAAGACCCTGGAGGCCGGGTTGGGGTGGTGGTGGTGGGGGGGGGGGGGGGGGTGTTGCAGACATATTTATTTTCATTAAACTCAAAACTGCTGCTTTTCATAAGCTTTAGCAGTGCTTCGGCGTCACAAGCACATAATCCTCAGAAACTAGCTTTTCAGGCTAGGCTCTTGCCTTCTGCTTACCTCCCTCCCTCTTTCCTGCATCAGTTCTCTTTTCAAAGAGCCCAGACCTGGTTCTTGTTAATAGGCAGAGAAGTAGCTCCACCGTTCAATTACTTTCTCCACCTTCTATATTCCCTGTTAGAGACAACATATATCTTTAGTAAGATCCACTGATCAACCATAACATTAAAACCATCTAATATTCATTAATACCAGTCTAATATTGAGAAGGTCCACCTTGTGCTGCCTCAACATATATAGGGCTAACCAGCCTATAAAGCATTTGGACACCCTTCACCTAAAAGACATCATTTCTTTTTACATAAATATGTGTGTCTCCTCATCTGAATCATAACAGTTGACACCCCAAGTATCATAAACCCAAGTAAAATAAAGAGCTTTCTTCACTCTCCCAACTGTTAAACATGGTGGTGGTAGTGTCATGCTAAGGGGTTGTTTTGCTGCCAGTGAAACTGGTACATTGCACAAACTGGATAAAATAATGACGCAGGAGGACTACCTTAGAATTTGTGTGTGTGTATGTGTGTGCGTGTGTGTGAGTGTGTGTGTGTACCCAGTGTTACAGCGCTTGCCAAATAATTGGCTTATCTGCCATGGGTATACAAATCATGGCCTTGAATGTCACCCATTGCTGTTATTTTTTACTGCTGCTCACACACACACACACACACACACACACACACACACTTACACACACCGCAGATTAAGCTAACCTGTCAGTCATCTCTGCTTTGCCTGCTCCACCTGTCACCTCAGATCATCCAGGTGCTCAACACACACTTTCACACACACACACACACACACACACCATCATCATCCACCTTGAGGTCTTTCTCTCTCATGTCTTCTTACTCTCCCTCTCTCTGGGTCTTTTCTCTCTCTCTCTTTTTCTTTCCCACACTCCCTCCTCCACCACCTCCTGAGACGGTCTACTTTCTACTTTTTGCTCTGTTTGCTTTCAGTGTGTGATCGCATCGCATCTCACGTTTGAATGAAGACGATTTCACACCCTCACGCGTCTGATTCTGTTTATTAGCCTGTAAAATGTTACAGCACGTGAAGGGAGGCGAGTTATTTTTGGGGGGAACAGGGCGGGGGGAGACAGCTCTCTTCCTCAATCGCAGACAGACGAAGGAGAACTCCATGTTTATTTCATAAGGCTGCCTTTAGGGGGGCGGGTGCACTAAAGGGACCTGCAGAATTAGAGGGAAAGTAGAACATTGGATGGAAGGTGTGAGAATAGAAGTGAAGAGGTACTGCAGTTCTGGAAAGTTCTGGATGCAGGGTTTAATTTAGGGATATGCGCCTCAGTTCAGACACGCTGACTGGTGGTGTATAATGCAGTTTGCTTCTTCTAGCCTTGCCCTGGGGCCTAGCCTCTGTCACTAAAACATAACCCAGGCTATTCCACCATCTGTATTTGTGGAGGGAGGCTGCATTAGTTTAATCAGCCTCATAGTTCCAGTGCAATGCTACAGAATCAAACAGATACTATATGGACAAAAGTATTGGGTCACCTGTTCATTCATTGCTTCTTCCAAAATTAAGAGTATTAAAAAGAGTTGATCCTGCTTTTGTTGGAGTAACTGTCTCTACTGTCCAGGGAAGAAGGCTTTCTACTCGATTTTGGAGGAGCATTGATGTGAGGATTTGATTGCATCCAGTGACAAGAATGCTCATCACCCCACCTCATCATTCCAAAATATTGAATGGAGAACCACCATCATCATTCCAGAGAACACAGTTCCTCTGCTCTACAGCTCAATGCTGGGGCGCTTTATACCCCTCTAGACCAGATTAGGCATGGTGTTGATAGGTCCATGCTTTACTTTAATAAAGGACTGATTACAACAAGTTATTGGATGGGAGTTGGAAACTTTGGCCTTTCTGTAGGAAAGCTTTGGAAAGGGATAAGCTTACACACACTAACGTTAAATCACAATTAAGTATTTGCTAGTATGGATCACGCCTGTGAGACTGGAACAGGGAGGGGAAGTTGAGGCTGGAGTTCAGAACGGCGGTGGGTGCATGAAGCAGGACCCCCCTCAGTTACTGTGGAGAGCAGTAGAGACAAAGGGAGGAGACAGGGAGGCGGTTGGTGTGATGTTCAATGTTCAACACAAAGGTGATATATAGGGCTGAGGAGGAGGAGTTGGGCGTGGTTCATCTACCAAAATTATGTTATGTCATAACTCCACTTAGTTCACTTGTGTTTATTCTAATATTCAAAAAATGACCCCTAAAAACACTTCCATATAATTCTCCAATTTTCTCACAGTGCTGTACAGGAATCTGCCTTCCTGAACTGAAAATTCCTTGAGCTGCATCCTGGCCTCAGTATGACGTTATTTCTTGGCTTGGGAGGAGATAGATATGATAGTGGAGCTTCACAGCAGGACACTGCTTGGACCATGTCATAGTTCCTGTGGTTATTTGGCAGACAGGCTAGAATGACAAAGCGATCCAAAAATGACATAATCTGCTCCAAACTCCTGCTGGTTCCAAGCATATACACACACACACACACACACACACACACACATATGTCCTCACCAGTTATCTCATAAAGCTGAGGTGTTTGTGCACCCCACACAAACAAAAAGAGGGTCTTAGGTGGGCTTAATGTACAAGCTTAAATAGGTCTCTTGCTTTTCCTACTCCAAACGTCTGAAATCTGAGAAAAATTCCATGGTATTTGAACTGAGGTGCAGTTTTAGTTATGTTACCCTTTCTTTGCATATGTTTAACCTCTTTACGTGCATACAGATTAGTGGGTGAAGGCACAGAGGCCGCTTGCCACCGGGAAGAGAGCCAACTGCTTGGGGCCTCAAGCTAGTGGGGGGCCCCTGAGGGGTGCAACTAAAACTACAGCAATGTGCAAAATTTGCAATGACAGTAGGGGAGACCTCAACTCCCTAAGGGGGCCCTGCCAGACGCACAGTGCACTCAGTCGTAGGGAGAATACAAGGTATGCATATTAGGGTAAATATGATGGTAAATACAGTCATTTTACAAGTGCTTGCATCCCCTGATACCTGAAGCTGTAATTGTTGGGTTTCCATGGTATTCTGGGGATTGTAGTGGATTAGGAGTAGTGCTATGATAACTGTAGAGGAGAGAAACTTGAACTTCCACTACCATCTCATTATTTCTTTTGTTTACCTTTATATATATATATATATATATATATATACATTTTATCAAATTTCCTCATCGCACATGATGCCCCCATCACTAGTGAAGGTGGACTAACACACGCCCCTTCTGACGCTAGCAAGCCGCTTATTTTTCGAACTGCCGCTAAACCAACATCGCCGGGCAACCAACGTGCCTGGAGGGAAGCGCCACATACTGCACTAGACTGCAGACAGCAATGACGGCTAGCACCTTAACGAAGCAGTGTGGGGGGGGGAGCGCCATCTACCCACCCAGGAGAGAGCAAGGCCAATTGTGCTCTCTCAGGGGCCTCGGCTGCGGATGGCTAGCAGCATGACCAGGATTTGAACCAGCGATCCTCTGATCGTGGTGACAGCGTCTTAGTTGACCTAGTTAGCAGAGCAGCTACTGTGTCCAGCTCTGCTGGCCATGATGTGATGAATGCTAAGTTAGGAAATTTATATGCAATGAAAAATGGACAAGTGTACTCTAAATGATCATAGTGTACTGGTGTAGATTATTGTGCTATATGTGCAGCGTGGTGTGTGTGTGTGTGTGTGTGTGTGTGTGTGTGTGTATTTTATTGTATTTTCCGTATCTATAGTGTAGGCTTAGTGGTGATAATAATAAAACCTGTGGCTATATTTTAATTATGTAAAAGCCCAAGTAGCCAGTGCAGGCTCCAGCACATATGTTTAATCCTCTGTATTTTACTTGGAACTTTTACTTTGTTCCTAGCCAATGAAATGTAAATTAATGGAGGGGCCCCCTGTGAATATTTTTGCCTAGGGCGCCAACAGAATGCATCCATTCCACCCTCCTATGGCTTAATGATAACTCAAAATTAAATAATACTAATTTTGCATTTTTTTAGTTACTGAGTAATACACTGTAGGATGTGGGCGCAGTAAGGGGTTCGTACAGTTGTATGTATTAGTCCAAAGCCTTTGTTTCCAAAATCCATCTGGATTGTCCAGATGTTCTATAGCACACATTAAATGCTGAGTTATATGATGAGGTTGCAGTTAAGAAAAAAGCAATGCTGCACAGTGGAATAGTGCACCACCACTCAGCTACTATAAACCTTCCTGTAGGTTCTTGGCACTCATATGGGTCTTACCAGCATACAATTAGTTATCTCTAAGAGTGGTCCACAAGCTGAAATGTTTGAGTATCTTCTTATAGCCCTCATCTGTCTTGTGTGCATTGATTACTTTCATTTTCTGATTTTTGCACAGTTGTTTAGAGGAGTCTATGCTCGCTGAGTCTTAGAACAGGGTTTAAAGAGTCAGGCCTTGGCTGCGGTTTTGACTCTAACCCCTTGACTTACTTGTTTGGAGGACCTCCAAAACCTATGCTATTGCTTTCACCACTTTATTAGCAAGACGAGGCATTTCGCTTTAGTGGAAGTGTGCCAACATGCCAACAAGTTGCGCATTGGGACTTCTCTTTAGGAAATATTGTGGTTTATGCTTGATTAGCTACAGAGGCTGTGTTTACTACTGCTCTGTAAAAAAGAAATGTGTCACTTGGCCGAGGGTGACCAAACTTTGGCAAACAAATATATCTTTGAGTTAATGTAGCAGAACCCAGACAGGGAGTTTGCTGAATGACTTACTTCTCTGAACGATATACTTACTTCTCTGTACACCTCAGATCTACATCTGTGGCCTTCACGTTCTTGGAAGAGCTTGACTTGCATGCTAACTGGCTAAACATTAAGCTAGCTACTCAGCAAACCTACCTGAGTGTCTAAGCGCAAGGCCATCATCCCTGGCTAACTTATTCACCACCTAGCTATCCTGAAAAACATGACAGTGCATCAGTGCCTTTGGGGAACTGTAAAAAAACTGCTATGACCCATAATGCTAATGCTAGCTTGTAATTCTAATGCAGACTGCAAATTGGGTCTTTACTTTAGTTCGAATTGTGGTGGTTCAAACAGGGTAGTGTAAGAGTAAGCAGCTTTAAATAATACCCTAAAAGGACAAAAGTGTTGGGACACCTGCTCATTCTTGTTTTTTAATCAAGTTTTTTAAAAATATATATCCAGCTGTTTCTACTATCCAGGGAAAAAGGCTTTCTACTCAATCTTCAACAAATTTGGGACAAATCACACATTTAAATACTTCGGTGCAAATCTTTTGCAACTGATGACTGTCTGAAGTCTGCAACCCATAAGCATCTCAGCAGATGCTGGGTTCTTTCCCAGTAATGCGCTGCCAGGCCTGTCATGCAGCCATTTTTACTCTCTGCTTATTTCAGGGGCTTTTGCTTTCAGGAAGTGTAATGTATTCACAATAGAGTGCCGGTTGGGTGGTTGGCTTAGCCTGAACAGTTCACGTTTTGGCCTGAAAACTCTGTAGTAGCTTTAGTAGTACATTTTGGCTCATTACCATCCATTAATTTGGGATCTGAGCAGCCTCAGCACTTCCACACTGCTGCTGTCAAATGCCAAATCATTTGTAAAGACAAGTGACAGCTATATATAAGCATGTCACCATGGTTGGAAATACCATTGAGGCCATTTGGATGTGCACCTTGGGGTCCTGTGTGCTGGAGGGAGCCTTCCTTATTTTCTTTTCTCTGCTTTGCATCCATTGCTACTTTGCAACCTGCTGTGCTTTGGATCATGAACGGTTGTTTTTTTCCCCATCCTTACATTTTCTTCATTCCATTGGACCAAACTGTGTTTATTGGGCAGTGGTGACTCAGTGGGTAGAACACTGGATTATTGATTACAGGGTTGTGGGTTCAATATCCACATTTGCTTAGCTGCTACTGTTGCACCCTTAAGCAACGCCCTTAACCCTCGCTGTTGCAGGGGAGCTGTAGCTTGGCTGACTCTGGTTTTCTAAGCTAGGATATTTAAAGAGAACTGGGTATGTGCCTAACGGCAATAAAGGAACTGTTCCAGAAGAGTCTTTAATGCACTGTTTAGGAACCTGGCCTTTGAATTCTGGTGGTTTGGATCCCGTGGTTCCAAAATTACAAACCAATTACATACAGAAACTTTTAGCCCCAGAATTGGAAGTCATTGGAACTGTAGAACCCCCCCCCCCCTCCTCCTCCTCCCCTCACCCTTCTTCAGATGTTTTGTGCATGAGTTTAGGCACTTTAACCTCATTGTCACTGTTTCAAGTCCTGCAGGCTGGTATGCAGAGCCAAAACAACAAATAATGCCTCAATGTCAGATTACATATGGACTACACAGTTTATAATTCCTGTTAAATGAAATACACATATTTCAGAATTTCAGCTCAGCCCTGATATGCCTGACAGAGAGACCAGGGTGGGGGCGGGAGCCAGTACCACTGCACATTTGAAGCCGAGTGCACTGCAGAGGCCACTGATCTATAATATATTGCGCTGCTGAACCATGAAAAATATGTAAAATGATATTTTAATGGACTGGCAGCCAGTGCAGAAGTTTAACGTTCTCCCCAGTGTTTTCTAGCTGCAGAGCTCTCGCTAACTGTATGTTTGTGTGTCTGCTTTCCCTGCAATAATAGTAATAATAAGCATGAAATTAGCTGTTAGTTTGTCCTGTGTGTGGCTTTCGTCTCAGGCAGGTTAAATAAAAGAGAACGAAGGCGGCTGAAAACAACAACAAGCCGCACAACATGTCCAGAAGCTCTGAGGTTTTTTTGTTTATGCCAAAAGTTCAAAAGCATGTGGATTACAGATGACCACTACAGCCTGTTGGGTCATCCGGTACACTCTTCAGATAGATAAACAGATTCCACCTTATTGTCAGCTGGCAGCATTTTTTTAATCTTAGCCCATTCCTTGTGGGCAATGGCCTTTAGTTCACTAATGTTATTGGGTTTTTGTGCTGCAACCTCCTCCTTCAAATCACACACAAGATGTCTATGGGGATCAGGTCATGCGACTGTGACGGCCACTCCAGAGTCCTCCAGGACTTCTTCTGAAACCATGCCTTAGCGGACTTCGAGGTATGCTTGAGATCATTGTCCTGTTGGAAGGTTCAATGGCGTCCAAGCTCCAGCGTCCTCATAAAATGCATGACATTTTCTCCTAGGATTTCCTGATAGTTGATTGAATCTTGCTGGCCCTCCACATGCAGGTTTCATGTGCCAGAGGAAGCAAAGCAGCCCCAGAGCATTACCAAGCCATTGCCATGCTTCACTGTAGACAGGGTGTCTACTTCTGTTCAGCATATGCTTCATTCTTCCTCCTCCAGACATACCTCTGAGAACCGCTGAGGTCCAAAAAGTTGCAAAACTTACTTGGCTGGTTCTGAGTAGACTGCAGTGGATTTTTCTTGCGCTTTTGGGTCAGTAGAGTGTAGCTGCATGGAGACCTTCAGGGCTTAGTGTGTGCCGTGCTATGCAAACTGAAACTGCAATGCCTGTTGCCACCAAAAACTGGCGGAATAATGTTGAAACTTTCTGCTGACCCTCATAGACTTATCTTCGGAATACACTGTGAACTGCTGAGATTAGGCACATTAGGCAAATATACAGCATCATATTTATTTAATGGGAGCGCTGCTCTTCTCCAGTGATGTGAGGATTTTAGCTTTTACCGGAGTCTGTTCACTCTTTCTGGATGTCGTGTTCCTTGTTTAAAAAGTTCTGTTGTTTCATTATTGTAAACAGGGGACCAGATTCCTGGCCTTGTTTGCAAGAACCCTGAGACACATAGCAGTTTGGTCAGCTGTCACTGTTCTCACTACAACCAGTCTGAAAATTAGCTGACAACTGTTTATTTTAGCTGATTTAAGGCCAGAGCTGGCCCAAGGCATATATGAATTAAGCAGCCACTTAGAGCCCCAACGCCACCAGGGGGCCTGCAAGAGCACCAAGCTATCACGATAAAAAAAAATACATATTTTTAAAATAACATTGAATAATAAAACGAAATGATATACTTTCATAGTCGACACACCAATACTAGGTTAATCAATTTCTGCTGTTGGCTGCTGCCACTGTTGGGGAAAATGCAGAAATGCGCCGTTTGGGTTGTCGATAAAGGCCTAGGCGCCTTAGCGTATTGCACAATATCTCTCTCAATGAAATTTTGAAGCAAATGGTGCTGAGGTGGTAGTATGGGGGGCCCCAAAGGAAAATCTGCTTAGGGCCCCATATAGGCTTGGGCTGGCCCTGTTTAAAGTGTAATGAGTGTAGTGATGTTGTGGCGGATCTCATAGCATGTTTCTATTGGCTGATATCAAAGTGACCCCCCTGGCTATATGGTAGGGACTTGACTTTACGATTGATTAAAGGCATTTTTGGAGACCAACAGCAATATTTCATATGCTTCTTCTTGGTCAGGGTCACGGTTGGGTCCAGAGCCTATCTGGAATCCCCACTGAACAGGGCACCAGTTCATTTCAGAGTACCACACACAGCTATTTACACACACACTCACACCTAAGGGCATAGCCAATAATGATAATAGGGTATCGACTTAAGTTTCATAGCATCTTGTAAACCCCTAACTTTGTGGGATGTTCTAGAGCCACTGTAATGAAGCTGTACCTTTCCAGTAACAGTGGTGCCCCATGGACCATTGATACCAGAGGGGAACAATCAACTGGCATGGTGGTCCATGGTTAGCCTCTATAATTAGCACCTACTGTCACCTAATACAGCCCATGCCATGGCATCTCACTAGTGTTATCTGAGCTAAGGGTGGTTATTTCCATTTTTAGGTAGGTGGTCCTAATATTGTGAAATGACTGTGTAAATATATTTTCTAAGACATGATCAGTGCTGTTCAGAATAATGTACTGTGTTGTAGCTCAGGGAAGGCCAAGGCTAATGGATTTCATAAAGCTTTTCATCATTAGCCTACATCGGTCAAACTTAACAAGAAGCAAGTGTTTTTCTTATAACTGCTCTCTCTCTCTCTTTCTCTCTCTCTCTCTCTCTCACTCTTGCTCGCTTATCCACATCTGCATATTCTGGGAAGTGATTTGCTACAGTTGTGTGCTTGCTAATGTCTAAACATTAAGCTAGCTGATCATCAACCCTGTTAGCTAGCTGGGTATTTAGCAGCAGAGTATGCAGTCCTGTGTATTTGCTTGAACCAGACCTGACACAAGCACTGAATCATGAGTGCGGCTGCTGGTGGTGTCTGGACTGAACCGGATTGCTCTGGTACATCGTGCTATCCATGATGATGATGTTAGCAAATACTCCGACTTGTGCCTCAGCAATGCATTCAGCTAGTAAACTCTCTGTGTTTGGTTTAGCAGTGGAAGTGTGAAAGGAAGTAAAACAATAAGCCAAGTTGGGTAATTCTTAAAAAAGGTTTAAACCATGTGCAGTTTATGGGAGATGGACTTATGAGACCACAAAAAGATAGATCTTGCCCAGTCCCTGTTATAATAACCCCTGTTATTATAAACTTCTATGACCAAAAATAGCCTCACTTGTTTGTAGGAAGTCACTGTAGGTACTGAATAACACACCTTGTTGTGTAATTAGCCTTCCTGCATTAAGGGGTTAATTGGTGGTGTGGTATACTTGCCTGGATGGGAAAACCTCTGGAATTATGGTAATACTTGGGGAGTTGCGAATGAGGCCAGCATCCTAATCTCACTAATGATTTTGTTGCTGAATGCAATCAAATCCTCACAGCAGTACTCCTCCAAAATCTAGTTGAAAGATTTCGGACAATGAACAAGCAGGTGTCCCAATACTTTTGTCCGTATATTGCATCAATCCCACAAGTTTTGTTTTTTAAACAGTTGAACCCTTATTTTAATGTGTCCTTGTAGATTTAGTGGTGCAGTGGGTTATTGATCACAGGCTTGTGGGTTCGATTCCCTCATCCACTAAGCTGACATTGTTGGGCTCTTGAGCATGGCCCTTTACCTTCACCAAGCTGGGATATGCAAAGAGAAGAACAGGGATTCTCATGAAGTGAAACTCAGACCACTGATTTCAGGAAGACCAGAGATCGGCCTCCTAGACAACTCCCGGGCTCGAAAACAGCTTGACCAAATGTACGAAACTCGCGGTGCAAGCAGACCTGGGTCCGGAAAAAAGTTCTAGTGTGAAAATTACCCCTTTCACCCTCTAAACAACCTATGGACAGTCCTGCAGACCGAAAGTGTTATTACAAACATCTGTTACCAAAGAATAGCCCAACCAGTGTGTATAGACGTCCCTGTAGTTATTTAGTGAGTAATACACCTTAGTGTGAAATAAGCTTTTCTGTGTTAATGGGTTTTTGTAAACGGACCCCTTACATGTGCCACTGACCTCCTCCCTCATAAAAATGCTCAATACCTAAACAATATATTGTTGTAACACTCAAATGTATTCAGGAAATACAGCATTTAAGCTTCTTATCCCATTAATGAATTGTCTAAAGTAGGAATTAAATAGGAGGAAAGCCCTTTTTTGGACTCCTACGACCTTTGTAACCAGATTGTTTACTATAAGCCCATCAGTAAAGCTTATTAACCGTACCTAATGCACAAGCTTAACACCAGATCCCTTTCCATTCTCAGTTGCATCTGCCGCTACTAATACAGTGTGTGCATTCTTTGGGATTGTAGCTTCAGGCGAGGCTGTTGAAAGTCTCTATCCGTTACACTTTTGGATCAACACACTATATGTACAAATGTTTGTGGACACCACTTCTAATGAATGCATTCAGCTGCACCCATTAAGTTGCACCCATTGTTGACAAAGATGTGCAAATACACATACAATGATCAGCCATAAGACCACCTTTCTGGTCCCCCTTGTGCCACCAAAACAGATCTGACTGTTTATGGCATGGACTCCACGAGACCTCTGAAGGTGCCCCTAACATTAGCAGCAGATCCTTTAAGTGCTGTAAGTACCGGGAACACCCCACAAGACCTGCCTAATGTGGACCAACTAGGCAGGAGTGTCTTATGAAGTGGACATGAAGTTTATACAGTGTTTAAGAACTCCAGCAGCACTGCCGCTTTCACTCGTACCAGCGCAACACACACTAACACACTCGCCATCACCTTGTTAGTGTCACTGCAGTGCTGAGAATGACCCACCACCCAAATAATACCTGCTTTGTGGTGGTCTTGTGGGGGGCCCTGACCATTGAAGAAGAGGGTGAAAGGAAGCTAACTAACAAAGTATGCAGAGAAACAGAATTACAGAACTATGAAGTGCTCTTAATGGGCATAATGGGCAGACTTTATTCCAAGCAACCAGGGGTGGTCATAATATTATGGTATGAGTGTATATATATATATGTGTGTGTGTGTGTGTGGGGGGGGGGTAATATATAGAATGTGAATGAATGTGTGTTTTCTGTGCTCATGTTTATGTGTGTGTGTGCTTGTTTACACTGGGGTTACTGCATTGCATCAGCTGGTGTGACAGGAATGGTCAAATGGTACACACCCCTCCGATCCATCATCCCTCATTCATCCTCCTCTGAGCCCCTACCTCCATTCACACAATCAGAGAGAGAGAGAGAGAGAGAGAGAGAGAGAGAGAGCATCATCTGCTGCAGAGAAGCAAGGGGGAGGGGAGAGAAGGAGGATGAGAGAATGAGAGAGATCAAGGGAGAGAGAGAGAGAGGAAGAGTGTTGGAGCGATAGAGCAGAGGAAGGCACTGTTCTCCTGAGCTTCATCACACGTTCCCTCGCTCATTGATAAATTGCAGGTATCGCTTTCACCCCTATCTCTTTCTCACATACACACACACATACACACACACACACACACTACACACACATGCGGACAGTGCTGCACTGCAGCGCTACAGAGACAGGAGCTGCGCGGGGCAAGAGCAACGACATCATCGGTATCTTCATCATCATCATCACAGTCAGCTATCAGCAGCATCAGGACCAGCAGCGTCCCGACCGCAGCGACATCATCAGCATCAACACCACCACCAGCAAAAACACTCACAGCAACCTGGAGCATCGCACACGACCACACCGGTAATACCGCTTATTCTACCCTCCTCTCTCTCTCTCTGTTCATCTCTCTCTCCTGTCTTTCTCTCCTCTCTTTTTGTTATTTTCCTCTCTCTCTCTCTCTCTCTCTCTCTCTCTCTCTCATGCGCACACACATATCCAAACACATACAGGTGAGATTTCAAAACATTAGTCATAGGACTCTCCTTCTCTCTCTGTCTCTCACACTCTTGCACATTCTCTCTCTCACATTCTCTCCTCCTCTCGCGCACTCTGTCTTCAACTCTCTCTATTTTGCTCTCTCTTTCTCTCGCATGTTTTTCCTCACTCTCCCTATTTCTCTCTCTCTCTCTCTCTCTCTCTCTCTCTTTGTTTCTCTCACTATCTCAGATTCAATTCAGACTTAAATTCAGATTCAGATTCAGATTGTATTTAAAAATTTCAAAGCTCTCTTTCTCTCCTCTCATATCTCTTACTCTCTTTCACACACACACACACACACACACACACACACACACACACACACACACACACACTCTGTTTCTCTGTTACACACACATATACAAACACATTCAGGTGCAGATAAGGTTTAAGAACATTAGTCATAGGACTATCTCTCTGTCCTCTCTTTCTCCCTCTATCCCGATCTCACTCGCCCAAAAACAAATCCTCAAACGCATACAGGTGCTGGTAGGATTTAACAACAGTAGTCAGTTTGATTCAGTCCTAGGAAAGATGATCATTCCTTAACCTTGTAAATCGCTCTGGATAAGAGTGTCAGCCAAATGCCATAAATGTAAATGTAAATTATGCTCCGTGTGGCCATAGAAAACTCATCTCTCTCTCTCTCTTGCTCTGTCAGGCTTCACACTGGGGTCTGCGGAGTGTGCGGGCCGGCCAGAGGCCATGCGCCTGGTCCACGGCACTGAGAAACAGGCCTTCTCCTTTAAGAAATGCTCAGCTTTCCAGTTTGTCAAGAGGAAGGTATGTGAGTCCATCTGTGTGTATGTATGTGTATGTGTGTGTGTGGGGGTGTGTGTGTGTGTGTAGCCGCTTGTTTAGAAGTGCTGAGTTGTAGGTAGTTCAGGAACATGTCAAGTGTGGAAGTATGAGTGGTCCTTAAGTTACTAAACTTCATTAGAAGGGGTGTCCACAAACACAAGCAGTCATCAGCAGCCAGAGCCAGAGAGAGCACAATTGGCCTTGCTCTTTGCAGGTGAGTAGATGGGTAAAAGGCGCTGGCTGATAACTGACACATGGCTGGTTGTGCATGTGTCAGTCTTTACATGTGATAGGAGGAAAGTAGTAATCAGTGGGTAAATGGCTTTCTACTAGATGTTGGAGGAGCATTGCTGTGAGGGTTTGATAGCTTACGTTAGTGAGGTCGGGATGTTGAATGCTCACCACCCCAACTCATCCCAAAAGTATGGATGGAGCACCATCATCATTCCAGAGAACACAGCTCCACTGCTCCACAGCTCAGTGCTGGGGGACTGTATACCCCTCTAGCCTACGTCTGGCATTAGGCAGCACAGTGCCAAAAGATTCATGTTTATTTGCTCCAGAGAGATCTGGAGTCCTGTTCTATTCTCAGTATTTCTCTACAGGGACTTGACAAGCTGTGTATGTGTGCATTTGCACATCTGTGTCAGCACTGGGTGCGACTTAAAGTAGCTGAATGTATTTAATAGAAGGGTTGTCCACAAACATTTGACATGTATATTTATTGCCTACAAGACGGATGCATGATTCCTTAGCATCGCTTCCCTTTCTGCAAGTGGGCTTGCTGAAAATGTCACAGTCTGGGAATGTTGTACGATGCTGAAGAGATGCTGGAGTTAATGATGTTTTTATTATGTTTATTATTAAGTGGAAAAAGGTTGTATTCAAATAATTTTGGTGCATTTCTATTGGTCCATTTATCTTGAAAAGAACAACCGTCAGATTTCCATTCTGTCAAAAAGTGAAAGACAGGAACTAAGGAGACCCGGTTTTTGCCGGAGAGCCACTGTTTTATTGTAATACAGGGGCTATGAAGGCAGATTGTCTTTCACATTAACATTCACGTCAAATCAGTGCACTGTTTTTATTGTGTAATCTCATATGATGGGTGACTGATAAGCTGGTCCCCACACACACTCACACATACACACTTTTGATCCGTGCCTTGTGTTTATACAGAAATGGTTCTAATTGGCCGCTGAGAGGTTCTGAGTAAAGGCCTGCAGGCTTTGGCTTCAGAACTCCGGTGCATGGGTTTTGTGTTTGTCTGCAGGCGATGTTGCTGCGTGCCTGTTTGTTTAAGGCTTGTGTCCAAGCATATACACACACACTCACACACACACACACACACACACAGCAGATGGGGTGTTAGAGGCTGACTCAGTGAGATTGGTTTTGGGTTATTATGTATTTATGCCAAGTGTGATACTGCTTTCATCACCTTTACAGAGAGAGAGAGAGAGAGAGAGAGAGAGAGAGATGGCATGTGAGAGAAAGACAGAGATGGGGGAGAGAGAGACTGAGTGAGATTAGAGATTGAAAGAGAGAGAGATGGTGTGAAGGAAAAAAGAGAGGTAGAGTGAGTGAGAACTGGAGTGGGCGAGGGAGAGAGAGGGAGGAAAAAGAGAGAGAGAGAAGAAAAAGTGTGTGTGCGTGTGTGTGTGTGTGTGTGTGTGTGTGTGTGTGTATGTGTGCTATAGCTGTGCAGTAGTAACATGGCTGTAGATGTGTTTATTTAGCCCTCTGGACAGTTCATTCACACACACAAGCACACACACACACACACACACACACACACACTACTGTGAGTTTTCTCTGTGGCTGAACTTTCTTGGATAAGTTGAGTCATCATTAGAGCTTTGTGGTGCAGCATAGCTGCAGTGTGCGTGTGTGTGCGTGTGTGTGTATGTGTGTGTGTGTGTTTGACCGTTGTATCAGTGTTTCTGTTTCTGTCTCTGTTATTACACTCGAGTAGGACCTGAAGGTCTGACAGTTCTTGTTCAGTACACACACACACACACACAGGCCCAGGCCCAGGAGGAAGGTGCTCCACTTTTTTGGGGGGATTCAGTTGAGTGTAAGAGAGATGGAGAGATGAGAAGAATCCTAACGGCTGAATGCTAAGCAGCACTAGTACAGCCACGCAGAGAGAGCCTGAGATGACACCACTTTGAAAACAAGATCAAGGGGGAGTGTGTGTGTGTGTGTGTGTGTGTGTGTGTGTGTGTGTGTGTGAAGATTTGTATATTTTGGTTTTTGCTCTCACAAAAATGAACCATGGAGAACTGAGGAGCAGGAAAATATACCAGCAAAACTGGAGATGGGTCTACACAGGCTCCGCCCACAATTGCATTTTTTCATGGAAGTTGGACATGTGGAATAAATGGGGTGCAAAGGTTTGTGCACTACTTAAACCACTTAAAATACCTTAGCATCCACCATAGTAGCCACCTGGAACACCTTACAAACCACCTGGAAACACCATAGCAACCACCTAGAAACGCCTTAGCAACCACCTCTTCAACTGGCAACTAGCAACACCTCAACCACTACTAAGCAACTACATGTCAAATATCCTGCAACACCATAGTGACCGCCAAACATCATAGGACCCAATAAGCAAAACCATATCAACCAACCTAGAAACCACCTGGAACACCTTAGCAGCCACCTGGGATACCATAGCAACCAAATATGGCGTTCCTTGTTACTTTTGCCTTATACTTTTGAAGATATTATTATATTGTATTTTCTTCATCTCGCTTTGCCTCTCTTTTAGAAGGTTAAAAGTTTTCTAAAAAGTTCACCTGAAAAATGCAGCATGTCTTTTGACTCTGAGAACTCATCACCAGATTGAGACTAAGGTAAATCATCCAACATCTCCATTAATGCTCTTGTGCAATCAAATCCCTACAGCAATGCTCCAAAATCTAGTAAAAAAAGCATAAACACTTTTAATACTTTTGATTTAGGAAGAAACAATAAATAAGCAGATGTCCCAATACTTTTGCCTTGTCTTTTAGAAGGTTAAAATGTTCACCTGAAAAATACATCATGGCTGGACATAAACAGTGGCTTTATTCCAAAGTAATTAACCACAGAAACTTATATAGAAATAAAAGATGATATTTCATATTCATTCTGAGCTGCTAACGCTGAAGAACTGATTAATTTGACCTTTACTGCATCTGTATTTTTGCACTGAACTCACCAAACCTAGGGAACAAACCAGCCACACCAGTTCTGAAACCACTGTCTGTATTTTAAGAAGCTTTTGGGGGGCATTTGCACAGGCCTGTAGAATTTGGTCAAAAGCTTTAGAGTCAATCTAGATTAAAGTTGAATTTCTAATCATAATGGAAAATGCTTAGTCACCGGCTGAACAGCGAAAAGGCCATGGCTTTACTTTTTGCTGACCCTTTTGCACTTCTTTTGGGTAAAGCCTTTATTATTTATGTAGTTGTTTGCTTAAAGGGAACAGCATCAAGCCTGAAGCTCTGAGCATACTGCAAGAAACATCCCCATGAGTTCCTCTGTGCAGAACATTGAGTCCGACCACTCTGAGAACTCGATACCAGACTGAGACCACGGCAAATTACTGTATCTGATCACCCTCTGGTTTAAGATGTGCAAACCAGCACATACGCCATATGTCCTGTCAGTAGAATAGGACTCTCTTGAGCAGATAAACATGGCACCATGCCTAATTCCAGGAGTGGGGTAGAGTGGTATAAAGCCCCCCAGCATTGAGCTGTGGAGCAGAGGAACAACTGTGATCTCTAGAGTGATGGTTGGTTTTCCATCCAACACTTTTGGGATGAGTTGGGGAGTTGGAGATGAGGTGGAGTGGTGATCATAAAACATTCTGACCGCACTACCGCTCTTGTCACCTAATGCAATCAAATCCTCACAGCAATGCTCTTTCAAAATCTAGTAGGAAGCCTAGTAGAGACAGTTACTCCAACTAAATCAGGATCTGCCCTTTCTAATACCCTTGATTTCAAAAGAAACAATGAATGAGCAGGTGTCCAAAAACTTTTGTCCATATCTATCTGCCCATCTAGATCAAATGAGCATGTGCAAAAACATCAGTAAGTTCTAATCTATTAAAAAAAAACTTAGTAGGTAAGTGTGTGGATCAGAGCAGTGGTTCCCACTTGTTAACTATCTGAAATAGTTGGATCAGATGTGTTGGGAGCAGAGTAAACACTAAAATGTGCTGGGCAGAAGGTCCACCAGGACTAGGGCCAGGAACCACTGGGTTCGAGTGTTACATTGTTTACCACACTGTTGAAAAGAAATAAGTATTGTTCCACTGTCCACAAGGTCACACCCCTGCTCAAGACCAGCCTTTGCTGGTAGCCGGTTTCAGATGGTTTGAGCTGACCTTTGATGGTCAAGGTGGTTGAAAAGCTGCTCTTCCAGCAGAAGGGAAAACATACCCTAAACTAAGTTAGCTGGTTAACCAGCTCTTGACCAGCATAGTAGTATATGTAGAAAAACTGATCAACCAGTGTGGGCATGCTGTCTGACCACCTTGGTCATGTTCTTGCTGGTTGACCAGTTTTTATTTATTCTGGTCACGCTAGTCATCCAGCATGGTCATGGTCTTGCTGGTCGACCAGCTTAGTGAAGGTCATGGTCAACTATCATGTTCAAGCTTGGGTAAACTGATTGCTTATCTTGGTCAGGTTGGTCAAGCTCAAACATACACCAAATATTCAGTGCTGGTCAAGAGCCATGCTGGTCAACCAGCGTAACCAATTTGACCAGCTTTTTTTTTTTTCAGCAGCTCTGCATCACTTCAGATCTCGATATACTGAAATTGTGGCCCTCACTGGCTCAAAGAGCTTAATTCCAGCTTGAGATCCTCCCATGAGCCATAAATCTGTATTCCATGCTTGGAATTGCAATCGTTTTACACAGTGCAGTTTCATACAGAGTCCCTTGAGTGACTTGTCAGAGCTAGCTCTAGGTTGGAGGATACATAATCAGATGCGATTTTGTTATTTCTAAAGCAAGTTATGGGCAAGTCCCAGATATGTCGGATTTGTTCAGAGTCTCTTATTCAAGTAACTGATACTTGGAGAGGTCATACCAGGCTGCTTCGGGAGAGAAGAATGAGTGGCTTTCTTTGGCTGTCATTTTGGCTTTGCGGCCTGCCAGAGTGACAAATCAGAACTGTCCCAAGCTTGTAAAAATGACACATTCATGATGCTCTCTCTATGCTGTCAGATTAAAATATGCTGCTCTGAGTTTTCCAACCTATTATCTGCTGCCAAGGTCAAATACCAAGGCTAAAAAGTACACATCTCCCTGTAATTTGGGTATTTGAATGTGAATTTCAGTGTGTTGAGTGTGTGTGTGTGTGTATTTGTGTATGGACAGGTGCGAAGGTGGATGAGGAATCCGAAGGTGAGCGTGGAGAAGTCTCAGACTAAAGGCTTCCTCTCGCCATGCCCCAAGTGTCAGGATGGCCAGGACCTTTGGTACACACACTTCCCCACGACGTACGCTTGCTGCCCCTATAGCCCTGGAGGGTACTACCTACCCCACCCGCCCAGTCCTCTCTGCCAGCCCTGCACCGGAGGACCACGAGACAAGAACAAAACCTGCAAGGTCAGTAAACAGTTCATCTATGTCGCCAATGCACTCAGTATGGGTTTTATGTCCAAGATGGTCAGTGTGCTCCTTTCGAATTTCTTGTGGATTCAGCTCGTTAAAGCAAGTTATAGCTGTATTATCTCCATAGAAACACTTTGGCAGTAGAATAGGATGCTGTGGTGAAGCTGCACGCAAGCTTCACACTATCATGCACAATGCCAAGAGTCATCTAGAGGGGTGTAAAAAGATCCCCTGCTGCTGGGCTGTGGAGCAGTGCCATCCATTTCTACAGACTGATGAAGTTGTTTTCAGCAGTTTAGGGATGGGGATAGTTTGGAGGCTTGAACCTTTAGGATGAGATTTCTTCAAACACCCTTAGGATTACTTGGGGAGATGAAGTTCCATCAAACACCTTTGCGATGGAATGGGCTGAAGATATTTCAATTACACCTTTGGGATGAGTTGGAGTGTTGAAGTTCTACAGAACAACTCGGGATGAGTTGGGGTGATGAAGTTCCATTGAACACATTTGAAAGCATTTGGAGGTTAGTAGTGATTTTGGGCTCCACTAAACATGTTTGGGATAAGTTGGAGTGATGAAGTTCCATACTGTTCCAATAAAGCTTCACTACACACATTTGGGATGTCCATTAAACATGTGATGAATGTCCATTAAATACCTTTGGGATGAGTTAGAGTGTGGAAGTTCCATTAAACACCTTTAGTATGAGTTAAACTAATGAAGTTTTATTAAACGCCTTTGGGATGAATTGAAGTGATGTAGTTTAACTGTTCTGTTAAACCCTTTTTTTTTGGACCTTTGGAATTATTTGGAGTGATAAAGTTCTACTGAACACTTTTGGGATTAACTGAAGTGTAACTGTTCTGTAAATCACTTTTGGGATGAGTCAGAATAATTAAGCTTCACTGGGCACATTTGGGATGTTTCTGTGCTGAATGTCCATTAAACATCTTTGGGATGAGTTGGAATGATGAAGTTCTATTAAACACATTTGGGATGAGTTGTAGTGATGTAGTTTAACTGTTCTGTTAAATACATTTTTGATTAGGTCGAATGATAAAGCTTCACTGAACATATTTGGAAGATGTTGCTGTGATGAATTTCTATTGAAAACATTTGGGATGAGTTGGAGTGATGATGGAACGATGACATTCCAGTTAACACCTTTGAGATTAGTCAGAGTGATGAAGTCCTGTTAGACACCATTGGGATGAGTTGCTGGTCTCATTAGTGCTCTTATTACTGAATCAAATTAGAGTCTCAACAGATGTTAGTTCATTGATGCATCAAACTGTTCAGTGATTTCCAGCAAATGCCAGGACTTGTTGAGAAACTGCTAGTACTCTCGTATGTTATGAGAAAGAAGGACTATACGTTTTGAACTGTCGCTGGGTTCAGAAAAATTGCTGCTCTTGATTTTGGAGGAAATGGTGGGCCAGCTGGTGTGTGGATACTTCTGGACATTCATTAAGTTGCCGGTTTATTAGGTAACTAATAAGCTTGAACACATACATTTATTAAAACATCGACCATGTAGGTGCACTTTAGATGTACGATTACTGACTGCATCACATTTGCGCAGTGCACTAAAAATGGCCAGTAAAGTTAGGTACAGGGTAAGTGTGCCTAATAAACTGGAAACTCAGTATGCGAGACGTGGGCTCAGTGTCTTGTATTGCATTTAGGCCTCAATGTCCCCTCAGTGTGTCTCTATGGATTAGCCAAGCTCCAGAGGCCTTCTTACTCTCTCTCTCCTTTACTCTCGCTTGCTCTTTCCTCATGTGGGTCAAACAATGTTTCTCACAGTTCGTCTCGGCCTCTCTTTCTCTCTCTGCTCTCTCTCTCCTCTTTGTTCATCTCTCTTTCTCTTTTCTGGTCTTCTTTTCTCTTGTCCCTTCCCTACTTTTTCTTGATAATCTCTCAGTGATTATGAGCATTTGGGAGCTGCAGTCTCTGAGAGAATGAGAGAGAGAGAGAGAGAGAGAGAGATCATCCACTACATCATTTATGCTCTTCTGCTGCAGTCTAGGGCTTGGCTTTGTTCAGCTTCAGGCTCAGGGGAAAATCTAACCAGTCCTCTTCTCTTTAAAGGAAAGCTGTCAGGCCATCAAAACATCGGAGCCATCTGACAGCTGAGCTGCTCCTGCATGCAGCTAGTCAGTTCACTTCTTCACTAGCGTTCATCATGTTCTTTAAAAATCCTCTTAAATTTGTTCTTAATTTTCTGATTTAGTTTTTTAACTAATCACTTAAGTAAGATCCTGAGATTCTAAAATCGGTATTCTCAGAAAATATAAATTTTCTTACCTCACAGCGGCCTCACACTCCTCTTGAGTGAAAGAGGAGTCTGTACTGTTTGTTTTTACGAAATGAAAATTTCCTTCTCGCTATTGTTTGAGCGTTCATGTTTAATTCATTTTTTTTCTCCAGTTTTTTATCCACTGCACCCATTTAACTAAATATTGGAAAATACTGAAAAATATGATGAGTTGTGAAATATAGCATGAAGATCTACGTTACAGTTGGCCTAAATAAGAAAGCAAAATAAGACGATATGCAGTTGTTTAGATAACAAAAAAAAATGCTTCAATATCTGCAGCTTTTTCCAGGCATAACAAAATCAGGTTACACTTAATATATATATATTATATATATATATAACTTAATAACCACTTAGTTACCACTCATATCTCCCTAATGTTGTTTAAAGTGCAGCTTCTAATGCTTCCATTCGCAGCTGAGGTTTTAATACACTTTTAATAAAGGTGGTTCTTTGAGTGATGCCATAGAAGAACCAGTAGTAGAGAATAGTGTGTAAGAACCTAAAGCAGTTGCCCAAAAAACATCACTTGAAGGTTCTTGACACATATCTATCAAAACAGGGTGGAAAAATAAAAGGAAAAATATATTCATTCACCAGTGTTTTCTTATTAGGGATTTGTTCAGTTTATGAGGACAGTGGGTTCCATCACCATAAGAGCAGAGCTGTGAACAGTTCTGTGGTTTACACACACATCATGAATCTGACCTTGACTTTTGGTTAGGATTTTTCTCAATAACTACTATCTAGGAAGATATTGGTGAAGGAGACCCTTTTCGTGAATGGTTTTCTTTATGGAACCAACACTGTTGCTCAAAGAACCCTTTGAATCGTTAATTTTAAGAGTGTAGAACAGAATATGTTTCATTATGAGTTCTGCTTCTGTTGAGTGTATCTTGTGCCTTATTGTGCTGCTTTCATTGTTTACATTTGTGCCTTGGTTTTGCCTTTTCTGGACATCGTAAAGCAACAGTGAAAGCTCAGACTAAAGGCTGCCACTGCAGAATGTCAGAATTCAAATGTAAATGTAGTTAATCATGTAGCTAACGATGCAGTTAATGATGCATTTACTTTAAGTAGAGTAAGAAATAGGCTACTCTTCTTACTTGCAGATATGTAAGGGTTAAGGCAGTGCTTCTCCTCCGTTCCGTGCTTGGATGAGATCTTCATTCATAAAGGAGGGTTTTGAGTCTTTTGTGTTTCTAGCTTCAGGCTGTTTTCCAGAAAGCTCAGAAGTTTCTGTATTTATGTTTGGGGATGTTGGTCCATTGTGTGTGTGTGTATATGTGTGTGTGTGTGTGTGTGTGTGTGTGTGTGTGTGTGTGTGTGTGTGTGTTTGTGTGTATGCGCTCATGCAGAGTTTTCCATGTGAAGTTAATGCTGTGGTATTTGCTAAAACACTGGGGAGCATCACCACTGAGCTTTGTGTTCCCTGGTTTTCCACTGCAGAATTCTGACTCAGCGCTGAATAAAAATTCATAATTATAATAAATAGTCAATTTATCACAACATAAAGAAGCTTCTTCTTGTTTCTTAATATACTTTCAATTATTAAATATTTCTTTATTTAGCCACATTCTAGAGTTGAATCATTATTTTTTATTATTTCATCACTAAACTGAGTTAATTGCTACCAAGTCATGTGATATTAATAACACATATCTAATAAATTATTAACAACTTATGAAGTATTACATATTTAGTGTTTACATAGTTCCATGCAAAAAAACTAAAGTAAATAAATGATGCTTAGTTGCTTTAAATGTTTCTTTTAATATCCTTTTTTTGGCCAGAGCTTCAAGGTAAACCTTTTTGCTCTTCAGGTGATTTGACCTGCATTGACCCTCCTGCTCTGTTAGAAAACAATAAAAACAACATTCACTCTTTATTTTCCAATAACTGCATGGTTGTTCTATTCTTGGTTACTAGAAATGTGTAATGATTAACTATCAAACTGAGTCATTAACGCTAAACAGGTATGACTTTACCTGAACAATATGCAAATCCACTGCCAGAGGGAAGCTTTCAGACTTGTTCATGGGAGCTCTCGAAGAAGCAGGTTAGCTTTTCCAGGTGCTGAAGCGGTGTTTCATAAGAGCTGTTAATGTATCATTACAGTGTTCACCTACAATACACCTGGACTACTGAGTCACATTTAGTGGCAGCTGTTTTGTCTGAAGCAGTTGTGCTGCAGTTACTGATGTATGGTATTGACAAAGTCTGTATATATCTATCTATATATATATATATATATATATATATATATATATATATATATATATATATATATATATACACACATATATATATATATATAAAGTTAAGATCATAATTGACTGGTTAGAGAGGTGATTGGATTGTCTTTAGGAATTGATAATAATATATTCTCAGGCTCCAGGAACCGCAGAGCTTCCAGCTCGAAATGATCTGAACTTCACTGTCTGAAATGACATTAGGAAATGGCAGTGTGGAAGTCATGGCAAGACCTGTAAGACCTTATATACTGACTCAATAGGCCTTATCCACCAACCTGTCTAAGTTTTGTAGTTTTACGTAAGATTAAGATTCTGACATTCACCAATCACCAATTTCTTATTTGGGATTTGTTCAGTTTAGGAGGATAGTGGGATCCATCATTGGAAGGGCATACCCGGGAACAGTTCTGCACTTTAAAAACACATCTGATGAATCTGGTGTAGACGTTTTATTAGATTTCTTTTAAATCAGAAACAAATTCGTAGGAGGATATTGGTTAATGAGGCCCAATAATCTGAAGCATAACTAAATATCCACCATAACGACTTAAAAACAATGCAAACTGAAGCCTTTAGGAATGGTCCTTGTCCTCAATGACCTGAACACCTTTGAAATCTTTGGGTGTCAAATCATTTGCATACAAGTCTGTATATAAATATATATTTATTATCATCATATCTATGGCCACACACACATATATATGTATATACAACATGTGTTGATCTATAGGAATATGGAATTTACACAACACTACATTACCTATCATTAAATCAACTCTGGCAATTAAGGCAAGTGACCTAACAGCTGATCTAAGGCTGGACGTTATCATTTATAATGTACTTATAAAGCTTCACTACTGTCCACAATAAAATAACACAGTACTACTGACTTACACACACAAATCCTGACAGGTCACGACATGTCCTCACAAGTTATACAACCTGTATGTGAGTGTGTGTGTGTGTGTGTGTGTGTGAGCGAGAGAGAGAGAGAGAAAGAGAGAGAGAGAGAGAGAGAGAGAGAGAGAGAGAGAGGGAGAAAAGAGCAAGAGGGAAGGATGACACACCGTTTTTTCTCTCTGGATGTCCTAGGGGAGATGTTATGCAATACATTTCAAAGGCATGGTGGCTTCATTCAGCGAACTGACACATATCACACTCCTGTTATCCACAGCGCAGACTGGCGCTCACACTGTCCTGCCACACACTGCTCTCATAAATCACATTCATTAATACCCAATTACTGAGGCTTACCCTGAAAGGCTGTTGTGAAGTTTCTTGACATTTGCTCAGATAGCAGGGATTGAACGCTAGAGCGCTCCTTCTGTATGGGTGGATATGTGTGTGTGAGTGTGTGTGTGTGTGTTGAGGCAGGGAGTTAATGTGGCAGAAAGATGCAGCATGGTTGGAGTGCACCGATGACTCATTGCTGGGGTCTCTGCTGTGACACACACACACACACACACACTAAATTGCATTAGTGAAGAGTGATTATTTATAGTGACAGGTTTGTTATTCTCTAAACAAGAACACTACTTCATCTGAATTAAAATATACATCATTTGCATTTGAAAATGAAATGCATGTATGTAGGTATATACAGGGTCTTCCACAATGCTAGGGAAAACACCCCTAGGGATATGCCCCTCCCTTTGCTCCACAGCCAATCAGATGTGATTATGTTACACATTCATTTCATTTACTTTAACCCCTTAAAAATACCTATGGTTATTACAAACGTCTATTACCAGAGAATATCCCCACAAGGTTGTACAGATGTCCCTGTAGTTATTCAGTAATACACCTTAGTGTGTAATAAGCCTGTTAAGAGTGTTAAGGCGTTAATTTAAGGGTATCTGTACACATTCTTTTAAGCTTTCAAACATCTTTGGAACCTGTAGTTGACAATGTTCAACATGAGGACATGAGCTGTGCCACTGAAAGTCAAAGAAGCTCTTATGAGGCTGAAAACAAGAACACAACCAATGCAAAGGGACTGGTAGGCCACTGCTGATAGCAGACAGATCTTCACTAATCTTCAGAAAAATCCTCAGTCCTCTGTCTGAGGACCACTGATTAAACGGCATCAGAGTGATGGCAAGAGCAAAGTTCTAAAAAAAGCACTGCCCACCATCCAAAGCATACCAAAATACCACCTCATCTGTGAAACATGGTGGTGGGGGTGTCATGGCTTGGGCATGTTTGGCTGTCACAGGTACTGGCAGACTTATCTTCATTGTGCACAGTGAATTCTGAGGTGTATAGTAACGTTGTATCTGAAGTTTCAGTAAATGCTTCCAAACTAATTGTGTGACTTTTGTCCTCTGTTGGAGCAGTGGAAGAACTGTGTTATCTGGAATAAGGGTTGTTGCTCCATCTAATACTTTTGGGATTAGTTGGGGAGTTGGGGATAAGGTTGGGTGGTGATCTTCCAACATCCTGGTCTCACTAACGCTTGCTGCATGCAGTAGTAGAAAGCCTTCTTCCCTGAACAGTAGAGACAGTTACTCCAACATAAGCAGGAGAAACTGGAAGAAATAATGCATTAGCAGGTGTCCCAATACTTTTGCCCATATTTATGCAGATATTATTACACCTTTGAATCTGCAGTCTGTGTGTGTATGCACACTCTTTAACTTTTTGACCCTAGCACTTAACAATGGCGTCATCAGTGCAGTTTTAATTGGGAAACCTCTTGGTAATTGCTGCAGGAGAGATTGCGGCTGGCTGGGATATGATATGGCGGTGATTGTGGTGTTGCATGCTATAGAGATTATATGTGCTTGTCTGGGAAGGTGATAGGATTTGTGATTAAGGCCTGTAGGTGCAACAGCTAACCTTGGACAACAAGGTCAAGCAGAACAATTGAGCTTAATGACACCAATTCTCAGCCTGTAAGGACCAGAATAGTGACCTTAGCCCATAGCATGCTCTGTTCACCCACTGTCATCAGTCCGGAGTCCAGCACATGCTTCTGTACTTCATCTGACGTCAGTCTTAGATAACTCATAAGGTGCTTTCTTGAGGACCTAAGATAATGTGTAAGCAGGTTCGTCTTCAAAGTGCTATAGATTCTACTAGATGGCACCTTTTTTGTTACCTATTTTCTAATATGCAAAACTATAGGCAAGATTCCATAAGTATTTGGACACCTGCTTATTCATAATTTCTTCTGAAATTGTATTAAAAAGAGTCCATCCTGGTTTTGTTGGAGTAACTGTCTCTACTGTCCAGGGAAGGCTTCTACTAAACTGTGGCGCATTGGTGTGAGAATTTGATTGCATTCAGTGACAGTCTAGACATTCTCTGTTGACCTCTCTCGTCGAGCATATTACAGCATTCTGAGTAAACTCTAGGGGCTGTTGTGCTGAAAATCCCAAGAGATCATTAGATCTAGATATCCTTAACCCAGTCCGTCTGGCCCTAACAACCACACCATGCTAAAAATCACATTTTTGATGGCTGATGTGAACATTTCCTGAAGCTGCTGGTCCATATCTGCTGATTGTATGCATTACACTGCTGCTACAGTTTCCTGCCAGACTTTTTACTACCTTTTTACAGGATATTTTTACCCCTGCATTTCACATCTCACACCCCCATCAGCCGTGCTGTCCACCTCCATCATTAAGCTAACTGCAGTAGAGCAGCACAGTGGCAGGAAAAGACTCTGGTTACATAAGCACAACCTCTCAGGCTGCAGAGAGCTGACACATACAGGAGAATCAGCGCCGCACTTGTTTCTCTCTTCTGTCGGCTGCTTGCTTTGGCTCCTCCCCATAGCACTGGACCTGCTGGCCTTTGTCCCTCTCTATGTATCTGCACTGAGGGTTAATGAGGTTATATACAGGGTAAGCACGAGTCATGGAAAAGGTGCAGACGCAAACGCTTGTATTGCTATCTTTATGGAGGGTGTGATGTTGAACTATATACTGCTGTTGCTGAATACAGAAATACCTGCATCTTAAATCAACTAAATTTAACTTCAGCAAACAAATGGAAAGCGAAGCTCAATTTTACACCAACACTTAAATACTTTTCACTGTTTCAGGTGTATTTATGCTTGTTTTTGGTCATTATGAATACACATGAACCCCATAGAAGAAGTAAAATAGGTTAAACACTCTTTTCTGCCTTTCAAAGGGTTTTACACAGAACTGTGTTTTACTGCCACTGAATACAGCAGTGCCTACACCCGAACCTAGCTAAGTTTAACTTCAGGAACCCTGGAAATATTCCAGCTTTCTTTAGATAATATTTACTTTCTATATAAAATAATGACCTTCTTAATGAATATTGTACTACAAACTGTCACTGTAAATAATATATATTATTTTTATTTTTCATATATTGTTTCATGTTCAAGCAAATTGTCACCCCATGCATATTTAAATTTTCGTAAAGTAAATGTAACTAAATAGCAAATATGATAAAAATAAAATATGTATTATAAAAAATAATATGTTATTTAGTTATGTAATGTGTTATATATATATATATATATATATATATATATATATATATATATAAACATAATGCTTTCATAATAATAGTAATAGTTTCTATTATTAGTTGTAGTAATTGTAGCTAAATTGTAGCCAATTGGTTGCTATGGTATCCCAGGTGGCTCTTATGGTGTTGCTAGGTGCAACCACTAAGCACTAATCTAAATATTGAACAGTAGTTGGGTTAGTCTTTCTACTAGGTTTTAGAACATTGCTGTGAGGATTTGATTGCATTCAGCACATTAAGAGCATCAGAGATGATCATCAGACAGCCTCATCACCAACTCATCTCAAAAGTAGAAGAGCTCCAACACAGTTCCACAGCTCTACAGGTCAATTCTGGGGGGCTTTATACCCCTGTAACCCACACATATTAGGCAAGATACCAATAGGTTCATGTTTATCTGCTCCAGAGAGTCCTATTCTATTGGCAGTATTTCTCTACAGGGACTGGACAAGCGGTGTATGTGTGCATTTGCACATCTGTGTCAGCAATGGTTGTAACCTAAAGTAGCAAAACCTGTGGTAGCAAGGAAAGAAACCACACACTACACACACATGCATGCACACAATCCATACACCATACATTATTTTGCTTGCCAGTGTCTGCAGCCTCCATGACCACTGTGTTTTCAGCAGTGTGTGTCCTTGGGTGTGTGTGCCACCTGCCAGCTCCATACCCCAGGGGTAAGGTGGAGCATATCAGCCACCTGGCCTAGTGCCAGCCCCCTCCTCATTCTTCCTGGCATGGCTTGGTGCTCTCAGCTGGGTAGAGGTGCTATTAAGAAAGTTCATGACTTTCACCCACTTTGTATTTTTAGCTCGGTGGCCTTGGAGGAGGACTTTTGTTCTGGCTGCCGTTGTTCAGAGCAACACAAGACAGTTCATTGAAACACAGTGCTGTAAAAAAAACACCAGGGAGTGGAAAAGGGTTCCATGAATGTGGGCCTTAAACTGACCGTTCAGGAAGTGCTAGAGAATGACAAGGTAACACAAGGTACAGTTTCACAGGACATCCTGATCAAGGTAGGAGTTTCCAATAAAATGGCCAGACAGTGTCTTTCTAACTCCTGGAATGGATTAAAGAAGAAGCCATAATGTCACAGAGACAAACAAACAAGCTGAACACACCGTGCTCAGGAAAAAAGGGCCAAAGTCATGGTTGTTGGAAAGTTTGGTGCACAACTATAAACACACACATACACACACACACACACATAAACCTTCACTCTTGAAAAACAGCATCTGCATTTAGGCAGTCCAACCCTTAGCCAGCAATGCCCACACACATTCAAAAACCCAAAACAAACCAAAAAAAAGAAGAAAAAAAGGGCGACAAGTGCTGTCCTGCCCCGGCTGGTTTCCATGGTGACAGCCAGCAGAAGGAAGCCATGTGGGATCTTGGGAATTCCAGGAATGTTTATCCAATATGTGCAACTGACTCAGGCCTAAACCCTTCTCAAAGTTGAAATACAACCAGCATTCTGCACACACACGCATATACACACACACACACACACGCATGTATACACACACAATCTTCCAAAATAGCAGCTTTCCACTGCCTGGCAAATCAACAGACGGCTCATACACGAACACACACCCAAGGCCAAGGATAGGACAGGACAGAGAGGAGACCAGAGAGAGAAGAAAGGAGAGGGAAAAGAGGATATGTGCCATACGCTATATAGACAAAAGTATTGGGACACCTGCTTGTTCATTTGCTCGTTCCTTTTAAAAATCCAGCATAATAAAAAGAGTATTCTATTACTAGATTGTGGAGCATTGCTGTAAGGATTTGATTGCATTCAGCAACAAGAGCGTTAGTGAGGTTAGGATGTTGGATGATAACCCTCAAACCTCTTCCTCAACTCATCATATCAAAAGGATTAGATGGAGCATCAACCATCATTCCAGAGAGCACAGTTCTTCCACAGCTCCACAGCTCAGTGCTGGGGGCTTTATAACCCTCTAGCCTACACCTGGAATTTGGCATGGTGCCAATAGGTTCATGAGTGTCCTATTCTATTGGCTCTACATGGACTAGACAAGCTATATGTGTGTGTGCATGCATTCACATATCTGTATCATTAATGGGTGCAACTTAAAGTAGCTTAATGCGATTATTAGAAGGAGTGTCCACAAACATTTGGACATATAGTGCAAAATGTCAGGGTTGTTTTGCAATATCCTTATCTTTTATCTATAGATATTGTTTAGAAAAGACCATATATTGATATGTCCATACTTCTTTATAAATAATAATAAGTATTTAATGGGGTGTCTTAATTTTTTCACATTACTGTGTAATCAGCACCTTTTTATGCTGAGGTATTCAGGACAGTGCACTTGCAAGTGTGTGTGCGTGTCTGTGTGTGTGTGAGCAATGAGGCCTCGAAGGATGCACTTCAACATTTCCCCTGAATGTTTGCCAACTCACTGGCATGAAGGTCTCAAGGGTGTGTGTGTGTGTGTGTGTGTGAGAGAGAGAGAGAGAGAGAGAGAGAGAGATAGAGCTTTTGATTACTATGGATTAGAGGATGAGCCTATTCGTTATTGAATCGACGGGATGACGTCTTTCTCTAACCCTCTGACTTTCATCTGTAATACTGCAAAACCCTATGTGCAGCTGTAGGCCACACACACACACACACATATGCGAATGCACACACTTATTGTGGCGGTAAAAGCTGTTGGTAGCTGATGGAATCCAGTTTATCTCTGGCCCTGAAGACCTTTGCACGCCTGACCCTGATTTATATAATCCTGCAGCAATAACCGAAGTCTGAAGGCACGGGGGGGAAGTGAAGGTTTGGCAAACCATCAAACATTCAAACGTACAATTTTCCATTTTTGCCCAAATGCAGCTGAACAGGGAAGGCAGAGCGTTTGCTTCTTTAGTTTTGCAATGAAGCCACAAAGCTGACATAGCTAACAGTTAATCTCACATCTGCCATCATTAGCATCGCAAATTTTGTGGTTTCTAAAAAAATGTTTACATGTATAAACAAAAATGTAGACATCTAGATGCTACTACTATTACTTTATATATTCTGTGACTTTTATTGCACTGTAAGGATGATTCTTCAGCAACTGGAAAACAATGCAGACTATCTGTGTTGTTCCTAAGAAAAAGGCCAGGAACCACTGCAGAGTTGACAAATGCTTAAGAACATCCGGAGAAGCTCAGTAAGTTTTGGAAGCAAGTGCTGTGGACTGATGAAGTCAAAATAAAACTTCTTGGCCACAATCAGGTACATTTGGAGAAAAAAGAGAACATTTCATTGCATTTCATGAAAATAACACCTTGCCAACTGTGGAGCATGGGGGTTGTGTTGCTGCCAGTGGCATTGGAAAGAATGAATTCCTCAAAATACCAGCATACCATGGGTGCAAATATCAAAGCATCTGTTAAAAGGCTGAAGCTGAAAGGAGGATGGCTTCTACAACAGGGCAATGACCCAAAACATACCTCAAATTCCACCATGGACTACCTGAAGAGGCACGAGCTTAAGTTTGTTGCTGAATATACTGTAAGGAAGGGGGTAAACCGATGGTTTGGCAAGCCGTCAAACATGTACAATTTTCCCTTTTACAGCAAATGCAGCTGAAGATTCAGACATGACAGTCTGATTCATCAGATAAGCCCAGTCTCATACAGATGTATTTTTAAATGATTTCTATCAAAACTTGACAGAAGTATAAACAAAATTCAGGCTTTAATGCCTGCAACATCTGTTGTCACTAGTGTAATGTAGATGTTGGGCTCATTTGCCCAAGTCAAATACATTACATATTAATGTATCTAATGCAAATTCATATCTGCAAGCATTTTAAACCATATAAAGTCAGTGTTCATATTTGTTTGCACAGGTCAGGAAGTGGAAGATGCTGAGTCGTCATCACAGCGACGGCAAGACGAAGGAGGCAGAGCTGGAGAGTCAGGTGATCTGCCCCTGGGCCATTTCACCCCTGCTGGGGAATCCCGTGCTGTTGGAATGCTGCGTCTGCAGTGGCCCATTCATCACCTACACCAGTGAGGAGGCATGGCAACCACGGCAACGCACACAGGTCAGTGTTTTTTATGTGTTTCCAGTCTTAGCTTCTTCCTGATTGATGAGCCGGTGCCCACTGCAGCCTCAGCTTTCTGTCCATGGCTGACATAAGCAGAACCTGGTCATCTGCTGCTGTCTATTCTGAGATGATTTTCTTTAGAGTGAATATCTGAGTTACTGCAGCTTCTCTGTCAAGACAAGACAAGAAAACCATATTTACCATTTGTGTTGGACACACAAGGTATTTGGCGCCCGGTGAGCAGGGAGGGCTAAGGGCCTTGCTCAACACACATCCCTGTCATCAGCCTGGTGCTCTAACCGCTGAAGCACCTCCATCTCACTGTGAGCGTCAACCTGTCTGACCATTCTCTGTTTACCCTTCTCATTCACAAGATGTAAACCCATATGTATAAACACCGATCAGCCATAACATTAGCACCACTGACTGGTGAAGTAAACAAAATTGATTATCTTTATTTACAGTGACATCTGTCAACTATCAACAGTCAGTTCTTTAAGGTTATGCGTTAATAGCAGGACAAATGATCAGGCTTAAGAAACTGAGCAACTTTGACAACAACCAAAATGTGATGTCTAGACGACTGGGACAGAACATCTCCAAAACATCTCCAAAACATCAGGCAAGGTTTATGGCCAGTTCCCGGTATCAAAAATGACTAAAGAAAGGAAAGCTAGTAAACCAGAGACAGAATCATGGTCACCTTTGATATGATCCACAACTTACAGGATCCATAACTTACAGGATTCATAACTTACAGGACTTAAAGGATCTGCTGCTAATCTCTTGGTTCCAGATACCACAGGACACCTTCAGAGGCCCTGTGGAGTCCATGCCTCAAATGGCCAGATCTGTTTTGGCAGCACAATGGGGACCTACTCAATATTAGACAGGTGGTACTAGTATTCTGGCTGACTGGTATATGCCTAATCCTAAACATAAATCTGAACATTTAAAAAGTACTTTGTCTGTACAATGTCTGTTGTGTTTCTTCATGCATTAAATGCATGTAAACAAACACACATAAACACACACACACACACACACACACACACACAAGCACTTCCTTACACATCGATACCAACTCACCAAAACTGTGTGAACTGCATACCAAATACAGATAACAGTGTGACTCATGTACTGTACACTTCCTCTGCACCAGACATTGATATCACACACCCTCATGCTTTCCTGGATCACATCAGCCCGCTTGGTAACTGGTCAAGCAGACAGACTAGGCCTCTATTAGATGAATTGTCCAATGCTGGTCAGAGGTGGGTGGCAACTAGCTTTGTTTACTCAGATACATGTTCTGACATATAATATAAGGTTTTCAAGTGGTTAACACCTCCATTAGTACTCAAATATACTAAATAGACAAATGTTTTGGGACACCTGCTCATTCATTGTTTCTTCTGACTCAGGGGTAACTGTGTCCATTAAGACTGTCCAGGGAAGTCTTTCTACCAGATTATGTCCCTCTAGCCTAGGCCTAGTGCCAATAGGTTCAAAAAGGAACTGCATTTCATGAAAAGAACAACTTGCCAACTGTGAGGCATTCATCCGTCATTCTTTGTTGTTGTGTTGCTGCCAGTGGCATTGGCAAAATTACACAGGTAAAGGAAAGAATGGATTCCCCAAAATACCGAGTTTCAGATGAAAATCTGTTAAAAAGCTGAAGCTGAAAACAGGATGGCTTCTACAACAAGACATACCTCAGCATCTACCATGGTCTCCCTAAAGAGACTCAATCTGCTGCTTCTTGAGTCACTAGGCTATTTCCTTGCAGTCAAACCACCTTTACTGGTCTGTGTGTTCAGACTAATCTACCCACCACTGCTGCAGATACAGGAGATCATACAATGAATATACCCCCCCCCCCCCCACACCACCACCACCACCAAAGATATTGGATGAAGCTCCACAGTGAGTCACAGTGGTGATTCAGAACCAATCATCCAACCTGACCCCAGTAATACTCTCGTGAGCAGTCAAATTCTCACAACCATGTTCCAACATCTAGTGTAAAGCCCTTATGGAAGAGTAGAGGCTGCAGTTCAGGCTGTAAATGTCTGACAAACTTCATTTATTTTAATACCTTTTTATTTTAGAAGAAACCCTGGACAAGCAGGTGTCCACAAACCTTTGGACGTATGCTGTGTAATTCTACGGTGGAATCAGACATGTGGGAAACGTTGGCCATGCATGTGATTTTCCTTCTGCTTCAGCCTTCAGGCCAGCTGTTTTCCCCATAGACTTTCCCTTCTTTCATCCCTCTATTCCACCCCCTCCCTCTCCAGCTATGGTGGGCTATATCACAGGCAGATGTATGGATTTGAAGTCAGGTTCAAAGCAGAAAAAATACACATGTTCTGAGTTTAACATAGGTGGCATTGCTAGCTGTCTTTTGAGAGGACTACAGAAGACACACACATACACACACATACACACCTACCAGAGCTTTTTACATTTCCAAGTTTCATATATTTAATGACTTTTCAAAACTTGTAACCAACACTCGTCACATATGGGCTCTTCTAAGACACTGCTGAAATACCTGAAGGTGAAGGTAATAGAGGAATGTAATAGAAACATAGACAAGCATTATCATTCTGCAGTTTCTACAGTTTTAAGGGGAACTGTTGAAGTCGAGATGAGATCTAGAAGACCAAGAAAACTCTCTGAGAGAACTGCTCAGTAGCAGCAGTAAGACAGACAAAGCAAAAAACTCAAAAGGGTGTGTTCCACTGTGCAGCATTGCTTACACAAGAATGATTATGGAAGGGTCATAAGAAGGAAACCGTATCCATGACGTTCTTACGAAACTCATTTAACGGACATATTTCAAAAGTATCACAAAAGTATTGGGACACAACTCCTAGCCATTGAATAGATGTATAAAAATAAGCACCTAGTCATGCAGTCTATGCCCCCCAGTGTGGAGCTGTGGAGCAGTGGAACTGTATTCTCTGGAATGATGGTTGGTGCTCTATCCAATATTTTTGGGATGATGTGGGCAGTTGGGGATGAGGTGGGGTGAAGTTAATCCAATTTTCTGACCTCACTAATGCTCATGTGCCTGAATGCAATCGAATCCTCACAGCAATGCTCCTCCAAAATCTAGTAGAAAGCCCTTCTTTCTGGACAGTAGAGACAGCTACTCCAACAAAAGCAGGATCAACTCTTTTTTAGTATGCTTATTTTCAGAAGAAACAATAAATAATTAGCTGGTGTCCCAATACTTTTGTCCATTTAGTGAATGCTTGATATGTTTGATTATCTAGAAAGATTGAAAAGTAGTGTGTGTGTGTGGGGGGGGGGGTGATTGTGTGTATGCGCATCTATCTAAAGTTCTTGTAGGTCTACACTCATGACTAAAAAAACCTCTCTCTCGTGCCATCCTCTTTCATCTCCTGTCACTCCTCCACCTCAGCTCCGTCTCTCTCTTTGTGACTCATACGACTTTCAGACTGTTAGCTTCTTGATTCGGGCGCTGATTTACTGCAGGATTTTAGAGCGCTCATGCAGAACTCTCAACAGTGTGTCATTTTACTTAGCAAAGAAAAAAAATCAGCCATGCATTATTAATGAGGCTAAGGCCTACATCTGTTATTGCTATGGATACAGCCTCGGAGTGAGGAAAGAAACTTGAGAGAGAGAGAGAGAGAGAGAGAGAGAGAGAGAGAGAGAGAGAGAGAAAGAGGGAGTCAGAGGGAGTCAGAGGGAGGGAGAGAGTGCAAGCATTTCCAGACAAAGAAATGGGGGGAAAGATGGTGCTTGGGAGGTGTGTGGGTATAGGGGTGTGTGTCCCAAACACTATCCCCTACATGCAGAAATCCAGATCACTATTATGAAGAACAGAATTCCACAGGATAGGGAGCGATTCCGGACGCATTGTTCCGGACATGTGTGTGAGCTCCGACAGCAGAGTGCATCGCATAAACAGTCTGCCTTCCTCAGAGAAACTGCGTGCTAATCTTCAAACTAAACACTGTGATGAATTATGGGTGTTCCCTGACCATTTAGCAGACATTGCTTGTGCACTGTACTTTATATTACACTGCATTGATGGATTGTTACGGTGCACTGAAATTTGACACTACCCTTTCGGACATTGCTACAAAATAGCTGAACTCCAAAGTAGTGCACTATATAGTGAATAGGGCACAGTTTAGGACACAGCTCATGACTGCTTCATATACCTTGCAAGTGGGTTAAGGTCAGCAGTCAAAGGTCTTGCTCACATTCCAGCTTCCCTGCAGTGACACGGCTCACTTTGAAGCCCTTAATATATATAAACCCAAAATATGTTTTGGATTGAGATATTTTATTAGGAGGTATCTAACTGAACTCACAATGTACGGTTAGAACTTCCATGCCAGAATCACAACAAACAATTTAAACTCAAACACTGTTAAAAGTATAAGATCCTTGAGGAACGTTTGGAGGTTCCTTAATTTGAAACTGTGGAGGAACCTCTTAAAGTGCTTTGAGGAACATTCAAGAAAATGTTTTTAGAAGAAAAAGGATCCTTGAAGGTTCCTCAAAGCACTGTAAGAGGTTCCGCCACAGTTTCAAGTTGAAGAACATCCAAAAGTTCTTCAAGGAACTTTCCCTCCCAATCCCTCCCAGTGAATGCTCCCATATGACTCAGAGTCTGAGTAGATCGTTGACCTTGTCGCTCATCTCTTAGGAGACAAGAAACCAAAGAACTCTTAAGTGCACTGTTAAAAATACAAGATCCTGAAGAAACGTTTCTTGAGTTTGAAACTGTGGAGGGACCTTTTTCTTCTAAACACCTTTTCTTGAAGGTTCCTCAAAACACCTTAAGAGGTTCCTCCACAGTTTCGATTTCCTGATTCGAACCTCCAAAAGTTCCTCCAGAGTTTTATCCTTTTAACAGTGTGTAATGTAGTAGTTACTTCTGGAAAGCAGTGTCTCAAAAAAGGCGCTTCTGCCGCTTTCCACAATTTGAGAAAAAGTTTTTTTGGCAATGACTAAACCATATGAAGCAATGAGTTGCAGCTGAGCCGCCGATTCCGAAATTCCAAAAATGATTATAATTGTGTCCGGCTCCAATCGCTCCCCAAGCATTTGTATAGGGTGTATGTGAAAGAGATGCTTCAGTTGTCTGACATTAATCACGTAGAGGTGAGATATCTGGAATAAATTGTTGTAGTTGCACCTTGGAATAGTGCAACCTGTGCAGGACTTCAAACTGAATAAGGCAGTGCCTCGAGTGAACAGAACAAGTGTGAATGTATTCAAGACTGTCCTTCCATACGTTATTAAGTCTCAACACCCGAATCCTCCTCCTATGCATTCTTTATTTATTCTTTCCATTTCAAAATATGATTATCAGTTAAAAAAAACTGTAGAAATTGTATAGCAGAATATTGTTTTGATAGAGTAGAGCGTAGGTTGGAAATGGTGACACTACCTGCAAAGGCCGTGTGTTAAAATAGCATGGGATCTGTAGAAGGCTTGTGAATAAAAACCATCCTGACATAGGACACGGGCAACATGACTGACAAAACCACGTTCCGCCTTTGATTGTGTTCATTTGAACTCTTGCTTGGTTGGACAAGTGGAAAGTCAGCCAAAGTCTTCACTGCATAGTGTTGATATGCCTATACTGTTTTAAAGTGCTACACTAAAGAACTGGGCTGGTTGTTGTTGTAGCTAATCAGAGTGGACCCAAAAACCAGCGCTATGCTAATCTTAGCTTGGCAAGAAAACTACACCCATATCTGTCCTACATAGCATAGGTCTTCAGTTTAAATGCCTATTTCAGCTGAGCCATTTGGTTGTAGCCAATCGAATCTAGGCATGTTAGCCCCAACAACATCCGAATAATGCTACATCTTAACAGTGTGACCTTTCACACACGCACACACACACACACACACACACAAAATAGTGTCACTTTAAATGAAACATTTTCACAAATACACACTAAATGTACACTATATGTCCAAATGTTTGTGGACATATATGCCAGCAATGGGTGCAACCTAAAGTAGCTGAATGCATTCATTAGAAAGGGGTGTCTACAAACATTTGTATGTATAATGTAGAGGCTATGGTTGTGATGCAGGCTGCATAACAGGAAAACATCTGACCTTTTTCTTTCAGCCAAAAGATGATTATCAGTTTGCAACATCCAGCAAATTCAAAGATTCAAAGCCTTTCAAATCCTTCTTTTTAGCCTCTGAGCACTCAGATGACTTGATATCAACAGAAGTGCAAATGAAATCCCTGACATCTTTGTATACCCTCTTAAAAATAAAGATGCAATAAGGGTTTTCTGTAAGGATTCCATAAAAAGCCACTTTGAGAATCAGTGAATGGCCCAATAAATATTCAGTGCCAATTACAGTTTCTTTCTATGAATCCTACGTGGCTAAGACCAGAAATCCAGAAACACTTATTTTTAAGAGTATAATCTTGGCAAACCTGTATCTATTAACCTGGAGTTTGTTTGGAGTAGATCCTTTCATAGAATACAGCAAATTATCCAACAGAATGATATGACACTATATGGACAAAATTATTGAGACACTGACTCTTTCTCCCCAACTCATTCCAAAAGTATTGGTTGGAGCACCATCCATTATTCCAGAGAACACAGTTCTTCCACTGCTCCACAGCTCAAAGCTGAAGAACCTTTATACCCCACTAGCTCAGGCCTGGCTTTAGGCATGGAGCTAATAGGTTTGTGTTTATCTGCTCCAGAGAGTTATGTTGTTTTGGTAGTACTTCTTAAGTAGCTGAGTGCATTCATTAGAAGAGGTGTCCACAAATATTTGGACATATGTTGTATTATCTAATAATTCTAACTGCATGTGCTGTGTTTTTAACAACTGATGTCTAGATAAAGACTCAATAATAGACTGTCTTAAATATCTTGGTCAGTGTAAAGGTTGCACAGAGCTGAAAGGCCTTGTCCAGCTTTAACACACGTGTGTGTGTGACATAAGAGACACTCCACTGGTGTTACAGACCAGTGTTATATTCCACTATGCTGACCCACTTTTCTGCTCTTTTCCCAGGCTATGGACCTGTACTACCATGGAGATGCAGATCCAGACTACAGCTGCTCTACAGACAGTAAGAGCAGTTATTTTCCGTAATCATTTACAGTCTTGAAACTAAAGGTGCTGGAAAGGGTTATCTGGAGCAGTGCCATAGTAGAACCACTTTCGGTTCCCCAAAGAACCTTTCATTAGCCTAACTATTAACTATTTGCAAGTTAATTGACATTTTCTCTTTCACGGGAGCTCCTCTGGATCGACCATGACCCATGACCTCCACTCCATACAAACACTGTGCACCCTGCACTTGCCTATGCTCAGTAACACTGCACCCACAAAGACTTCTCCTCAATCACTCTACACTTGTATTCACACCCATCCAGTGTCTTTAGTAAATAATGTAAATTCAGATTTTATCCAACCTGTACATTTAAACTGCTTTAAATAATGAATATGTATAGTGTGTGTATAGCATATGTATAGTATGCTATACACAGACTATATAGTAGTTACAGACTGAATTATCTGAATCAGCGGTCATCTGATCATTTTAGTCCTGTCCGATTGATGGGGGCAGAACATACAAATTAGCTTGTTGTGCAGATTACTGGTGTTTTGGTTGTACTGGGAGGGGTTTCAGTTGTGAAATGGGTCTTGAAGAGATGGATACATTTACACTGATTTGTATCTTGTAAATGAGTCTTGGCTGTGTTTACACTTGCATTGTTATGTGGTTTGGCCTGATCCAGAAATAACCCTGATACTGAAGACATGAAGTGACCAGGTGTAAACAGGGTCTCTGTGTTTTATCACTGAGGAAACCTGAGAAACCAATCCAATCCAAACAGGGCTATTTTTTTAAAGAATATCAGATGTCTGAGTGTGGAGAACCTCCACAAAGCCAGTGGTGGACCATGGCTATTAGAGCTAGGCCTTGAGATTGGGATGCAAGTATGAAACTAAGATGAATAAAACACCTCTATGATAATGCTCATTTCTGAAAGCATCCCTGTTGGATTCTAGAGGTCTGCTCTAATGACTCTGTATTTTATTTGAAGAAACTCAAAGAACCATTTGGATCCTAGAACTGTACATCCAAGACAATATTTAGGAACTTATACACTGCTCAGCCATAACATTAATACCACCTGCCCAATACTGAGTAGGTCCCCCTTGTGCCGCCTAAACAGCTTTTACTCTTCGAAGCATGGACTCCACAGGGCGTCCTGTGGTATCTGACACCAAGACATTAGCAGAAGATCTTTCATGTCCTCTAAGTTGTGAGATGGGGCCTGGCCTTTTCTTGGAGCACTTTAGGTAGGTACTGACCACATCATACCGGGCACACCCCACAAGACCTGCCTGGTGTTTTGGAGATGTTCTGACCAAGTCGTCTAGACTCCTGTCAAAGTGGCTTAGATTCTTATGCTTGTCCATTTTTTGCGATTAACACCTTCATCACCTTTAAGAACTGACTGTTCACTTGCGGCCTAATATATCCACCCCTTGACAGATGCCCCTGTAGGTAAAGATAATCAATGTGTTACTTCACGTCAGTACTAATGTTATGGCTGGTCTGTGTATCTGTATTAGCAACAGCAGTGTTGCTTGTGTAATGCAGGGGTGTCATTAGTTGATTCGAAACATATTAATTTAAGATAAATGAATATGTCAATTTACAGCATTTAGCTGGTAGAACTGTCTTTATCTAGGCAGGCTAATGCTTGTGAACCAGCTCACAATTTAGTTAACAGGTAGCTGATGTTTTTCACCACAGGGATGTTGTAGTTATTGCGGCATGTTTTTGCCCCACTTTCCCATAGCTACTGAGTGACTAAGCACCCTGTTCCCACATGTGTGTGCAGTAATGAGAAAGATGGCCGCTGTGTGAATCACAGGCCACTGATCTCCAGTTCACCAGTGAAAAACAGGCCTGCTTTTTATTACCAGCTAGCATTTCCCTGTGTCCATGCTCGCTGTGGCGGCCTGAACTGGTTTAATTAACGCTCATCCCAGTAACACCTTTCAGAATTGAGCAATCTGTTTTCATATTTTTAAATGATTGACTTTTGTGTCACATGTGGCGTAGAACAGTGTACTGCAGATGACGGCAGCAAAGGCGACTGTGTAACTGATTGACAAAGATGACTTGATAATGCTATCTGCTAGCAGCCTGTAGCATTGTCTTTATCAGAGTATTGCAGTAGAATGGCACAACAGAAAGTTCACCTAAAAGTAAATAGTGCTATTGTCCAACTCTCCCCTAAAGCACAGATGATCAGAGCAGTGACTAATGCAGGCACTGGAATTAAGAAACACAGACACGGAAGAAGAGGTTGGAAATATCACAATATGTCATTGTGATAGATGAGGTTACAAACCGCTGTTACTGCTGCTAGAACACCGAGCGTGGAACATAAGAAGAGACATTCAGACCAATTAAACAACAATCACTGAATAGTTCATTCTAGCAATCTCTCAAGTGAGCCCAATTCAGTTCAGTTCAGTTCGGTTCGGTTCGGTTCGGTTCAAGTTCAAGTTCAATTTCAATTTCAAGTTTAAGTTTAAGTTTAAGTTTAAGTTTAGGTTTAAGTTTAAGTTTTAAGATTTTTGAAAGGTCGAGTAACCATCACACTAAACACTCTCTCTACCACACAACAATACATTTGGTTGGTTTGTTGTGTATTGTGTATTGTGTAAAGTATTGTTGTGTGGTAAAGAGAGTGTTTAGTGTGAAGGTCACTTGACCTTTTAATAATCATCTTTAAGAAAAAAATTCAACTTAAACTTAAACTTAAACTTAAACTGAACTGAACTGAAACTGGACCTGAGTCAGTTCAGTTTAGATTCAGTTTCATTTGATTCAGTTTGATTTAGTTCAGTTCAATTCCCTTTAGTTAAACTCGGATGAATTAAGTTTAATTCTATCTTAATAGATTCAGTTAAACTCAAATCAGTTCTGATAAATTCAGTTTAATTAAATTCAGTTTAGTTCAGCTCTATTCAGTTTAGTTAAGTTTAGGATTAATATCCCCAAACAGGGGTGGTGGTATGGCAACAGAATACTGACTGGGCTAAATACATAAACATTATGTTATGGGGACATTTATTTATTAATTTGTTTGTTTGTTTAATTATCTATCTTTCCTTTCATTAATATGTCACACAATTTACCATTTGTATATGACCATGCAGATATAAGGTGATGTGGTACCACAACCACCCAACTACCCCCTCTACCCATGACACCATCCCACCCACCCATTCCACCTGCCTAAGTGAGAGGAAAGAGAGAGACAGCTAATATGATCATTCAGTTCAGTTCAGTTCAGTTCAGTTCAGTCCACTTTAGTCCCAGGCGTAGTTTCCCAACCATGTCTTAACTCAAACTGGGCCTAGTTTAGTGTTCTTTAGTTTTACACATGCACACTCCACTTTATACATATGTATACATTATGTACAATTGTAATCTCTCTCTCTCTCCCGCTCTCCATCTCTTTCTGCCCCCCTTCTCCCCCCCCCCTCCACCCCCCCCCCCCACTGTAATTATACCTTGCCGATCACTGTAAACAGCCTCAGCAGGTTGTAGGAACTTTAATAATCGTTTGCTGTCTAACCATTTCCACACAAAGCAGCACTTATGAAAGAAAAACAACTCACACAACATACAATTGTGGCACATGACTAACCCAGTCTGTCATGGATCAAAAACCAGAGGTTCACTTCCAGCAGAGCAAAGGTGTGACCTTTTTGTGTGATGGGCCTGTTAAAGTGTTCTGGGAATCCTTATGGTGAAATAGTCTTCAGATTTAGAACTCTCTTCAATAGCTTTTTCCATTCACCTTTCCAAGCCATTACAGCACAGTGCCAAGACTGCATGAAAGTAGAGAAGAGAGATAGAGAGATTTCCACACAGATAACTCATCAAGTTTCCTTCTAGCTTTCTGTGTTATTTCCTCTTAGATGATCTTTAAAAGAATACTCCAGTGTTTTTTGACCTAACCTCTATCCTCCACATCTGTAGCTGCACAGTCGCGTACCACAGACGGTGATTTCCTTCTACACTCTTAACAATAAAGGTGCTGAAAGGGGCTCTTTGAATGATGTCAGCGATGTGTGAAGAGTGTGAAGAACCACTAAATTGACAAAGAAGCCCCCACACTGTATGTCCAGATGTTTGTGGACACCCCTTCTAATGAATGCATATAGTTACTTTAAGTTGCACCCACCCATTGCTGACACAGGTGTGCAGATGCATGCACACACACACACAGCTTGTCAGCATGGGCTAGAATAGTGTATAAAGCCCCCCCACCCCCAAGCATTGAGCTGTGAAGCAGTGGAACTGCATTCTTTGTAATTGTGGGGCTCCATCCAGTATTTTTGAGATGAGTTGGGGAATTGTGGATGAAGAGAGGTGATGATCAGCCAACATCATGACCTCACAACGCCCTCCAAAATCATGTAGCCTTCTTCCCTGGACAGTAGAGACAGCAGAATACACTATTTTTATTTTTAGTACCTATGATTTTGAAAAAAAAAAAAAACAGTAAACAAGCAGCTGTCCCAATACTTTTGTCCATATAGTGTATCTTAGGTTCTTAGGAGAGCACAGTTCAAAGAGCTGCAGCTGATACTATAGTTGCTCTCACAGAAACAGTGTGAGGTTTGGAAATGTGGGAGGACTTGTTGTGTATCACTGCTGGGTTCCATGAGCTCCCGCTGACTTTCCATTGGGGCTTATCTGTAATTACAGATTTTTTCCACTTGCTTACCCGATTTTACAACACTAGGCTGAACTGTGTTGAACTCTGCTCCTACATAAATGGTGCATTGCTTGATCAGTTGTGACTTATGAAACATACTGTTATGTTTTATTCAATGCTATATAGATTTATTCCAAATATATGACTGGCAGTCAACATAATCGAACAGGAACACAGATATACAAATGTAAACTGTATATGAAGGTACCCATGACATGACTGAGCTGCCTGGATATTCCATAATTCAGTTTATTGTTTTATTCAACTTTTAATATTACCGGATGAGGCATTAAGAATACATTCTTGTAAATTGTGTTTATCTGGAACAGCAAATGATACTTCTTAGGAAGAGGAAAACAAAGAAATATGATAACAATAAAGCAATAAAGAGATAGCAATGTAGGGCAAAAACAAACGCAATGAGGAAACATAGCAACATTAAATAAACATATAAAATGAGTTTTCAACATAAGACAAACAGCCTGGAAGAATGAAAAAGATTAAATAAATATTTAACTTGTATATAACTGTTTGCAGAGTAGTAGCAAGCACATTCATTAGACTCTAAAGATGTATCAACAAATGGCTTCTTGGAGGAGAGGGAAGAGAAACGGTATGTGGATGTTATTGATTTTATGTGAATGAACATACTGGCATATACGCCACAAAACACAAAAAATAAATGTTCACAAAAACTCTACTAAAGACTGAGTAGACTGATAAATCACTGTGCTGATCAGTTATTTATCTCAGTGTTACTGAGCTCTACTAAAGCCCGAGTACACTGATAGACCACTGTGCTGATCAGTTATTTAGTATCTTAGTATTACTGAGCTCTACTAAAGACTGAGTAGACTGATAAATCACTGTGCTGATCAGTTATTTATCTCAGTGTTACTGAGCTCTACTAAAGCCTGAGTAGACTGATAAATCACTGTGCTGATCAGTTATTTATCTCAGTGTTACTGAGCTCTACTAAAGCCTGAGTATACTGATAAATCACTGTGCTGATCAGTTATTTATCTCAGTGTTACTGAACTCTGCTAAAGCCTGAGTACACTGATAAACCACTGTGCTGATCAGTTATTTAGCATATCAGTGTTACTGAGCTCTTTTGAGGAATGATTGATGTTCTTAGTTGTGGAACATGTTCACTAGCGATAAGCACAGCAGTGTTGAACTGGACCAGTACAAATGAGTTGGACAATGTCTAACATTAGCTGTGTTTGTTGTTAAAATTGTTATTTGAAATATATTTAAAAAATAAAAAACAAGACAAACACTGGTCCTGCTCAGGGGGTTGTGGTGCAGCAGTGAGCTGAAGAAAAAACAACAACAACAACATATTGTCTAGAAATAAAAAAGGAAACTGCCTACTGTGTTAATCAACAAAATTATAATAATTCTTATATTTTTCTTTATTCTAATTATATTAAATATGAATGAATTTAAGCTAAAAACAGATCTGTCTCAGTAAATATCTGGTAATTCTAGGCCTCACTTGTTTTTGTTGTTGTAAGTGCTGGAAATTGTGCACAGTCATAGTCCGACCTGTGAGACCTTTAAGATTGTATGAATGAATGTGTGTTTTTCTGTCTGTGTGTTATTAAAGCGTCCAGTCATCTGCTTAATCCAGTCTAACTATCTCATAAAATCAGCCGCCGCTTTCAACCACAGCGTTTGTAATGTGTTTCTTAATCTGATTCATATCCAGGGAGCGTGCCCATGTTTACTCTCTTCTCTGTGCTGTGTTCACGTGTATGTGCCTTTATGTGAGTGTTTTATGTGTAGTTACATAACGTCTCTGAACCCCGAAACACTGTATGATCCAAAGCCACATTAGTATGCATAATGGCTGGGTGATGTATTCAAAGCTTTAGACAAATTTTTTGAAAGCGTTTTACGTAATCCCCATCTTCACATGCAAATAAACACTGTGTTTGGACACTAGAGCTGAACCCTGCTGCCTGTGATCCTCTCATCCTGCCTCATCCCTCACTCCCTCCATCCATGCCTTCTTTTTTTTGTCTCTGTATTCACAGGCTATCGTTCAATATGATCCCTATGATAGGGATGCATGATGATATCAGAGTCATATTGGTTTTATTAGCATCAGACAGATGTTTAGATGTGGCTTATATTTTATATTAGTATTTAATACATTTACTGCTAAATCCTTAGATTGGAATAGATCCAATCCTCTACTGGAATAGAGTCAGGAATACCTGCAGTTTACTTCGTTTGTAACCCTAAATAAATAAGTGTGAAAAAAAGTGTGGTCTGAAATCATGAACCATGTAGATTTAGACTCAATGACTTTTCATGTGTTGGCACTGACAGATTAGAACATGGTTAGAGAGGATTCTGGAGTAGCCTGTCTTTTTTATACCTCAGACATTTAGTGTGGTCTGCTCTTGATTGTTGAAGTGGTAATGAAGATCAACATGGCCAGATCCATAGAGCTCTCTGAGGCCTTCAGACAGAAGGTTGCAGATGCAGATGAGTCTGGGAAGGGATTTTAAAACAGAACAATTAGAAATTAGCCGTTCCACTGTCCGCTAATTAATTTACAAGTGGAACAACTGCCAACATGGCCAGATCAGTCCGTCCTAGCAAGTCAGCCCAAGAGCAGACCTCAGGATACGTAAAGAAGTCTTCAACAATCCTAAAGTGTCATCACCGGACCTACAGGTAGCTCTTACAGTTGATCAACATCAGGGTTAGATAGATTTTCTATCATCCTAATGTGTTAAGATAGGCCTGTTAGCATCAGACAGAAGACATTTAATATGTTCAGGTGCACTGATTTCAGTTCATTCGCGCCATCACCAGCATTCACATTTGTACATATCTACTGAGCACATTTTGAACTGCAGTAATCAACATGGTATGGTGGACAGCATGACAACAGTTGCTATGAAAGAAAGAACACATTAGAGGGCAGAACCTGGACAGATCAGTTCATGGCCAGGACAGTCACCAGATTTCAATCCCACTGAGAACTTGTGCTACAATGTGCGGAGAAGAAGAATCCAACCGCTTTGGGTGGTGTGAGGACAGCAGTGAAGAGTGCATGGCTCTGAAACAGGCTCTGTAAGTGTAGAGTGGTGTGAGATGTTCATCAAGGCGAGTCTTGCTGTTTATCCTACTGATAAACACTCTTAGGGTCTATTTACTGTGTTTATTGTTCGGTGTGTATCAGTGTATTATTAAACACATTTGAGCAGTTCCTCTCGACTGCTGTCCAGTGGCGCAGAGTTAAACATCAGCAGCAGTGAGAAACAAAAGGCTTACAGTGAGTGTTGATCTTACAGCTGAACTCAGTGCAGCCAGTGTAGGCACAGCCAGTCGGTGTGATGTAATATTTAAGACAGCTGTGCGCCATGCTTGTTGACAGCTGACGTCAACTGATGACAGATGAGAGGTCAGTTAGCGCACACTGGACAAACATAACACCAGAGCCTGAAATCATCCATCTGATTTCTGTACGTGTGTTTGTGCTTGGGCTTTTACAATGTGTGTGTGTGTGTGTGTGTTTGTGTGTGTGTGTGTAAGTGATTATCTTGTTGAATTACAAAGAGGTCAAACAAAGATATATATGTATATTTAAATGTCCAAATGTTTGTGGACAACCCTTATAATGAATGCATTCTACACTGTTACATTGCACCCATTGCTGACACAGATGTGCAAATGCACACATACAGCTTGTCTAGTCCTTGTTGAGAAGTACTGCCAATAGAATAGGACTCTCTGGAGCAGATAAACATGAACCTATTGGCACCATGCCTAATATCAGGCTTGGGCTAGAGGGGCATAAAGCCCCCCAGTATTGAGCTGTGGAGCAGTGGAACTGTGTTCTCTGGAATGAGACATTCACATGTCCAAAAGTTTGTAGACATTTGCTCATTCAAACGTTCCTTCCAGAATTAAGGGTATAAACACACCTTTAACAGCATCCACTCTTCTAGGAAGGCTTTATAGTAGATTTTGGATTGCATTCATCCCATCAATCAAGGTACTGGATTGTGCTCAATTGCTGCAGAGAATGCAGTTTCACTGCTCTACAGCCAAATGCTGATGTTTGCCATTGTACATGGTAACCTTAGCATAATGACAGGCTGCTCCAGTGCATCCCATTCTATTAGCTATGCTTTTCCATGATTTTCTACGGAGATCACACAAGTGCTGTGTGCACACCTGAGCTCCTGTGTAAGCAAACGGTGCTCCCTATATGGTTAAATTCATTCATTTGAAATGCTTATTGCAGACCTTTGGACATATACTGTAGAGGTATGTATAAAGGGCTAAATAGTATAAATAGACAGTTCTTGTAGACAACTCCTAAAAGTGTATTCTCCCTTTAGACACTCAGTAGTTCAGCTGAGAACTCCCAAGTGAATGCCCAAGACCATAGATACTCAACTTAGGTTTGGTGTTTTACCTGCTTCTACACACCAGTCTTCATTCCATTACCAGTTTCTTCATAAGTTTAACCCTCATTTTGCTTTTCAAGCTTAATTACATATGTACTTGATTAAATACACAGGAATAACATTTGCATAGTTCTTCTTTCTACAGAACAAGGCTGTAAAACCTGTCTGAAACCAAGTGCATGCTATAATCATCGCACATTTTCTGACTTACAATTGCATTCAAGAGAGTGTGGACAATGTTGGACATTCAGTCCCCCATTAGTGGACAGTACATGGTGCTTACACATTTTAAGGAAGATTCAAACCGAAAAGTTGAAAACATTGAGTTCAAACTCTTAAGGGGAAGTGAATAACTTTGACTGCTCAGGAAGTGGACTGGAGAAGTTTATTCACCCGCCATTACATGACTGTCATTGCATTACCTAAGCCTCCTCAAGGCGCGTGCCGTTTTCCGTTTTATGGCGACACTGTAGAGCGTTCAGACCAAAGGGATGAAAACAACTACAGGTCACTCCACATACCTGTGATCTCATGATCAGTATCGGGAAGGTATGGTCAGGGACCATGTGGACTAGAATACAACAGGAATGCAACTGTAACAACACCTCCCTGCCCTCCCCACAGCAGACTAGGGTTTAGTTCCCCAGCTGGGCAAGCATGCCATGATGCATCAGTACAAGTCCTTGGGCAAGAATCCTAACTCGATGTTTTTAGCCCCATCCTGATGCATACACCATATGTCCAAATATTTGTGGACACCCTTTCTAATGAATGCATTTAGCTACTTAAATTTGCACACAGCTTGTCTAGTCTCTGGCGTGCGTGTGTGTGTGGGGGGGGGGGATAAAGCCAATACTTTTGGGCTAAGTTGGGGATGAGATGGGGTGGTCATCATCATCCAACATCCTGACTTCTCTAGCAATGCTTCAAAATCTACTAGATAGCCTTTCCTGGACAGTAGAGACAGTTACTTGAACAAAAGCGAGGCACACTGAATGAGCAGGTGTCTCAATGGTGTCCCAATACTTTTGTCCATATAGTGTATCTCTGTAATTTCAGGCAGGTGTGGCCTTGCGTTTGGGACAAAAAGGGTTTGGGGTGTTGTTTCAAGCCGGATTTAGTCTTCAAACACACGTATCCAAGATCCTCTAGAATATATTTAACATTTAACTAATTGCAAAACTCGAAAAACTTTCTAATTAAAAAACATAGCTGGAAACTCACATCCTGTGTTTATTTTATTGCCATCCAGATGTGAGAGATTTATCAGATGTGCAGATGTGTAAAGTTGTTATCACTGACACCCCCCTAAACCAACTAATCCACTCTGAATAGGGATAAACACACACCCCCCCTTTCATAAAAAGTAGATATTCATTTTACAATTCTAAAAACACTTCATATTAATATTTTAATGTCAAGATCAAGTCTGAAATAGAAATGCCAATATCAAAAGTATCGAAACTTCAGTATCGATCAGCCCACCCCTGCTGCTCACGGCTGGATGGTGGAATCAATGACTGGTTGGAACTAAACAGGCAACTCATCCGGGTACTTTTCGTCTACTGTTTACCGAATACGGCGCTTCTGTCGTTACGTGCATTTATTTGCAATTAGCTAGTATTACTATTAAATATCTTATTCCGTTTCTATTATTATTCTTATTGTTGTTTAAGTAGTTTGATTTCAAACGCAGCTTTCAGACCCGCCCATTTCCGCTGCGAGTCTCAGTCAGTCCCAGCCGAAAAGCGGCGACTGGAGGAAAGTCTCTCCCCTTCCAACTTCTCCCAGCGCCGTGATCACCCTCTGACTTCTGCTTTCATCGTCGTCCCTATGAAAGACAGATCCTCGCCGTTTACATGTAAGTGAACTGTTGAACCTTCTGGGGGAAATGAGACGTTTGTGTGTGCGTCCCATCAGGCTGAATGCGGGTGGGTCCCCATGGTGGTGGTAGCGGCGGTGGTGGGCGGTCAGCTAGGAGGAACTCCACCGGCAGCCTGCGGGTCACAGGAGAGCTGTGACCGGGTTTTAACACCACTTACTGATGTGTAGATCCTTAAACTGACAGGAAAACTTTAAAAATTAGTGCCAGAGTAGTTACACCTCCTTCTTGTACCAGCTTTGGAGATAATAGTAGTAGCTAGCTAGTACTAGTTATAGTAAGCTAAGGATATTAGATATGAATACACTTAATAATATCGATATTTTCTTGAATATCCTCAATTTAAATGAGTTATATTACCCTTTTGGTTCAAGTCAAGTCGTCTTGACTTATTTTATTAGGAAGTTCAATGACCTGGATGGCTGAAAAAAATCTTCACAGGCGGCGCCAAGCTATTTTCCGTGTTTACTGCTATTTACTGTAGGTAGCCAACTGTTTTGGACGTATACAAGATGTTAAACCTGGCTTCAGGTCCTTTTCGTAGTCCCCTGGGTGTGATTAAACCGTACCTGCCCGTATTATTCGCTTGCATGTAGCACTAGCTATCTAGCTATTTGTATTCTGGTCGCACAGCTGGATTAGACTCAGCGTGTGAACATCTGGCACTGGCACCTCATGAGCGAAAGCCTTTCCCCTCATCATTATCATAAATGAATGAAGACTGATGATTCCTCCGAATCGCCCGGGTTAATTAACAGTCCACCCCAGTACAGCATTGCATAACCGTGCCAAAGTAGGGCATCGCTTTCATGGTATAGGCAGAGAGCTCGTGCACGAGTTTTAACGGGGACCTTCGCCTAGTGCTTAGTAGTCAAGGTAGCTGGATTCGCTGTATAGCCCCGAATACCACGAGCCAAGTGAGCACTGAGAGCATATTTGAAGGAAACCTGAGACCAGAGCACGAGTTTAGAGGTGTTTGGCACGAGCTCAGTCGCTTTTGTCTCGCGGTGCATGCGTCACTGAAGACCACCGAGAGGGTGGGAGGGAGGGGAAGAGAGAGAGAGAGATCAGAGCTCACGCGGATCCTCATGGGCGCGGATCACCTGCACATCAGACGTTTTCAAGGCTAAGAGTTTGACCTGTGGTGTACACTGTTGACCTGTGGCTTTTCAGGTAGGCTGGGCTGCTCACTTGTTGCTGAAACCGGCACGTGCGCAAAATGCATAGAATTGCATGCAGGATGGCTCATATAGGTGGTGCATATTTGTGCTGCAACGTTAGTGGGGTGGTTTCTAGTTTCCTATATTTCTAGTTAGAGCTTGCAACATTAAAGTGCTGCAGAATTACAGCAGTACAGTGTTTTGGAGGCTGGAAATGTGCAAAAATGTGGTCTTGAAACACCGGGTTTGGACGCACTGCCCTGGCAGGGTTGCTCGTGTTTTGGCTCATTTTTGAGTGGATTTGCTTCATATTTCCAGTCTCCAGAAGTTTCGTTTTTTTCTGCTGAAGTAGGCGTGGCCTGGGTGATTAATCATTCAAGAACCCTCGCCCCTGATTAGCTGCGGATCGCGGACGTCACGCTTAGTCACGCCCCGGGGAAAGGCGAGATCGAAGCTCCTCCCCCTTTGCCCCCTCCGTCTGCTATTAAAGTTGGAACAGAGGTGTAGGAGTTCAGTGAAGCTTTTGTGTGCTTTTGGGTCGCTGCCCACGGTGGAAAAGTACTGCCATGACAATCCAAACGGAGACCAGCGTCCCAGCTCCGGCGCTGACCTACTCTAAGACAAGGGGACTAGTGGCTAATCTCAGTGGTAGGCTTTCTTTATCTGGGATGAATGGAGCTACTTGAGCCAACCTACTTCAGGGAGGTGATGGAAGAATATCAACTGATTCCCTTTTTTTCTCTCTGTCTCTCTTTCTCATCCCACAGCCTTTATGAAACAGAGGAGAATGGGACTGAATGATTTTATTCAGAAGCTTGCCACCAACTCTTATGCATGCAAACAGTAAGTATCTGTACTGGCTAAAGACTACAGAACTGTACCACTTTGTTCGATAATGCAGAGCTGCTGTGTTTCAGGCTAAACTGTGCAGCATGGATGGTAGATGGTAGCATAAATTAATTATGGCTGCTGTTTCGTGTTCTAGCCCAGAGGTCCAGTCTATCCTGAACTTGACACCACCGCAAGATGCCGAGCTGATGAACGCTAACCCCTCTCCTCCGGTCAGTATCTGTACATGTCTGTTTGTATTGCGCTGTAAAAACCTTGTATCTTTTAATTGGCAACTATAGGAAGACATATTTTGTCTGACTGTAACTAAATGTCCCTCCACTTGCAGCCCAGTCCCTCACAGCAGATCAATCTGGGTCCTTCCTCTAACCCCACCGCCAAGCCCTCAGACTTCAACTTCCTGAAAGTCATTGGAAAAGGCAGCTTTGGCAAGGTGCTGCTGGCCCGCCACCGGGGCGATGACAAGTTCTACGCAGTCAAAGTGCTACAGAAGAAAGCCATCCTGAAGAAGAAAGAGGTAAGAAACCTCATCTGTTTGAATAGGCCTGGCTGCCTGTTAGCTTTGGCTTCAGGTCAGAAACATGTTGTACAGAATCGCTCTCCATAGTCCTACATTAAACAGGGAACCTAATAGAATATGTAGGAGTTATTAAGTATTGCATTTCATTTTTACATGGCGTCACTGTCAGAACCTTGTAACTTGATTTTTGTTACACGATTTAAAAACGCCAGAACGTCTCATGCTGAGTGGACTAGTAGTGGTCTACCGTCACTTGGAATACAACTTCTTCAGGGAATTTAGGACCGTGATTTCATTCTCCTGTGCATTTCCCACTTTGGAGACACTAGTTTGTGTTACGACAGCAATTGAATACTTTTAGCCATGTGTTATCTAGATGACTTAGATGGCCAGGAATTCTCTTATTGGACTCCTTTCATATGTGAAACCTTATCTAACCTAACCCTTCCTGACCTTCTGTGCATTGCAGGAGAAACACATCATGTCCGAGCGTAACGTGTTACTGAAGAATGTGAAACACCCGTTCCTGGTGGGCCTGCATTACTCTTTCCAAACTGCTGACAAACTCTACTTCGTACTGGACTACATCAACGGAGGCGAGGTAAGACTGTGGTATCAGTTCTGTTTATGGAACAATACCTGCATGAGACAATCACTGCAGGGGCGGGGGGGTTGGGGGGTAGCAGAGAGGTGCTTGGTCAGCGGACATGAGAGATGGCAAAGAAAAATAGAAGATGAGGAGAATTATTGAGGGTGGGAGGATGATATTTGAGCTGAAGGAGAGAGTAAAAAGGCAGCCAGACAGTGGAGCCAGAGACAGAGGGAGAGAGCGGATATCCTGCTATGAGGAAAGAGAGAGAGAGAGGCTTAGGCTGTGTTCTTTAAAGGAAACTACAGGGGAAATGGCTGGGAGGAGACTGAGTGTGTGTGAGAGGGCAGCCTAATTTAGCAGTGATGGTAGTGAGGTTTTGGTCCATTTTGAGGAACAGAGGTGTGTGCGTGTATGTATGTGTGTGTGTGTGTGTGCTGTGGGGGATCTTTCTGTAAAGTACACTCTCATTTCCTTCCATTGTTACAACAGTGAAGAGTGAAGAAAGCCCTGATTAAAAATGGCTTTCAGGATGTAGAACCAAGACATGGGGTGTTAATCACAGGTCTTTAGAACATCATTAAGTTGCATTGTGAAATCTCAAATTTTATGCAAGTATAATACACTATATGTCCAAATGATTGTGGACACATCTTCTATTGAATGCATTCAGCTACTTAAAGTTGCACTCTTTTGTTATATCCTTGATTTTGAAAGAAATCAGAAATGAGTGAGCAGGTGTCCCAATACTTTTGTCCATATAGTGTATCTTTAAAAACACTAATAATAATGTTTAGGCACCTGGAGATATATTTTACAGAGTACTGAAATATTCAGAGCTCTAACAGACTATCTCTCTCTCTCTCTCTCTCTCTCTCTCTCTCTCTCTCTTTCTTCAGCTCTTCTACCATCTGCAGAGGGAGCGGTGTTTCCTTGAGCCTCGTGCACGTTTCTACGCAGCTGAAATCGCCAGCGCTCTGGGCTACCTCCACTCTCTGAACATCGTGTACAGAGACCTGAAGCCTGAGAACATTCTGCTGGACTCACAGGGGCACATCATCCTCACCGACTTCGGCCTGTGCAAGGAGAACATCGAGCCCAATGGAACCACATCTACCTTCTGTGGAACACCAGAGGTAGCTTTTCATCTCTCTTTTATAGCACATACACTAGCAAGCGTGGCTCTGGTAGCACTGCTTTGTTTTTCTACCTTTTTAAGCTTCTCTTATAATGGAAGGAATGAATACACTGCTTCAGATGGATAATCCTCTGTTGTAATCCTCAGTGGTAGGCTCTTTTCATCTCAGATGAATTGAGCTACTTCAGCCTACTCTAGTGAAGTGGTGACTGAAAAGAGAATCAAGCGCTCTCTCATTTAAATGCTCATTCTCTCTCTATGTCTCTCTTCCAGTATCTGGCTCCAGAGGTGTTGCATAAGCAGCCGTACGACAGAACAGTGGACTGGTGGTGTTTGGGTGCAGTGCTCTATGAGATGCTGTATGGCCTGGTGAGTGATGTAGATAGTAGTAGACTTTATCCTATATCATTTATAGTTTATGCTGTAGTCCATCAGATCTTTCAAGTGTGTAATTGCCATGTTATACCCTCTTTTGGGAGTGAGGTTTTAACATTATGCTCTCCATTTTTGGCCAACAGCCTCCATTCTACAGCAGGAATACAGCGGAGATGTATGACAACATCCTGAACAAGCCTCTGCAGCTGAAACCCAACATCTCTAACGCTGCTCGACATCTGCTGGAGGGGCTCCTTCAGAAGGACCGGACCAAGAGGCTGGGCTGCACTGATGACTTTGTAAGTGGTACCATTGGCGACTTTAGTTCCTTAAACTGCAGACGTGCTATTAAGTCAGTATTCTTGAGGCTAAGAATACCATTGGATTCTTGCAGATTGTCACTCATGTTCCTCTGCCTATTTCATTACAGACTGAGATTAAGAACCACATGTTCTTCTCCCCCATCAACTGGGACGATCTGAACGCTAAGAAGCTCACCCCACCTTTCAACCCCAATGTGGTAAGTTCCGTTTCCATGTTCTGGCTCTTTGTAAAGATTCCTGATAATACCATTAAAAATACTGAAGCTACATCAACAGCAAAACATGAGGCAGGAAATAAAGGAAGTTTTGTTTATGTCCTGCAGACGGGGCCAAATGACCTCCGGCACTTCGACCCAGAGTTCACGGACGAGCCGGTTCCCAACTCGATCGGCTGCTCGCCCGACAGTGCCCTAGTGACGGCCAGCATCAGCGAGGCGGCCGAGGCCTTCCTGGGCTTCTCCTACGCTCCCACCATGGACTCCTACCTGTAGCCCGTCAGGATGGAGACACCATCCCATAGACTCTTACCTGTAGCTCATTTGCCATGGAAATGCCGTACCCATGGAGTCACACCTGTAGTGCATCACTATGAGAACGAAGCCAGCCCCATTTTTCCCTGCCCCCAGATAGGGGGGTTGTTTGCACATGGCCTAAGGCAGCTCCACGGGCCTTAAGATTTAAGGCCTGAATCTCAGACATTGAGAGAACTGAGATCTTTATTGTCATCATCATCATTTTCATCATCATCATCATCAATATCATCGTGGTCTTGACTTCGCAGAGCATGGTTACTTCTCCGCTTACGCCCAGGTCGTTCTGGAAGGACACAGGGAGGGACAAAGCCGAGAGGGATAAGCCAAAGTGCTGATAGTTGGACTTTTCATTGTTTTCTTTTTTTTCCTCCCCCCCTCAACACATCTGCTTATTTGAGGGTACTGCTGTTGTCTGGAGATGCCGAAATATTATTTTTTAGTTTCACAGAAATGTGTAGATGTGCCTTCATCTTCCCTCTCCTTTTCTTAACACACGTATCATGACCAAGCTTTTACAATCACTTGAGTCGTTTCTTTTTTGTTCTACGTGACGGCATCGGCTCTACAGCTGGTGGGAAGACACCTGTCGCACAGTTTGTCGCTATGATTTTAATATCAGTTCCATTTTTCTCCATCACTTTCCACTTTCCCGTTTTTTTTTTCTTTTTTTTTTCTTTTTTAGCTCGATTGAGTGGGCAAATGCTGGAGGGTTCTGCTGCTACATGAGTGTAGATAGACAACTGGACAAACTGATCGGACGGCTTGGTCTCATGTTAGTCTTCCAGCCTCCTCTGTATTGTAATAAAGCCGCTCAGAAAAGCATTCCGATCCGTCCGGACGCCACATTCCATTCAGTATGACGGTGTACTGCTATTTAAGTTTGTTTGTATATTTTGAGTCTGTGTATTAGTTTTAATGTATATGGAACAAAACAACTAAAGATATGCTTATATGTAACAATAACTGTTAAAATACGTACTGTAAAATTGTATAATGTTGGATTTACGTGACTTTGTTTGGTTTGCAATAAAACTCTATTGATATTTTCCCCAACAACGGACGGACCATTTCTCTTCCGTTTCATTCCGGATCTCAGTGTTTGGGGTAAATCTGAATGGGGCCAGCGGGCTCAAAAGTGCTGACTGCAGTACACTGCAGAATTCCAATGGGAAATGTGCAGCCTTCGCTCTGCTGAAAGCTTTTGAGTCTGTGTGGGAAAACCATACAGACCTGTATAAATAATGAGTGCCTATCTCAACCTCCACATGCCAGTGAGCCTCTGGGGTGATTGCCCCGTGCTGATCATGCTGTTGGACTTTCCTCTGCTCTTTACGGGCAGCTCAGGCTTCTGCGTCAGGGCTGTTCCACAAACTTAGTCCTCTGACGTAGAAACAAACGTTTATGGCCTGCCATTGACCCTCTCATTCCGTCACTGAACATGGAAAGGTGCCTGGATAGCACTTATCTGAACTGAGCTTCACCTTCTGAACTGATATAAGATCAGATATGAGGGCTGGATAGCCAGTGCAGCTGAATCAGGAACTACAAAGAAGTCCTTTAACTAGGGCACAGAAATAGAAAGGTGCTTAGCAAATAACTAAGCAGATGCATGTTTACAGAGTGAAAGGGAGGCAAAATACAGCACTGGTTCCCAAACTTTGTAATGGAATTTCTAGGCATTTGGGTCCATACCCAGCACTTCAATTTGTAAGGTCCTGTAAATACATTCTTTTGGTCCAAGACTTTTGGACAAGAATTACAGAACTTTGGTAAAAAATCCCATTTAACATAAAAAATAGCCAACTTTTGATTTATCGAGAAATGATCGAGCTGGACTATTAAAGCTACAGTTAGTATCAGCATTTATTAATTGTCATTCCAGGACATGTCCATCAAAGGGAACAAAGTGAGGTGCTCTGCAGCAATACTAAAAGCACACAATAGCACCATTAGACATACAATAAGTAAACTATGGAGATTAAGAGATAAACAAGGTGCCCCATTACAGTGGTGCCCTGACACGCAACCAAAAAAGTATAACAGCAGCAAATCTAGTGAGACAGCAATGCCAGTAACCGTACAGTAGGCTTGCTCAAGGCACTTGAGTCGTAAATGCTGAGGTAGGACATAGCACTGTTCCTTCCCTTCCCCCACCACAACTTCCTAATGGTCCAGGGTATTAAACTGGTGACCTTCTGTTCCAAATCCTGCTTTTCTAACCATTAGACCATGGCTGGCCCTGGGAAGAAGCTTCTGCCATCCAGGAAGAAGCTGTTCCTTAGCCTGCTCGCCCTGGCCTTAATGCTGCGTAGCCTCCTAACTGAAGGAAATGGGCGAACAGAGGATGGATAGAGTCCTTCGTGATGCAGGAGGTCTTTGTCCTTTACCTGCTGTTGTAAACATCAATGATAGAGGGTAGACTGTTCCCTAGGCAGGTTCCCTAGGCATAGCCTAAAAAATCTTTCACTGGGGATGGGCAAATCTGTGGTGTAGATTCAATACTACTGACCCTGACCCTACTACTACTGACCCTTCCTATCTGTGTATATTCCGCCATGGACTGCATGACTCCATATTTGACCTTTAGTACACTATTTGGATGCAGAAGCCACCGTTTCTGGAGGGGAAACCTGGGGGAAATGTGTAGGGTAGTGGGCCTTCAGGACCAGGTTTGAGGAGCACTGGTGTAGAACATCCAGGCCTACTCCAGCCCTGCTCTTATGTTAAGATCAATTCTCAAAAGAAAATCAGTATGGAAGATATTGATACTTCAGTATTGGTACCCTTTCCTACCCAATATGGTGCTGGGGTACTAAAAAAATCAGGGCTGGGAACCACTGTTGACACAGACTGTCCAGTAAGTAGATTTGTCAGTGCCATCTGACAGCAATCCAGGAGATTTTGAAAGGGGAGTGTGGGGCGCTGTAGTGTCTTCAGTGTCTTCAGTATCTAGATATGGACCTATGGAACTTTTAGTAATAGCTACTAAAGCAGCCAAAGCACAGTTTAATGTAGGACCTTAATATAGGTCCCTATAACTATCCAGGCAAACGCTAGTATGAAGTCACAAGTGGGGTACCAGCACCTAAGCACCGGAACACAGTGCCATGCTGGTATGGAAAAGGCAACAGGCCTCTTTCCAAACTGCCTCTGATTCTTAGCATTGGAAGCAGTGCATTTCTTCTCAAGTGCACTACTGCCACCTACAGGCCTCCTGACACATTTCAACCGACACATTACATAACATCAGAATTTCTAAGATTAAAGTCCAGTAATTTCAAAAAGGCAATGCAATTTAGTGGCCTGGTCAGTGCTGGTCAGCTTGTGTTTGGTACAGCAGCAACAGCCACTTTCAGGCAATGAGACTTGAAACACATTAGCAAACGGGCCCTGTCTGATAATTAAGATAATTAATAGAAAACAGGTCAATGGTCTGAAGCTGAGGCTTCCTACATTAACAAATGGTTTGCTGGACATGCATTAAGCTTAGTCATGGGCTAAATGTCAATGTCAATAGTGCTTTACCACCGAAAAGTCTTTTTTAAGTCTAGGCTTAAGATTTAATCTGTGTCTCGGGAAGCCAACTTTATGTGTAGTCTTAACCATTAAAGACCCAGTAAACTCTTAAGCGTCCGTGGGCCCTTGCTTCATTACACTATATGTCCAAATGTTTGTGGACACCCCTTCTGAATTGGACTCTCTGGAGCAGATGAATGTGAACCTATTGGCTTTATAGAGTCTTTTTTTAAAAGGCTCTTCAACTAAGAATATACAATACAAATGTGGCAAAAGTATTGGGACACCTGCTCATTTGTTGTTTCTTCTAAAATGAAGGGTTATAAAAAAGAGTTTATCCTGCTTTTGTTGGAGTAACTGTCTCTACTGTCCAGGGAAGAAGGCTTTCTACTAGATTTGGGAGGAGCATTGTTGTGAGGGTTTGATTGCATTCAGTGACAAGAGCGTTAGTGAGATCAGGAAGTTGGATGATCACCACATCACCCCATCCCCAACTCTCCAACTCATCCCAAAAGTATTAGATGGAGAACCTAACCATCATTCCAGACAACACCGTTTACACACTTTATACCCCTCAAGCCCACGCCTGGCACTAAGCATGGTGCCAGTAGGTTCATCATAGAGTCCTATTCTATCGGCAGTACTTCTCTACAGGGACTAGACAAGCTGTGTTTGTGAACATTTGCACATGTCAGCAATGGGTGCAACTTAAAGTAGCTGAATGCATTCATCTGCAAACATCTGGACATATGGAGTAGTTTATCATATCACAGAGAAGAACCATACAAAGACCGATTTGAACATTTAAGAACCCCTGAAATGATGGTTCCTCAATGGTTCTTGACCTGTCATACATGAATGTTCTTCACACTGTTAAAAGGTTCTTCTCAGTCCCCGCCACACTTACAAGAACTGCCCATGCAAAGGCCTGAGAAACCCTTCTTGGAACCTACTTATTATTAAGAGTGTAGTAACTGAGTAATACGTCTTAACTGGCCAGTAAGTCAAGGGGTCAAGGGGTCAAACAGACACTGTAACTCCAGCATTAGGTGCGATCAGACTGAGCTAATGTTTGAGCGTGAGATATGTTTGTGTTCTTCGGTAGAGGATGTCCTGTACATTCCCTACTACTAAGTCCTAGAGACCAAGTCTTTCACCAAGACACCACCAAGCAATGTCAGAAACATCTGTTGTTGTGTAGCGCCCCCCAGTGTCAGCAAGTACATATCAGGCTTTCAAAAGGATTCACGTCCAAATATATGTCCTCTTCAATGAATGCATTCAGCTACTTTAAGTTGCACCCATTGCTGACACAGATGTGCAAATACACACAAACAGCTTGTCTAGTCCCTGTAGAGAAGTACTGCCAATAGATTAGGACCAACTGACACCATGCTGCCTAATGCCAGGCATGGGCTATATGGGTATAAAGCCCCTGAAGCATTGAGCTGTGGAGCAGTGGAAGAACTGTGTTCTCTGGAAGGATGTTGGTGCTCCATGCAATACTTTTGGGGTGAGGTGGGGTGGTGATCCTCCAATATCCTGACCTCACTAAAGCTCTTGTTGCTGAATGCAATCAAATCCTCACTTCAATTCTTTCAAATATAGTAGAACGTCTACTTTCCTGGACAGTAGAGACAGTTCCTCCAACAAAAGCAGGATTATCTTTCGGAAGAAACAAAGACTGAGCAAGTGTCCCAATACTTCTGTCCAAATGTGGTGTATTCCTCTCCCTCTCTCTGGTCTCTCTCGTTCACCCTTCGTTCACTCTTTTCTTGCCTTGTCCTCTCCCTCTTTTTCTTTCCTCTCTCGCCCTTGTTTCCCTCTCTGTTTTCTCTCCTGTTTGCTTATTTTTCTTTTCCTCTATTTTCTCTTTTGCTCTTTCTTCTCCCCTCTTTTACTTTTTCCCCACACCTCTCTTTCTCCCCTTTTTTACTCTTTTTCTTCTCTCCTCTCTCTCTCTCTCTCTCTCACCCCATCCCATTTTCTCTATCTCTCCTTCTCTTTTTTACTCATTTTCTTCCCTTCTTTCCCCCTTTTTCCTAGTTTTCCTTTTCTCTGCTCTTTTTGTTTCCCTCTCTCTTTTCTCTCCTTGCTCTCTCTCTGTCCTCTTTGGCTCTTTTCTTCTTTCCTATTTGTTGTCATTTCTCCTCTCTCGCCCCTTTTTCCCTCTCTGTTTTCTCTTCTTTTTGCTTATTTTTCTTTTCCTCACTTTTCTCTTTTGCTCTTTCATCTCCCCTCTTTCACTTTTCCTAACACCTCTCTTTCTCCAATTTTTGATCTCCCCCCCCTCTCTCTCTACTCATCCCCCCCCCCCCCCCTTAGTTTTCCTTTTCTCTGCTCTTTTTGTTTCCCTCTCTCTTTTCTCTCCTTGCTCTCTCTCTGTCCTCTTTGGCTCTTTTCTTCTTCCCTATTTGTTGTCATTTCTCCTCTCTCCCACTTTTCCCCTCACCCCTTTTTCTCTTTCTTTCTGTCCTCTCTTTCTCTTTGCCCCTCTTTTGCTCTTTTTCTAACCCCCCTCGGGGGGAAAGGTGTTGTAACAGCCTGTAAAACAGGGCGTGGCTTTTCCAGGAAAGCTCTGTATTTTTATCAGCACGTGTTACAGAACGATCCTGCAGTTCCGCGTGGAAACCAAATCAGCACATTCGCGCGCGCGCGTGTGTTTTTCTGGAGCGCTGCCGTGCTGCACTCAGGCCCGAGCCGGTAGACCTACGTGTGTTACATAACCCCGCAGCGCGCGCACATCTACAGCTGCTTTTAGCCCTTTACTTCTACGAACTCTAGATGTGTCCGTTTTGCAGCCGTATAAACCGCTGACCAGCAGCTGTGCAGTCTCCGGAAACGTCCCAGGCCCTCAGTGTCAGAGCTAAGTAACTCCCGCGTGGCGTTAATCAATATTAATTAGTATTAATAACATGCAGTGAAAACTGTCCTGCTCCTTCTCAGCGGTGTCCGTCTGTCTGCTCGGGACCAATGTCCAGTGTCCAGTGTGTGACCGGCTAACTTGGGCTCTGGTGTGTCTTTTTTTTCTCCTGCTGGAGTGGGCGGGGCTTAGAGGGTGCCAGCACTCCAAAACAAGGCACGAAGGAGCAGAAAAGCAGGAGAGTGTGTGTGCAGCTCCGGGACGGGGAAGAAAGAACGAGGCTCCCACCATCGCCATGATCTCATAAAGCACGAGACGGGGAGCCAAGTGACCCAAACGCGCGCGCGCAGGTGACAGGTAAGAGATGGGCTACTTAGCTGCTGCTGTCATTACTTCCGGTGGTCGAGTTTTTCGAGTGAATCTTTGAGGGACTTTTTTTTTGATGGGTTGGCTTAAGCGAGGAGCTGCATGGCCATTAACACACACACACACATACACACACACACACACTCTTGAGACCAGCCTGGTGCACTGTAAAGTAGTGTGATAAGCCTGTGGTGGGCATGCTTGTTTGGCTGCTGCTGTCTTTTGGCTGTCAGAAGCTCAGCTGAAGTGACCTTGAGGACAGTTGTTGTGGTGGGTTCCCCCACTGGCCCAGGGCTGCTGTCTGAGTAAACATGGTCCTGCAACCTGTTGGGCAACTGACTCTGGGACGTTATTTTGGATCATGGGTTTAGAATAGTTTGATACATTTGATCCTGAGGGTGGTCTTTTGACAGATAGGTACATAGTTAGACAGATAGACAGACAGACAGACAGACAGACATGTCTCTCTACCACACACTAAAGTTATGTGTGAAATGCTCCGCTCAAGAGAAACCTTTTAGTTGTAACATGTTTTAGTGTAAAAAGTGTGCTTCTAACGCACAGTTGCAGAAGAGAGGTGCATGCAGAGTGTCGCAAGCCAAAAAAAAGTATCCAAAGATCATCAACATGACACCTCATAAGACATGGTTCAAGGGTCATTTTGGTAAGTAAATAAACTTATAGGCAGCATGACTGTCTACAATTAAGCAAATCAAATTAAGCAATCAAACCACTCTGACTGACTTTAGCTACATTTGAGCCACTGAGGTATAAAGAGAATTTGGAAAAAATGGTGGAATTCTCATGTAAACATCAGGTACACCTGAATTGAAGCTGCTTATCTGTCTAGTAAGTGTTTACCAACTCAGTAAAACACTAATATTAGAATAAACTCTAATAATAACACTCCTACAGAAAGTGGCGGAGGTTCTCCATCACTGTGTTCATCATTAGAACATCTCCAAAGTTCTAGTCCTAGTATTATTTAGAGTTCTCCTCAGATCAACACCTGGTTTGGTGGTAAATCAGGGCTTAATGATGGTTAATCATCAGGTGAGCTGCTGCTGCTGCTGATGGAGTTGAACACATCCTCCACGCTGTGCTGGCTGGACTGGGGGGCGTCCAGGAGAAACCTGGAGGAACCCAGCTCTGTTCTTCAGACTAGCTCACAGACAAGATCTCACTACTTTCTTCAGAATGAAAAGCTCTTGCTCTTTTTACTGGATTTATGTTCACCTGCATGTGTTCTGATGAGATCTGGAGTTTCTACTAAACTAGGGACAGAATTCGGGTGAGAAAAAAAACAGAATAAAAATGAGGGGACAGGAAACCAAAAGTGGTTCTTATGTGGTACTACACTTTTAACATCTCACAGAGTGCAGAAGATGCTGTAAAATCAGATCAGCTATAATGTTAGTACCTAATAGTAGTGCCTAATACTGAGTAGGTCCCCCTTGTGCCACCAAAACAGATCGGACCATTTGAGGCATGGGCTCCACAAGACCTCTGAAGGTGTTGTGTGGTATCTGGCAGCAGATCCTTTACGTCCTGTACGTTGTGTTTTGGGGCCTCCATGAGTATCAGTTGGCCATAGGTGCCCATGACACTTTCACCAGTTCACCAGGTGTCCTTTTGATAGGTGCTGAGACCTTCCTGATGTTTTGGAGATGTTCTGACCCGGTCGTCTAGCCATCACAGTTTTTTTTTTTTGTCAAAGTGACTCAGATTCTTCAGCTTGATCACTTGTCCTGTTTTATAATGCTTAGATAATGTTTTGCACTTCACCTGTCAGTGGTGCTAATGTTATGGCTGAAAGGGGTCTTGTTGGGTTTACAAAGGTGTGCTGGAATACGGCTGGTCTACGATATTACTGCATTTTTGTTTGGTGCGCTGCGTAAAGTGGGTGGAGCAAGCTGTCCATGTTATGCAAAATACTATTAATAATTAATAAGCAAGAGTAAAAAGCTAGTGTGACATCAAAGCCGGAAAAGCCCACCTTTTTATCCGTTTATTAGTTACTCCGTATTTTGTGATCACTCTCTGCATATTTCTCCTCACTCCCTGCAGCTGCACTGGCCTGGTGGGAAAGAATGGCCGCTCCGGCAGAGACCGACAGAATGACCTCCGACCTCCAGAACAAGACGGTACTGCAGAAACAGGATGAGCAGACGCACCCTGAGAAAAGCGCACCTGGACTCTCAGGTATGTTCCGTCTCACGCCTTTGATTGCCAGTTCCCCCTCAGGATAATGTTTTCCTGGGGTTTCTCAGTGTTCGTACCGGCAGATTACACCCCTCTGCCACCTCTAACTTGTTTTGCGTGAAATGGCTGTAGAGCGGTGAGACGTGATCTGCTATTGCTGTTGACTGTGTGCAGCTGTGAAGTGTCAGGGTGCTCAAAGTTTAGTCCTAACCAAACCTCACTTCAGAAAACTAGCTGGAGGTTGTTGGTTATCCCACCAGACAAGTTTTAGACTCCAACCCATTCAAACCAGTTCCGCAAAACAGTGCTTTGTACCAGTATAAAATGAATATGAATGAATATGAATAACGCTTGTCGAGTTTACAGGGCTCACAGAGCTGTTACTGGGTGAAAATCCAGTCTGGCCTGCTTTCATCAGGTTGGGCGTCTCTCAGTTTGAATGACACTTCCACAGATCACTTGCTGTGCATATTTTTTGAACCCCCCTTCTAATGAATGCATTCAGCTGCTTTAAGTTGCACCCCTTGCTGACACTGTGTAAATGCACACACACAGAGCTTGTCTAGTCTCTGTAGAGACGTATTGCAAATAAAATATGATTCTATAAGGCCCCCCAGCACTGAGCTGTGGAGCAGTGGAGGAACTGTGTTCTCTGTAATGATGGATGATGCTTCATCTAATACTGTTGTGGTGAGTTGGGGAGTTGTGAATGGGGTGAGGTTGTGATCATGTTATTTTTTCCTATGGGGGAAAAGAAAGTGTGTGTGTGTATGTGTGTGTGTTGGATCAGTAATCGGGTCTTACTGTGTCATTTCATAACCATGAAATACACACTCTTATAGCGAACGCAGCTTCACTATCAGTCATAACAGCAAAGATAAGCAGTTATTTTTATCTCTGTTTTACAGTGTTAATTATAACTGGGCTATAACTGTTTATGGTGGCCGATTTATTATACAGATATTTCTTGTCATTAATTTCAAATGACAGCATGCGTCCAGCAAATCGTTGTTCCACTGTGTGTGTGTGTGTGTTTGTGTGTGTATTGCACCCAAAATATCACCCTGTGATACTGCATGAAAGCTGTCCTATGTGCATCTGTATGTAAGGACTAGCCTATAAATGTTTAACAAAGGTGTCAATAGTATTCACTTTTTTGTAGAAGTGGAGATACTAGGGTTTAAAAAGACTTCTATAGAAGTTGGAGTATCAACTTAAGCTTTTACTCCAGTAAAAGTGTAAAAGTACTGGTTTTAAAACTACTTAAAGTAGAAAGTAAAAGTAATGGAAGGAAAAGGCTTAGGATGCCAAAAGCTTAGGCCATGACATGTTCTTGCCGGAGTGTGACGTGACCTGTGCAGGTGCGATGGATCACTTACAAACCAATAGGGGGTCAGAATGGTGTATGTTTAAACTTCTCGTCCAACCACAGTCAAATTCACACTCTCTGGATGGTGCGATTGATCTGGATAGATTTTTTTTTTTGAATGATGACAAGCCAGAATGAAAACAAACTGAAATGAAATAGGAGTATCGAGGTTATTTTTAAAATGTAAAGAGTAGAAAGTTCAGATAATTGAGAGAAAATTTAAGGAGTAGAAATAAAAAGTCGACTGAAAAATAATTACTCCAGTAAAGTATAGATAAAATAAATTTCTACTTAAGTAAGGTAACAAAGTATCGTTCGTTAAGTACCTCGTTACTTAACACCTCTGGTGTTTAACACACTGAAAAAAGTAATGTGTTGAATTTGCCTGATTCAGATGTCAGCACAACGTCTCTGCAGTCTAACACAGTCGCTGCTGAAAGTGCGTAAACACCCTCGTACAGAATTGTCATGACGTTTTTTTCCTCATGCCTTTCCGTCTGGTAAATATTAGCCATTTGATACGCTAGCCTGTCTCCGGGGAAAACATTTATACATGAATGATTTACTCTTGATCTGCTGTTATGAAACTTGTGACTCCCGAACAGTTGGAACTCATTCCTGTTAACGAAAAATCGCTCGCTTTGGTTCAGGGAGCACATGACATCAGACACTGTCAAAAAATGTCTCTTCTAAGAAGAAGATATATCATTTTTTAGTGTTTCATTTACAGCTGTACTAATTTAGTCATAGTTTTTTGACAAAATTTGACAAAAAATATCATTTAAACTGTAGCGTATTTCAGCATAGTCACATATTGATTTGTTTAAATGAATTTTATTCTTATAATCAATAATCATTGAGGAGGGAACCATTTTGAAAATTGAAGACTCCAGTGCCTCAGAGAATCTGGTGCTTTACCCGGCTTAACGTAGGCAAGAACCGCCCACTCTCACAGGAAGAGTCCATTTAACTAATGCACAAAATGACCAATCACAGTCAGCTGTCTTGCCGCACCTTCCAGCACAGATATACAGTCAGATGCAAAAGGTTGTCCACCCCGGTCTAATTACAGGTGGTGTTTATTTTCTATGCAAAGAAGTTCACATTCTCTACAGAAATACGCTTCTGGGGGGCAATCAAGAGGAATAAGGTGCTGTCAGAGGGTCGCTAGTTCGAATCACAGTCATGTTGCTAGCCATCGGCAGCCAGGGCCCGAAGGAGCAAAATAGGCCTTGCTCTCTCCAGGATTAGTAGATGGCACTTTCTCCCCACGTCACTCCAGTGCAGTGCTTGCTTTCCTCTGAGCCTGCAGCAGTTCGGAAAAGGAGTCACTGGCTGTGCTTGTGCTGGAGGTCTTCACCCTCCCAGTGTCAGCAGCATTACATGTCCTGAGGGAGAATATGTATGGGTTGGGTGATTGCACAGATTGGGGAGAAAATGGGCACTTCTGCATAGAGCTGGGAAATGAATCTAAATCATTCAAACTGTCATTCAGAACCTCTGATCCACATCATCTTGGCCATGAAATGCTCATTTTTGCAACAGTGTCCAGTGCAGGCAGCTGTTCACTACTACTAACTATTAGCTGGAAAACTGTTTCTAATCGAAATGATAAAAACTCGTACTGATATTCATGAATGTACGGCAGTCAGAATGCTAATGACAAAATCCAGTGGCCAGATTACACACAGTAAAAGTGTCTAGGTTGAGGATAGTGATCATATAATACTGCTTGCTTGGTGCTAACAAATTGAAATGCTAAATTAGCACGATCATCTTAATGCTCCCTATTAAACCTTGTTGCAGTGACAGAAACTGCTTTGAACACTGTATGTGTGTGTGTGTGTGTGTGTGTGTGTGTGTGTGTGTGTGTGAGTGAGAGAGAGATTTAGATTTTAATCTGTGTAATAAAAGTGTGATAATATATAAGGATTATATAATGCTACACTAATCGCTATGACATCGCAACACCTGCATAATACTGAGTAGGTCCCTGTTGTGCTGCCACAACAGACCTGACTATTCAAGGCATGGACTCCACAAGACCTGTGAAGGTGCCCTGTGGTTTCTGGTACCAAGATTAACGTTAGCAGCAGATCCTCTATAAAGCCCTGTAAATTGTGAGGTGGGACCTCTATGGATCACACCACTGCATACCCACAAGACCTGTCGGATGTTTTGGAGATGTTCTGACCCAGTCGTCTAGACGTCACAATTTGGTTCTTGGCAAAGTTTGGTCTTCAGATTCTTACGCTTGCTTCTTTTTCCTGCTTATAAGACCAACATCACCTTCAAGAACTGACTATTCACTTGCTGCCTAATGTATCCACTCCTTGACAGGGGCCAGTGTAGACTTCACCTGATGTTTTTCTTTAGTAGGACTAAAAACAAAAACAAAAGCCTCTGGCCTCGTGTTTGAAGAACTGAACATGCATGACACTTTACAGTAGGTTGGTGCAGGCAGACATGTTATTGCATGGAACAAAATATGGGGTCAACAGTGTATAGACTTAGAGGAACCGCCCACCAGTAATTATACATTATTAACAGCTAATAATCATAACTGATCGATTTATGATGTTTCCAAATGATTTGCACCAGTATCATTATATGATAAGCATAGTGCTGAGCATTGTGGTATATAGTCATGCTTTGACCCCTGAAATGAAGAGAGCATGTTAAAGCAGTAAACCAGTTGAGAAATGTAGTTTTCGCATGGGTGTTCAGAAAAGCAAGAAATGCTAGTCGTGTGTGTGTGTGTGTGTGTGTGTGTGTGTGTGTGTGTGTGTGTGTGTGTGTGCATATTCAGCTGTTGTCAACAAGCAAGATGATCCATTTAAGGGCATGTCATCACCCCTTAAAAGGACTGAAAGTGTGAGCTTTGCTTGTGGGCAAAAGGTTCACATATCAAACAGCCATGTGTTCAGCTGCAAGCAGGAGCTCGTAAGCTAATATATCATGAAAAAAGATGTAGATACTTTTGGCAGTTATTGTGTAATATATGTCATATATATATATATTTATTTATATAAATAGAATGTGTGTTTTGTGATGCATTGGTATGTGAGATGCCTGGTTAATCCCTTACTTAAAATCTTTGTTTATTAGTTACAGTACCGTGCAGGAGTCTGGACCCTTCCTTTGTTTAATTTCCAGTTAAAACAGTCATAACGTTCTTTAGTTTATATTATCAAGACAAAAGCTCACACGTATATTTAACAAAAGCCTCAACAACTACATGTATGTCCTTTACCTTTATTAGAGCTTTAGTTCCCTTCTGGAGACTCAGTTTCAGTGTTTCTGCAGAAATCTGCAGGAAGATTATTCTACACCTCCAAAGTTTAGTCTTTTTTAGAAGTTTCTGCTCCTTACCATCCAAGCACCGACACACTTTCAGTCAGGATTGGACTCTGGAATGCTCAGTCCAATGTACAGAAAGCCCCAGCAGCTTTCAAAACCTTCCCAGTAAAAGCTTCTTGATCAGCTCCACATCCCTCCAGACCCAGCGTCAAATCATCTTCCCACAGTGGAGAATGGAGAAAAACACTTGTGCAGATCTGAAGCAAGATCAGAGCTTTTCACCTCTCAAAGATGAAAGCTGTATGTGCAGTTTATCTGACAGGGCCAGTGTTTGTGATCTGCCAGGGCTTGCATGGATCTCCTGTACCCTTCCTTTGACTTTCTCCTTCCTTATGCAAGGACATTCCTCTGGAAATTGTTCTGCTTACAGGTTGTTTGACTGCAAATTCAATAAGTGAAGAGTGGTTTCTGACTTTTTCACAGTACTGCATGCATTTTTCAGGGTGACGAACTGAAGACTAGAACTACTCATACATAATTCCTTGGAGTTTAAGGGGTTTGAACTCTAAGCCTATTTAGTTAATTATTAATCTTAAGGGGCCTATTTCACAGTAACTACTAACATTTGCATAGATATACAAGATACACTATAGTTTAGTGTATGTAACATGTCTGAATGTTTGTGACGTGGGCTTAAGGGGTTTAAAGCCCCCCAGGATTGAGCATTTGAGCAGTGAAACTGTGTTCTCTGGAATGATTGTGGTCTAGCAGAAAGTTTTCCATTCACAGTAGAGATAGTTACTCCAACAAAAGCAGTGTCAACTCATATAAACTTTTTTTCTTTTTTAATACATGTGATTAAAAGTAGAAGAAACAATGAATGAAGTTGTCCCAATACTTTTGTCCATTGAGTGTATGTGGCAGCAGGAGTGAGGAATGGAAGTCTGGACCCTTTAAAAAAGTTTTAAAGGATACCCACATTGTGTGTTTTATAGGTCCTGCTCCAGATTTACCATTCAGTTTACTATGCTGTCAAGTTGTGTAACATCTTTGTTGTTAATTATTCTCTTTCTTCGCTCTTCAGGTTGTGGTGCGATGCTGGTGGTGTTCGCCGTGTCCGTTGCGTCCCTCAGCGGTCTGATGCTGGGATATGAGCTGGGTCTGATCTCTGGAGCTCTGCTGCAGCTCAGGGAGGTTCTGGCCCTCTCTTGTCCACAGCAGGAACAGGCAGTGGGGGCTCTTCTGCTGGGAGCTTTCCTCCTGTCTGTGTTCGGGGGCTCAATCGTGGACCGCTATGGCCGCCGTTTCTCCATCATCCTCACAGCTGTGCTGTGTGCATGTGGGACACTGCTGAGTGTGTGTGTGACGTCCTTCTGGGCGCTGTTGGTGGGACGGACATTCGTGGGCATGGCCGTGGCTCTCTCGGGCACGGCCTCATGCCTTTATGTGGCAGAGGTGGCACCTGCAGCCTGGCGTGGGAGATGTGTGTGCGTTTATGAGCTGATGGTGGTCCTTGGAGTGCTGTTGGGATTTGGACTAAGCTGGGCATTTGCAAGCATAGAGGGCGGCTGGAGGTTCACCTTGAGTGGTGTGCTTCTACCTGCATTTCTTCAGGTGTGTGTAATGCCCCTGCTTCCCCAGAGCCCTCGTTTTTTAATCACCCAGAGGAGAGAGAAAGAGGCCTGGGCCACGTTGGCCCGCTTGCGAGGGGCTACCGCCCCAGATGTCGTGGAGGAAGAACTACGGACCATAAGGGTCGCCTTGGGGGCTGAAAATCAGCAGGGATTTCTGGACCTGTTTCGTTCAAGGGACAACATGCGCAGGAGGCTGTGTGTGGGTTTGGCTTTGGTGTTCCTGCAGCAGGCAACAGGACAACCTAACTTGCTAGCCTATGCCTCCACTGTCCTCCGCAGTGTGGGTTTCCATAGCAACGAAGCAGCAACCCTAGCCTCTACTGGGTTGGGATTGGTTAAAGTTGGTGGGACCATTCCTGCAATCCTGTTGGTGGACCGAGTTGGGCCCAAAGCCTTCCTGTGCCTGGGAGCTGTTGTCATGACATTGTCTACGGCAACTCTAGGGGCTGTAACCTTGCAGAGTCAAACTCATGTCTCTAGCCTGTGCCAAAGCCCGCTTCAACTCAACCTTACCTCAATGGGGAAGGGGCACGACAGTGACTTTCACACAGACCTGCCTCAGGGCTTATATAATCATGCCCACTTTCAATCCAAATTGAATAACTCGCACTACAGAACAAACCCTGCCCTTCAACTCCCCTTCAACGATACTCAGGTGCACCAGGGTTTAAACTCTACAGACAATCATGGTGTAGTTGTGAGGAACTCTGAGATGCCAGCAGAACATTCTGGGAAAGAAAGAGCTGAAGTTGCACTAGAATCCCTGTCCGTAAGTGAGGTGTCTCCTTCACTGAAGTGGATCTCCCTGGTCAGTCTGCTAGTCTATGTGGCTGGATTCTCCTTCAGCCTGGGACCAAGTAAGAATCACTTCAATAGTACACAACCACTACACATTTGTAAAGAGTTATTAAGCCACTACAACACCAAACTAAGTTTAGTGTACAGTCAGAATCGGACTGCACCATATATTGTTTATTATTTATTATATACAATATGCAAATGAGTCCTACAGCTGATTACAGTTGCATGTTAGATGTTTGTAAGAATACAAGCTCTGGCCAGAAATAATGAAGGCCAATTGCTAACTCATCATATCTAGGGCTGACTGATTCTGGGGAATAGGTAAAGGTGCACGTATTTGTCACTGTACACTGTACAGCAAAGTGTGTCCTCCGCATTTAACCCATCTGGTAGTGAACACACACTCACACACACACATGTGTTAGGGGCAGTGAGTACACACACACACCCAGAGCGGTGGGCAGCCAACTCCAGCGCCCGGGGAGCAGAGAGGGTAAAGGGACTTGCTCAAGGGCCCAACAGTGGCAGCTTGCCGAGCCCGGGAATCGAACCCACAACCCTGTTATCGATATCCCGGCGCTCTAACCGCTGAGCCACCACTGCCCAACATATAGGGATCTATTTGCGTTTTTGATTTTTTTTTTAAAGGAAAAACTGTTTTTACTGTCTTTACTGGCTTGAACGCTTTACAAGACATGAACGCTGAAAATAGTGTGCCAGACTGTCAGTTAGTGGTGGTTATGTTGTCATGTACACAGCACATGGATGTTTAGTGGCTTCTTATTCGTCCATGACGACACTGTTATTAAGTTATTAAGACAAGCTGATCATTTAATCCCAGATAGCGTAATACATGGCATCATAAATTAGTGATTAAAGGTTTTCCCAGAAAGAAGCAACATCATAAATACATGATTATTATTTACTATACAATGCAACACTATAATTAACCCATCTTTAAGACTGTGTTTTTCTCATACAGCACTTTAGACCAGAGAGCTCATACCACCCTGTTATCTATTTCCCAGAAAACACAGACATGCCTACGACCATGTGCTGACTTTCAGATAACTGAGAAGCCACAAGCACTTTCCTGAAAGGACTAGGCCATTCTGATCACAATCATAAGCGGCTACTGGACCTCAGTGATCAGTGGGTTTAACGTGCCATAATGCTGACCCACGTATCAGCACGTTGCTGCTAATCTAATTGTTATGGCTTGCTCTTAACATTCCATGTAAATGCCTCGATTCATCCGAGCACTCGCAGAGGCTCCTCTGGAACATTTCAGCTTGGTCAGGAAGGATACACATGGAACTCAATGAAACAGCTATGGACTGGTTAGAGGCTCATTTGCATATTGCATATTTCTTTAGTTAGTATGCAGTCTTAGGGCTTCTAGTGCTCACCTTTGTATATGTAAATAGTGTTAAACAAAAACACCAAGCTTAACTCTGTACAAGATTAATTACAGCTGTCCTATTACACGTTGTTGTGGCATCTCTTTCTGTGTGTGTGAGCATGATCTCCTCTGGTTTGCAGTGGTCTACGTAGTCCTGAGTGAGATTTTTCCCACTGGGATCAGAGGAAAAGCTGTGTCTGTGGTTTCTGCCTTTAACTGGGCCATGAACCTTCTCATATCAATGACCTTTCTCACACTAACAGGTAAGACACATTCATAAGAGCGATGAGAACTCATCAGGGTACATTCCAACGTGGATTAGAGTTATCACTTTTGATTATATTAGTAAATGATTCTGAAAGTAATCTTGTTTATTTTGATTAATAACTCTGTATTATATTGTTGAGTTACATGGAAAACAGCAGAATCTTTTCGAGTGAGAAAATTAAATCATGCATTGCCTTTCTACAGATTTCAGAACATATTAAAATGATTACATGGCAAAAAAGGGGTTGCTGTTAAAGAGGGCAATAGAATCAATTGAAATGTACAGTATAATCACATTTACTGGAAAGTAATGAGGTTATTTATCCAGAAGGTGAATTGTGATAACAGCCTTAACAATATAAAGTGCAATAGAATGCTGTCATTGAGTACTATTGACAAAAGTATTGGGACACCTGCTTATTTACTGCTTACTGTTTCATCTGAAATCAAGTTTATCATGCTTTTGTTGGAGTAACTGTCTCCACTGTTCAGGAAAGAAGGCTTTCTGTTGGATTTTGGAGGAGCATTGCTGTGAGAATTTGAGTGCATACAGTCAAAAGAGCGCAAGTGAAGTCAGGATGTTGGATGATCATCACCATCCATCAGTCCAAAGAAAACAGTTACACACACACACATTATAGACCCTGTAGAGAAGTACTACCAATAGAATAGCAGTCTCTGGAGCAGATAAACGTGAACCTGTTGGCACTGCGCCTAATGGCAGGCGTGGGCTATATATATATATATATATATATATATATATATATATATATATAGCCCCTCGAAATGATGGATGTTTCTCCTTCCAATACATTGAAAAAGGTGGGGTAGAGATCATCCAACATTCTGACCTCACTAACACTCCTGTCACTGAATGCAATCAGATCTTCACAGCAATGCTCCCAAATGTAGTAGAAAACCTTCTTCCATGGACAGCAGAACAAAAGCCGGATCAACCTTTTTTTTTTAGTCTCCTACATACAATGAATGATCAGGTGTCCCAATACTATTGTCCATACAGTGGATGTAACTACATAACGTTACATAATATTGGTTTCATAGTGTTTACTGAATCATTTACAGTAGTTAATGAATAATAAGCCTGCAGTTTAATGGCTTCATTTATGACTGTCTGTTACTAATTAACATTAAATACACTGATTTCCAGGAGAACATTATAAACATAATCAGAATCTGAGCAGTGGGCAGATGGGCATTTTTTAACCTGAAGAATTAATAGAAAATAAAGGAATTCAAAAAATAGCAATCTTTGGCACGATAGCCATGTGATCTGTAAGATGTTTTGAAAGGTTCCCATGGGGAATGTTGTGAGAGTCCTGTATGTATGATCATGCAATCCCTAAGGTCACATGATTCAGCGCAGTGTGTTCATTAGATAACTTTTTTCATAACAATTATCGCAGGCTGGAAATTTGATGGCTCACCCAAGTATCACTAACCTACTGCTTAATGCTAATAAAGAGGGCTGCTGATATCAGCTGTCGGTGAAAAACATGAAATGTGGGTGTGGCGTCCAAGCGTGCCTTGGGTTAATATCCTGTGAAAAGAGAACAGGGCATGGTTGGCTAGCTTTAAATGTGAGTAAGCCCGTGCACTGTGGTTCATTAATCCTGTCTTAGGTATTAAAGAGCCAGACATGATGTTTTTAGAGCTGAATTCATCAATGTCAGCTGAATGAGCGTACGGATACCAGCAAAGTCAGCCTGGAATTATTCATAACACAGCTGGAGGGGTTTCATTATTACGGTATTAAATCAGTGCATACTTAACAGTATTTGAGCCCCACATTTCACACATACACTATCATAATATACTTTGTGTGCAGACATATATACACACACATATACACTATATGTTCAAAAGTTTGTGGACACCCGTTCTAATGCATGCATTCAGCTGCTTGAATTTGCAGAAAGCTTGTCTAGGCCTGGTAGACAAATACTGCCAATAGAATAGGGCTCTCTGGAGGAGATGAACATGAACCTATTGGCACTATGCCTAATGCCAGGCGTGGGCTGGAGAGGTATGACGCCCCTAGCATTGAGCTGTGGAGCAGTGGAGCAGTGGAACTTCTCTGGAATGATGGTGGTGCTCCTTCCAATACTTTTGGGATCTGAAGACACTAACAAGCTTGTTGATGAATGTAATCAATCAATCAATCAATTTGTTTATACTCTTGATTTTGGAAGGGACAGTGAATGAGCAGGTGCCCCAATACTTTTGATTATACAATTGAACTTTTTGTACTTCCCATATGGAGTCTAGGTAATATGAGATGGGGAAAGAATAGAGATACTAACAGTGACATAACACAGAACATTAGAGGTGTGTGTTTGTGGGTGTGTGTCTGTGTGAAGCCCATGTGCAGAATGCCCTCCAGACACTCCAGACCTTACATAAGTCAGTTCAGCTCTGCCAAAGTTCCTGAAAAGTGACTTGATTAATAAGAACCATAAAAGCCAGATGTTCAGTTAGAAGTGGAGGAGTGAATGGCAGCGACTCAGCGATCATTTTCACATCATTTTACATGAGCCTTAGTTACTCAGAAGAGGAAATAAAGTCTGAGAAAAAAACAGGCTTTCCAGGTTTGAGTTTCTGTGAGTAGCAGAAATTCACAGGAATGTCATCACACTGTGTGTCTTAGTGGGTGAAATGTAGAACTCTACAATGAGGTTGTTTTGTGCTTGCAGAGAAGATTGGCCTGCCCAGTGTGATCTTCTCATACGCTGCTATGAGCTTTGTGCTGCTGATGTTTGTGATCGTGTTTGTGCCAGAAACAAAGGGACGATCGCTGGAGCAGATCTCCAAAGAGCTCGCCATGAAGTGAGGAACCTCACACTTTACACAACCATGCTTACATGAGCTGCTTTCAGGTCGAACCGGTTCCTTCTTGATGGGTGTGCTCATATTTTCCACTCTACTCTGTATCAGAATCATATATGTATTCAGTGTTTATCCGATGTGAAGGAATGCTGCTTGGTGAAGGTGTCGACACTGAAATCCTATAATAATCAAAAATAGCTAAAGTCATGTGCAGAAGTCTGGACCTCTCTGTTCACATGACCTGTTTTGTAAACGTTAAATGCAAATATTCTATTCATTTGCGTAATTCAACATACACTACATGTCCAAATGTTTGCGGACACCCCTTCTAATAAATGCATTCAGCTACCTTAAGTTGCACCCGTTGCCACAGACCGTCATATGCAAATGCACACACACACACAGCTTGTCTAGTCCCTGTAGAGAAGTACTGCTAATAGAATAGGACTCTCTAGAGCAGATACATGCAAACGTATTGGCACCCTCTCTAGCAAAAGCAGGATAAACTCTGTTTCTTTTTAGTAGGTGTCCCACGTGTATCTGGACATTCACAAAAGAGAATGCAAAATAACCCTAAAACCCTTGCAGGACAATAGCATCCCAACAGGGGGTGCTAGCACCTCACAATGGTTAATCCTGGTCCAAATTCCTCAAGAGGCAGTGTAACATCTAAAACCAAATAAAATCAAATTTATTTGTAGAGCTTTTTACAACTGTTGTTGTCATAAAGCAGCTTTACACAATCAGTAGGGAAAACTCCCTTAGAGCTGGAGGAAGAACCAAGACTCAAAGGGGGACCCGACCCATCCCGACGCATAGAACTATTTATAAATTATTGACAAAAAGTCAATAAAATAGACCTCCGAACATGTGCCCGATTGGGGTTCCGCCATTTAGTAGCGGTGTCCGAAAATGTAGTGGCCAATATTTAGTGCACTGTAATACATAAAAATGAGGTACCCATAATCCATCAGGAAGCATAGCACTGAGATCACACACATAAAGAGGTGACTGAAATCATTCACCCCATTAAATTCTGTCCTCTGTAATAGTGCGTAGCGCAGTAGCTGTGACGACACTGGGGTCTCAGACACACACTCCTGATCAGAAAAAGTAGTGGAAATGGGGTTAGTTCTCCAAAACCTACACCCTGGAGAGAGCTTGTGAAGTCAGCCTGTGTATAGTGCTAGTCTTCACCCTCTTAGTTTTGGGAGCATTGCGAGTAAGGGAGGGGGAAGGAGGGGACAGTCACAGTACAGAGCAGTGCTGTTGCAGCATGGCACAAAACCTTATGTACACAGTGCAGCGCTTATGCACACATTCTGACACCTTTTTCATACATTGTGTGTGTGTGTGTGTGTGTTCCTGACCTGACTGACTTGTTCTGCAGAAACCACCTCGACGGCACATTTCTGTGCCACAAGTGGCAAAAGAAGCCCAAACCAGACCTACCCCAGGAGGAAAAGTCCCTAGCAGCAGTCTGAACCTGCACTCAGGAGACCGAGCGAATGATGAATGAATAAATGATGAACACAGGAGTTTAATGGAAGTGCTGGATGGATTGATGTCCTAATTATTAGAGGTTAGAACGGATGTGATTTTTGTGAGAGTATTACCTGTTTCTGACACACGACCGGAGATGCAGCACAGAAATGACTTTCTGAAATGAGCCTTTATTGTCTTAATCTTTTTTAAGCACCTTGATTGTTTAAAAACATGTACTATGAAAATGTGTAGCGTAGATGTGGTACGGATGCAGGTGTCAAGATATCTGTGAAGCTTGGATGAAAAAATTATAATAAAAAAAACTTTAAAAAAATGTTTTTGATGTTTTTAAAATGGATGGATGATGTTTTTTATCAATACATTCATGAATTCTCTTCTGCAAGTGTCATGGACTTTTCTTTAACTGTCACAAGCTGTGTAAGAATTCCTATGTTTTTAAGGTTTCTATAGATTTCCAACAAACAGCAACACATTAGCTGCCAGATCCTTTTAAAGATGAGAAGTTTTTTTACAATTTATCTGTTGCAGCAACAAACTTGTAATTAAATGGCGGGTCATTTCTGTTGGGCCCTTCACCTTTAAAATGTCCATACGATATTAGTGACCGTTGGCATTTTTGGCAAGCTGGCAAGTTGTGGAAATAAATGGAAAAAGCTGTGATATCTGGCGCCACAACATTAGCAGCAGATCCTTTACGTCCTGTAAACTGTGAGGTGGGGCCTCCATGCGCCATTGATCACATTATTGAGCCTTAGCTGCCCATGACCCCGTTGTTAGTTCACCGCTTGTCCATCCTTGGAACACATGTAGTAGCCACTGCATACCGGGACACCCCACAGGACCTGCCTGAGCTTTGTTTTGGGGATGGTCTGACCCAGTCATCTGGCCATCACAGGTTAGCCCAATCCCAATCTCAAAGATTTGTACGCTTTCCCAGTTTTTCCTGCTTCCAACACATCAACTTCAAGAACTGACCGTTCACTTGCTGCCTAATATGTAGGTCCCACCCTTGACCGATGCCAAACAGATTAAGTTCTAGGATGGGGACCATGTCTGAAACTCCCACTCATGTTTTGCACCCCCTCTTCCAGTCTCTTTCCTATTTCCTTGGCCAGTTTCTTAGCATTGCTTCACCTTCTAGTCATGCAGGGGGGGGGGGACAAAACTCTACAAGGGTCAGTTTAAGTCTTTATTATAAAATACAAAATGGGAACATTTACATAAACACATATACTGCAGATCGTTTCACAATCCACTGTTTTCTTGTTCAACAAAATGCAGTAGGTCAATATTACATCATTATATCCTGTTAAATGTCTCTAGTGTGCTTGCCCTTTAACTCTTTAATGGTCTGACCTCACCAATCACCAGACGTGGTTCCGCTAAAATCAGCCTCTGCCTCAGCTTCAGTAAAAATCCAACATTAAAAATAGCCACTGCTTTTCAGTCACAGATCCAGTTTGGGAACCATGCACCAAAACAGTGTTTGATTAAAACGTAGACTCAGGAACTACACGGTGACGAGGCCCTCTAGCCTCTGTGACGAGTCCACTGTTCAGTAATGAGAGGTCAGAATTTAAAGGACAAGCAGCCCAGGCCTGCTCAGACTCAAACTGACTGAAAAGGAGCTGTCTCTGTGACGTACAGTACAACAGTTTAAAGTCTTAGAACACTTAAACACATTCACTCATAAGGTGCTTCTTCGTTTCAGACGGTGCATGTGTGTGGGTGTGTGTGTTTATGTGAGTACTTCACACCCGTGTTTTCTGACACTCGAGCAGAAGAGGGTATATCTGTTCCACAGCTGAGGCGACATTCTGAACATTTGGTCCTGGAGAGATAGGAAGGGTGAGAGAAGGAAAGGGAGGTGATCAAGAGTCCAAAGCTTACATTTAAAGATGAACATCTAAAAACATTATGCACCCCCCCCCCTCCAAAACGGCACCTTAACAGGAGAACTACGCAGAAATTAAGAAAAATTAAGCAAGCATGACATTTACATTACCAGGCTGAAGTTACTGAAATCTGAATTTAATCTGGTCACTAATGTGATCACTGATCTGATTTTTTCCAAGGCTATGTGGACATGTCAAATCCAATCTTTTCAAATCACATTTTAGTCATTTTGGTCCTGGATCAGATATGTATTTCTTTTTTTTTTGCCTTCATGCATGCACTTGCTGTTGTCAGCAACCCCCAGTGGCAAAATAACAATGGAGAAGAACAGCTGTGACAACAGTCAGAAATGTAGCAGTGTGTGCATGCGTGCAGTTTCATGAGCAGAATTATTCACACTACATATAGGTCCAGGTCACTTATATTTAAGAATGTGAACCGCCAACATAGCCAAATCTGATCTAAGAGAAGTATAGGCTATACTATACTGTTTGCATATATATACTATTTTTGCATAGGACATACTGTATGTATCACCATGGATGCAAAACAATGCCAAATTAGGCAGAAACCTTCTCAAAACTATCAGACAAAAATGTCTCTGCCTTCAGGAAAAGTTTTTATATAACATCTTATGTTACTTATATAACCATCTTAAATAACTTTCAGAAAGCATTAAATATTTCATATGTCTGATTCCATTCACCACCACTGTGAAGAATTCTTATCAGGTTTCTCAAGAACAGGCTTGAATTATCCAGAACTTTAATAAAATTAACAAAACAATCATTTTAAAGCATGTCAGCCTGTGAGCTGCAAAAAAAGAATACTTCATCACGGTAGGCTGTGAGCAGTCTTTAACTGGCTAAATCAATGGGTAAGTCTTAAAGTTATGTGGTTAATGCTGTAAGCGCTTTACCCTCCATAGGAAAATACAGCTGCTCAAAAATAAATCCTATGGAATTTTCCATACATTTTAATTACATTTGTAGGCTATGGGAGGACTCTTAACAAGAAGATAAGCCTCTTAGGATATTCTTTATGTCCTGCATTATTATATTGAAATATGAGAAATCTCAGGACTTGACTGGATCAACCTTACTTGGAAGGTTTCTCAAATTCCTTGCACAGAGGTCACTGTACTGCCCAGTTCAGTGATTTCTTTTAGGTCATTACACATGATTCATTGGGCAGGTTTCCAGTCCTGTTGCTGGAGTATCCACTGGCGACTCTCATTTGACTGCATTTGTGAACTTATGAAATAGAATGAAATAAATGTTACACTTCTCTGTAATTCTAATCAAAGTAGATGTAGTCCTAATTTCCATTTTTATATACGTTTATGGATCGTATTGGCTTCAAGCTCAGCCCATCCGTTCATGCCTACAATTCTCATTTTGGTGCACCCCGACACAAACATGTAACTCCTAGTACATTAAATCCCACAAACCTAGGTTTACAAGCCCTTCCTGAGGGCGGCTGTGTTAGAATACAAAATATGCAGTGCTGGAGGTTTTGCAGGACCAGGGTTAGGAACTGTTAAGTTAATTATCAGATTGAATGACAATTCAGTGTAAGGGAACTAAGCTAAACTAAGCAGAACTGATGATTAGTGGAAGTAAGTTTTTAGACCAACGAAAGCAAACATGAACTTTTAACAGTAAATGCATACCTGTTACTGTGATACTGCCAGTGGAGAAGACTTGCACTGTGGCCCTGAGGTTTTTGATTCTGTATGAAGCAGCAGGGTGAATCTCGGGCTCATAACTAAATAAATACAACAAACACAAAACCTTAAAAAACAACAACATAGAAACTCATTCAGCAACTCACACATTCATACTCCGATGGGCTAGCAACTGGTGTACTCTATGGCCTTACAACCACTAGGGGGAGCCGTTACTCTTCTTATACAGTGATCTGCTTCAATGTTCTACTTCAATCTATAAAGATGTGGCTTCCAACCACAGACTCAGGGACAACATGCACTACGTTTTGCATTTAAGATTGTTAAGATTCAGGAATTAATGCAGAAGACAAACTCCTAAACACACTTCCCTTAGTTTTTTCACTCTAATAACTAATGTTGCAATTTACACAAGTTCAATAGGCTCTAAAACAGAACTCTGTGGGACTCAAAATGAATAAACAGTAATAAATGTAAAAGTACGATAAACAATTATAACTGTAAAAGTAATTAACCTAGGGTTAAAATTGATCATTTGCTTTGCATGTTTTGCGCTTCTGCTTCCTTTGTGCTTTGCTCTGAGTGTTTGTCAGGTTTTTTTTACAAATTATTACATTATTCTGGTCAAATTAATGCAATGTCACATTATTGATTTTTAATATGTTGCATTGTATATATCGCAATCAAAATTTACAGCAATACATCAGTTCATTCCCACTTTTCTTTAGTCATGTGGGTGAAAAATGTAGTACCTGGCAATAGGACGGTTGTTCTTAGTGAACTCAATGAGACGGATCTGAAAAGGCATGGAGCAGACTGCCAGGACGTTTACAACCTTGAAGTCTGAAAACCTCACCTGTAGGAAAGAAAAACATACACATACCGGCAGTTTTATACATCAATCAACTCAACATAATATTAGTATGCATGTAACAGCAGCAGTAAACAAAAGAGTAAACCTTGAATCCTATCTTCTGGAGGCAGCGAGCTAACCTTCTGGCACCAAGTTTAGCTTCATCCTCACTATAGAGAGAAATACAATTGATTAAAAATGAATAATTGATTAAAAATAATAATCTGTAACATTCAAGAAGCAAAAGAGTATTGAATAAACAGCTTTCTGCAAAGACCTTGTTGCTCCAGTGCAAATGATTTTCCCTGATGACCATATGGAGGCAGTGATGCGTGGTTTTCGTAACTTCATCAGAACTTTCTGAATTGGTAAAAAACACAACCAATGAGCAATGAGGCGGATGATGTGCATTTCTTACCACAATTAAACTAAAACAAACATTGAATACCTAGTACAGGTGGTTTAGGAGTTAGCTAGAGATTCACATGATACCACTGTTCCATATTCCAATACTGATACAGACATTATATTACAGATACAGAAACATTGATCATCAGCTGAGAATTCCAATATAATTACTTTTAAAAACACTTTAAAATTATAAGGCACCTCAGTTAAGATGACAAAATGAAAATAGACTATCATTCTATCTACTCAATTGCTCTACCCCCCCCCACACAACTACTGAACTACTGAACTACACAGCTGTAAATTGGAGGTTTGCTCAGATATTTGAACCTATTTAAACTCTACTCTACTACTTCAAGCATGTTGGGCTGACTGGACAGCTATCTGTGAAACAGTACAAGTGCAAATGCAACCAGGATGCAATCTGATCACTTAAAATCATTCAAGGTGGTTTAAGACGCACCGAAGATGAAGGGCAAAGTGCAGTGTTTCTAGATAACATTTATTATAGATAAAAGCTGCACCATACAGCTCAAACTGTGTGCTTATGATCAGTTTCTCCTTGTTTTTTTTGTCACAAAATCTCTATGGATAGTATAATTTTTAGGAGATCCTAGCAGTGGATTCCTTTATCTTGATGTCACAGGTTGCAAAAGGCTCTAAATTTGACAAGAATTTACGGTAACTCACTCCAACTTCTGGTTTGTAGATGACGTTAGTCCCCTCTAGGCCGATGGTGCGCAGGTTTAGATGACACCTGGTCCTGAAGACCGAAACCACGTTCGTAATGATGATGTCCAGCGCCACATCGTTACTCTGTTCCACAGGTTCCATGAAGTTTCTTTGGACGGAGTAAGCTTAGACTTTTACAAATGCATGTCCCCTTCGAATGCAACCTGGTAAGGAAACAATAAGACTTATGGTTACGTATCTACACAGTACGATACTGATGACATGGTAGTTGATGTTCCAAGACTGCGTGTCACCCTGTGAGTGTAGCCTACCAAATTTAGGTGGTAATTTGGCGTCGGGGAGGCTCTAATGGCTTATGGACGCTGTTGCCATTGCTGTACCTTCTCTGGAGCTGTGTGCTTCCTCGACACTTTCCCAAACAGTACAGAGAAGAGTTTCAATGCACTGCACTGGACCTCCATACGTTTGCAACCTTCTAACTGCAATCACTTATCACTCTGAGACAACTTGAGACATACTAGAAAGACCTTTTTCCAAAACATTTGGTTAGTCTCTGAAAAAAAAATCATTGATTATTTTTAGTATTGACACCCCAACCGATTAAATAAATCAGTGACGTAACATTCGGCACTCTTTTTAAATGCAATAAATCTGAATTTGACTAAAATAAACTGATGGTCAGACAGAGCTGCTTGGGTTCCTCTTACTAGAAGACATGGGTTTGATTCCTGTGCTCATCCAGAAGTGGGAAACACATCAGTTTACACAATGCATGTCAGTAGTGATTAATTACATTCCCCCATTTAATACCTAGGAAGCACCAAAATACACTAAATGGACAAAAGTATTGGGACACCTGTTTATTCCATGTTTCTTCCAAAATCCACTAGATCCTGGCTGCATTCAGCAGCAAGAGCATTAGTAAGGTCAGGACGTTGGATGGTCACTACCTCATCTCATCTCAAACGTATTGGATGGAGCACCATCATTTCAGAGAACATAATTCACAGCTCAATGCTGGGGGGCTTTATACCCCTCTAGCCCATGCCTGGCATTACGCATGGTGCCTATAGGCTTATGTGCATCATACTCTATTGGCAGGACTTCGCTGCAGGGACATTTGCACATCTGTATCAGTTATGGGTGCAGCTTAAAGTAGCTAAATGCATTCATTAAAAAGGGGGTCCACAAACATTTTGACATGCAGTGCATCCAATCTCACTTAGGCGATAGCTATCTAGCATAGCTAAGCTAGCTGCTAACGCTAGTACAGCTAGCTAACTGACCAAATGTCACCAATTCCTGAATTCCTAAATATTAGCTAGCCAACACTCTACATTTCCAGCTTACGAGAAATGCTCGTGGAAATGTCTGAAAGGGATTTACTGAACATCAGCAACTCTTAGCTAGAGAAGTTAGCTAGTGAGGCTAGCTAGCCAAGTAAGCAGCCCTGTTTACCTTAACGACAGCTGCGCTGCGCTAGTTAAGCTAAGCTAACTGCGCTATTTAGCTGCGCATTGTCTTTCCTCTCTTTTTTATGTAACTCAGACCGTATTTCGTGCAAACTTTACAGCTGCAGACATTAAGAATTGTCGCCTGCATGTCCCCTTAGGTCTCCAGTTTGTGAAAGCCAGCAGCAAGCCACTCTAGCGCCGCGTTAACTGAGCATCTCTCCAACACAGATGACATCAGCTAGCATGAACCAGCTCGCCAGAAATGAAGCACTTACTTGGGAAACGAGATTCGTTAAAGCGTTTTGAGATTTAGTGATATCTGTAACGTTACTGAAACTGTAGTTTGGCCTTCTTACTTGCGGGATTTAGGAAAACCAGGCATAAAGCTAAACAAAAGGCTCCGGAGTCAACACACACACACACACACACACACCCGGCTACTGTTGTCATCACCGTCATGTCCTGTTATGGTGTGGGGGAAGTGTGGCACACTGCCATTACAGCGCCACACGGTGGTCTCGGAGGGTCCAGGGCCTGTGAAAAAGTACATGTCCCTTTCCCAATTTTTTTCCCCCCCCAAATGTTTTACAACAGCATACAGCTTTTAAATAACCGTGCCATATTTTTTTGGAAAAATATATGGACAAAAGTATTGAGACACCTGCTCTTTCATGTGTGCTTCTTGTGGTTGGTGTGGCGCAACAGATAACACCACTACCTGCCAGTGCGCTACCACACCATGTGGGAGACTGGGGTTCGATTCCCGGGCTGGGTGGCTATGCTGCCCTACACCAATAAGAGTCCTTGGGCAAGACTCCTAACACTACGTTTGCCCCCCTCTGTAATACGTGTAACCTTGTAAGTCGCTCCGGATAAGAGTGTCTGCTAAATGCCGCTAATGTAAATGTTCTCAAATCAAGGGTTTTAAAGGAGTTGATCCTGATTTTGTTGGAGTAACTACTGCAGTTGGAGTCTCTACTGTCCATGGAAGAAGACTTTCTACTAGATTTTGGAGGAGCACTGCTGTGGGGATTTGATTGCATTTAGCAACAAGAGCATTGGTGAAGTCAGGGTGTTGGATGGTCCAAAAGAATAGGAGGGAGCACCATGTCTACGGCTTCACAGCTCAATGCTGGGGGGCTTTTTACCCATCATAGCCTGACATTAGGCTTGGTGCCAACAGGTTTATGTTTATCTATTCTTACTGGCAGTACTTCAGCCACCTAATGGGAAATTTCAGTCCATGGAATGGGAGGCGCCGCACCCAATGCCAAGCATCAGCTAGAGGGCGTGAAGCCCCTCAGCATTGAGCTGTGGAGCAGTGGAGTGATGGAGCTCCATCCTATACCTTTGAGAAAGCTGAAGTGGCATTTGTGATCCAGTACTAATCAAATAATAAATGCAGTCAAATCCTCACAGCAATGTTCCAATGTCTAGTCTAAAGTCATCCCAGAATAGTGGAGACTGTTACTGTATAGTATAGTGTATAATATGTGTATATATATATATAGATAGATAGATAGATAGATAGATATATATAGATAGATAGATAGATAGATAGAGAGAGAGAGAGAGAGAGAGAGAGGTAAACAGACTGCAGCATATCTGTTGTCTTTCTTTATTGTTCAGTCCACAGGACTGAAGCTGACCAGGTAATATTTTGGTGATGGATCATTCACAGAACCCACATATCCAGCCAAGAGGGTCTCTGTGGTCCGAAACGGACTATTTATTAGACTAGATGATAGCTAGCTCAAATTCTGCTTTAATGTTTCTATTGATGGGGTTTTAAGAAGAACCCAAAGCAGGATTTTTTAGTTAGCCGAACACCTCAGCCAAAAGCTAGGCCTGTAAGAGGTCAGGAACATTCCTGTTGGACGTTCCTCACTTTTGGCTCATGTTTTTCCGTAAATCTTTGTAAGATTTACTGCTTTCTAAAATATCTTCCTGGAGTGCGATGGAAAGGATTTGTCTTGTTGCTTGATTACATAATGCACACTCAGTGCACAAGCTATTAGGAGTGTGACAATGCATCATTACAATGTAAAATCATCATGCAAAAACGTGGAGAATAGGCATTCTATATCAAATGCTGCCGTTTACACTGCACTGTAACAAACGTCTGAAGTTTTCACAGCTTAACTGCAGTATAATGAAACTACTGCTACTGTAGAACCTGAATACAACACATTACTGCAGATCTTTAAAGCATCATGGTCAAAATCCAGTGGCAGATGAATTCTAGAGAACACTTATTTTGTCCTGTAAATCACAGTACAGTCATTCTGAGCATGATTTGTTTTCAGCAGAACGATAATCCATCTTTGCAAATGGTCATTTTTCATTTTTTTGCCAACTACATTAACTTAGATGATATGTAGAGACAGGCTCCCATTCTTTAAGATAAACAGGCATGAAACACACTGCTTTTCTTTTTATGGCTGGCTTGTGAATCATTTGAACATTGTATATATTTCTGTATTTATTTTTTTTGCAAAAAGTGTATTTTTTTTGTGAAAATGTTATTGGGTTATTGGGATGAAGAGATGACCAATGATCAGCTAGAGATAGCTTTTAGCTTAGCATTTGTACTGCTTTCCTGAGCAACGCTTTCCTAGGGAAGATTTCTCCAGTGGTGTTTCTCAGAGCAGTGCCTCCCTAGCAGGCCTTTCCCTAGCAGTGCTTCCCCCAAGCTAGCGTATACCCACTCACCTACCCATCATTTAGTATAGATAACTAGCAGTCTGGTGGTGATGTGCTGCCCTCCAGTGTTTTTTGAAGCACAATCGTAGCAAAGATTGTCTCAGAAAACTGAATACAAATATCAGCAACACCATATTCTCCGCTATTGCCGCTACGTTTGACCGTATCCCGGCTTTCAGGCTTGATAGGCTTTCACTGGTGTTACAGGTGTACATACATTTTGAAACTGATCCATAACTGTAAGATGACAGACTTTCTTTTCATTGAAGACACAGCGGTGTCTATAGAGGTTTGAGGATCACGGCTCGGCACTTCCATGTACCAAACTCTCATTATTCAGCTGTAAAAAGCAATGTTAGAATACCCAGTATAATAAACTGAGACACGGGCTGAGTGAATCAGCTGCAGGCTGTGGCTGTACCCCTACTGGCTGCAGATGTGTCTGAGAATAACAGGCTGTATGTAAAAGATTGTACTTTTGCTATGAATCCACAGATTCGGGAAGCGTCCAGCACAGCACTTAATGAGGTTTGTGTTTGACACCCTTCCTGCGAACGTCTGTATCTGCAAGACACTCTTTATTCACGGCTTTCTACGGCTGTGTTTATTTTGTCCTGTCTCAGGTCCAGTTTTGGAGGTCAGCAGCTTTTTGTCCAAAGTGGACACATCTGGACTGACTGCATTGTTTGTGGTTTGCGGTTTCTGGAAAGGTGACAGCGGGATCTAAGCAGTGGCCCTGACACGGCCGAGCGGAGAGACTGGTGCTGAGGGCTCTCAGCTGTTGTAGTGGACCATGAATGAGAGCCTAGGAAGAGTTTACTGAATGAACTCTGCCTGCCCGAGCTCATGCGTCTAGGCTCATGGATTATCTTTTAAACAGATGGTGGGGATGTTATCAGCACGGTGCCGGAGAGATTTCAGGATTTTGCTTTTATTTGTCTTGTCATTTGTTATTCGAACGTGTTTATGGAGACATCTGAAGTTCACTCATTTCTTTGCTATCGTTGGAAACACTTATATCTCTGAAATGGCGACTAAATGAAGCGTCTCAACTTTTATTTGACCAGTAATTTGAGAGATACTGTTGGCTATCTCTACTGGCCATTAACTGTTTACACAAATCAATTTATTGAGTGTATTTTGAGGTATAAATATTACATTTTGATTGGGGTGAATGTTAAAGGCCTATTTACCACCCTGTTATTATACAGACAAGCTTTGCTTTTATTGGCTGGTTTATACTCACAGAAGCTGCACATGGCATAGTTTTAACACTGTAACAAAAACAGGATAGTGCTGCTGTCCTCTTGTTGTGTCCTCTGGCTGTCAGCAAGCTGGAGAGATTGTTGCCGGTTAGCTTTTAGCCTTGCCACCCTTGCTTTACCAGGTTTATCTTTCTCAAGTCCTACCGGTAAAAACAAAAACACCACCAGTTTGGTTTAGCTGAGGTAGTCCAGTTTGTTTTATGAGGAAGCGGACGACGGATAGAAGGGATGGTAAAAGCTAGTGTTGGCTAATGTTAGCTTTTATCATAGCGTGAATCCCTGTTTGCTCCCCTGGCTTTCCCTGTAATCAGCGAGTTTGACCTTCCCATTTTGCAGACACTGGCAGAGGAAAAACTGCAGTCATCAGGTCTGGTTCCTGTAGCAACCCGTATTCCCATAACTAGCAGAGTCTGGAAGCGATGAGCCGCTCTCCAGTATCAACAACGCCACATTCCCCTGACGTCGCCGGCGGGTTTTACTGTTACAGCTTTGACTAGGGCTTGCTCAAGTGAGTTGGGTGTATGTACATTTTGGGGACATTACGTAACAGTTTTAGGGTTTTGGAATTGCACCATTTTCCAGCTCTGGAAGATTTGGTTATGCATCATGTTCTTTTGACAGTGTCCTAAACTCACATTTGGTGTAAAGCAAGATTAACTACGAAATACCTTCATCCTCTCTCTCTCTCTCTCTCTCTCTCTCTCTCTCTCTCTCTCTCTCTCTTCTCTCTCTCTCTCTCCCTCTCTCTCTTCCTCCACTGGACATTTCCCAAACACAACAGCACAATAGCTTTGGAGTGATTCAGTGCTGTTGTTTGGGTCCTCCTTGGTTACCAGATAGGCTTTGTGAAATCTCAAGGGCCACTCTGGCAGAAATACACTGATGTAAATAAAATAAATTCTGCTTGGAAAGCCCTGTAGAGATGTCCCGAGCTGTTTACTATAAAGCCCGAGATTTAAAGCAGGTTAGTCCAGTGTCGGACCACAAGCGATGTCCCCCCTCCGACCCCCGCCCTCCTCCTCCCCGCCGCTGCAGGCTTCAGAGTCTTAAGTGTGTTTATAGACTATAAAATAGAACTTAACGTCATTGAAATTCTCTTCCTGAGAGAAATAATGCAGTGTTCATTAAGATAGAAGATACATAAACAGGCAGCAGAGAGAGTAAACACATTCTCCATCACTCCCTCTGCTCCTGAGAGAGTTCAGCCCGACCACAGAGCTTCTACACTCCTCTGTTCTTCTCTCGTTTCCTTCTCATGTCTCTTCTTGTCTTATTCTGTCCTTTACTCTCCTCTTCTATTCTCCTCTCATCCCATCTCATTTCTGTTCTCTTCTCTTCTGTCCTCTTCTCTTCTCATCTCATCTCATTTCTCCTCTTCTCTTGTGTCCTCCTCTCATCTCTTTAATTCTATTCTTATCTCATCTCATTTCTCCTCTTCTCTTCTGTCCTGTTCTCTTCTCATTTCTCCTTTTCTCTTCTGTCCTCTTCTCATCTCATTTCTTCTCTTCTCTTCTGTCCTCTTCTCCTCTCATTTCTTCTCTTCTCTTCTGTCCTCTTCTCATCTTTTTAATTCTATTCTTATCTCATCTAATTTCTCCTCTTCTAGTCTCTTCTGTTCTGTCCTCTTCTCATCTACTCATTTTTCTTCTTTTCTCATTTCTACTTTTCTCTTCTACTTTCTTCTCATCTAATCTCACCTCATTTCATTTCTCCTCTTCTAGTCTCTTCTGTTTTGTCCTCTTCTAATCATTTTTCTTCTTTTCTCATTTCTACTCTTCTCATCTAATCTCACCTCACCTCACCTCATCTCTTATTTCTTTCTTTCTTTCTCTTGTTTTATCTTCTTTACTCTTTTGGCTGTCCCTACTGACCTTTTCCTGTTTTATTTCTTCTCCTCTCTTTCCTACAGGAAAAGGACAGCTTTTCCTCTAATACTAGCATTCTCAGTTAGCAGATCTACACTAAAGATCAATCCGAGGAAGTTCTTGAGATCCTACCAGACAATATGAATGCAAAACAAGAGTTATTGGCTTCATTCTGTTCTGTGTCCATATTGTCCTTGTAAAGAGAAGGCCACGGGTCATCCAGGGATTTGGGAATAGCGGGTTAGCAGGCCTGGGTTTGTAAGTGAGTGTTTAGGGTTAGCAAAGGGGCGCTAGGCAAACACGTGCTTGGCTTTGCTCGGGCAGGAGGGCCTGAGTTTCCGGAGCCCTTCAGAGCCCTTATAAAAGTGAAATCAAACGCATCTGGACGCCTCGTTGTCTGGTGTGAGAGCGGAGACATTTAGATGCCATGTCGTATTAAAGGTTGTTTGCTTCGCTGGACGCATTTCTGAGGTAATGGGGGTGATTTGTAAACAGGGTGGGGCAGAGCACGACCCAGCCATGGTGTTTACGTTGGGCCGACATCACAGGGGCCAAACACTGGGAACTCAGCACCAAAACGTAATAGAAAGGTGCTGCTTCAGATCCTTTGTGTATAGGTACACAGTAAAAAACGAGTAGTTCTGTAAGAACGTTTAGGAGTCATTCATGCAAAATCTGGTTCCTCAAAATACTCATTTGAATTAGTTCCTAAAGGATCTCTAAGAGGAACACTCACTGTTAAAATGAGAAGGTCCTCGGCGGAAGGAACTTGGAGGTTCTTCAAAGAACCTTTAAGAAAAGATTTATAGAGAAACTCATTCTAAGGAATTACAGCCTTTTCATAGAGGTAAAGTTTATTTCAGGCGAGATGTTCCTCATAGTTGGATCCAAATATAGTTGCCTAATTATTCTCTAAGAACTTTATTTCAAACGTGTTCTTTGAGGAACCAAATTTTATATTAAAGAATCCCAAAGGTTCTTACAGGTACATCTAATCGCATCATGGAGTGTTTTCTTAAAGTAGCCCCTAAGTTCTTGGAGTAAGCTAGGCGTTTACATTTACAGCATTTAGCTGATGCTCTTATCCAGAGCGACTCACAAGGTAACTGGTATTTCAGAGGTGGGCCAATGCAGTGTTGGGAGTCTTGCCCAAGGACTCTTATTGGTGTAGCCGGCATAGTCACCCAGACCAGGAATCAAACCCCAGTCTTCCATGTGATGTGGTAGCTAAGTGGCACATAGTGGTGTTATCTGTTGCGCCACACCAGTTCTTGAACCCTACCTCTTTGCAAAAACTTTTAAAGCATCTTAAGAACCTTCAAAAGTTCCTCCAGGATCCTGTCCTTTTAACAGTGAGATGTTCATGTAGTCTTTATAAAAAAATGCAGGAGATTATTACACTTTAAAGGTATCTAAGCAAAGGCTTTTTGAGTAGTGTAGAACGTAGCAAGCCTTAGATCACATGATTCTCTTACCAGTTTGCACGGGTGGCCGTGGACTAGAGAAATGACTGGCCCTACGGTTGGTCCGATCATGACACACCTTTTCAGGGTTGCTTTCAACATTCTGAAATGTCAAATCCAAAGTCCCCTCTCCCGGGACTGTCTGGTGTGTTTGCACTCCCAGATCATCTGGGTGGCACTGAGTTTTCAGCCCTCATTAGGTAGACTGTTTCAGTGCCGCTTCTAATAACGGTAGTCATGTAAAGTTTCTTCACATAACTGTGAAGAAACGTAGTTGATGTGGCCAGTACTTTGCTGTCTGGGACGCATCAACGTCCAATAAATAATTGAATTCCTAATCAGTAACGACTGCATTAAAGTGCAAGACACATTAGCAGTAAACTGCTGCCAAGTTACATAGCTGTTAAAGATCCATAAATATCGCAAAGGCTTTACAGGCTCGACAGGAGTCAGTTGGTGTGTGTGTATATCAAGTATTTGACCGTGGTTTTGAACAAGACTCGTCTAATCAGATTTTAGAGCCAGAACTGTCAGTTTTGCAAAACTCTACTATCCTAGCATTGACTTTCTATTGAGTTTGGAAAACAAGCCATTAGTAGAGGAAAACTGGACTGTCTCAGGATTCCAGGCTGTAGTGGAAAAGGGGGAAGAGTTCAGGGGAGGTCATTCTGTTTCAGAGCTCTGCATCTTGTCTTTATTACATCTGGGAAAGAGGAAAAGAGAGTGAGATAAAGAGGACGACTCTGAGTCAGCATGCAGGCCAAAGAGAGCGGAGGAGTGAACATGACAGAGAGAGACTGTTTGTGTGTGTGTGTGTGTGTGTGTGTGTGTGTGTGTGTGTATGTGTGTGAGAGAGAGAAAGAGAAAGAGAAAGAGAGAGGTAGACAGAAAGAGGGAGAAGGTGAAAGAGAGGGAGCAGGAGAGAGAGAGAGAGAGAGAGAGAGAGAGAGGAAGAGCAAGAGTACAAAAGAAATCGAGAGGTCAAGGTTGATCTCCTAAGAGATTAAGAGAAAGAGAGAGACAAGACCAAAAAGAAAAGAGAGGGGTAAAGACAGAAATAGACTGAGAGAGGGCAAAAGAGAGAGATAGAGAGAGAGTGTGAGAGTAAACGAGAGAAAAATAGAGGGAGAGAGTAAGAGAGAGACAAAGGAAAAAGAGAGAGAGAAGAAAGAGAGATTGAGTGTAGGAGAGAGAGGAGGAGAGAGACAGAGAGAGAAAGATTATGCGAGAGATGTAAAAAAAAAAAGGGTGTAAGAGAGACAGTGCTGGAGAGAGAGAGAAGGTGTGAGAGAGCCAGAAAGATAGAGGTTAGGAGAGAGAGAGTTAGAGAAATAGAGAGGGAGTACGAGAGAGAGAGAGAGAGAGAGAGAGAGAGAGAGAGAGAGAGAGAGAGAATGGCACACACCTGCTGTGTGTGATGGTTTACGTTGCGTCTGATTTAGAGGCCGTAGATTTATGACAGCAAAGAGAGAGTGTCTGGAGGCCCAAAGGAGCAGACTTGTGTGTGTGGATGTGTGTGTGTGTGTGTGCGTGTGTGTGGGTGAGCCTGAATGTGTCTCTGTGTTGTGTGTGTGTGTGTGTGTATGTGTGTGTATTGGGTAAAATAGTATAACATATCTGAGAGGGGGAAATTGTGTGCCTATATGTAGTTATATGCATGCGTGAGAGAACTGTGTGTGTGTCTGTCTGAGTGTGTGTGTGTGTATGTGTGTGTGTGTGTGTGTGTGTGTGTGTGTGTGTGTGTGTCTGAGAGTCTCTGTCTCAGCTCTTGGCCGTAAACACTGAGCTGGGAACCTCCATCTGTTTACATCAGCCATTCTTCCCAGAGCAGTCAGCAGCACTTTCGTCACTCGCAATGAACCACACACACACTCACACTCACCCACATACACACCCACACACACAGTATATGGACAAAAGTATTGGGACACCTGCTCAGTTATTGTTTCTTTTAAAATCAAGTCTCTCTTGCTTTTGTTGGAGTAACTGTCTCTACTGTCCAGGGAAGAAGGCTTTCAACAAGATTTTGGAGGAGCATTGCTGTGAGAATTTGATTGCATTCAGCAACAAGAGCATTAGTGAGGTCAGGATGTTGGATGATTTCCACCCCACCTCATCATCCCTAACTCCCTAACTGATCCCAAAAGTACTGGATGAAGCCCCAGCCATCATTCCAGAGAACACAGTTCCACTGCTCCACAGCTCAATGCTGGGGGGCTTTATACCTCTTTAGCCCATGGCTGGCATTAGGCAGCATGGTGCCAATAGGTTCATGTTGATCTGCTCCAGAGAGTCCTATTCTATTGGCAGTACGAGACAAGCTGTTTGCATGCACATTTGCACATCTGTTTCAGCAGTGGGTGCAACTCACAGAAGAAGAGGGGGTGTCCACAAATATTTGGACATATAGTGTGCATGTATAAGTGGTATGTTTTGAGCAGCAGGTAGAGCTGGATCTGTTAAACCAGGTTTCAAGGGTCAGCCCATTTCCATGGCGACGAAGGGAATGGGTGTGTCTCTCTTTGGCTGTGTTTGGACTAAGAGCGAGAGGCAATGAAGAAATGTTTATAGAGAAGACTCTCTATCTTCACAAACACCTCTCTCCACCCTCTCTCTCTCTCTCTCTCTCTCTCTCTCTGTCTCTTTCTGTCTGTCTCTCTCTCTCTCGCTCTCTCTCCCATTAGCTCTGTGGCTCAGATAAATAGGCTGATAATAGGAGGGAGGATCACTTGTCTTGTTGCCATGACGTCAGCTGAACCTCCAGAACCTCTAGAACGCCGGTGATGTCACACCACTTCCTGCCATCACGGTAAAGTGAGGTTTTTGTATATTTGTGCATTCGGGGTCGTTAAGTGTATCAAAGCTCATGGTGAGGACGATCTGTTCAGAGACAGGCCACGCTGTGAAATTCTGCTTTCTGACCTCGTGCAGACACCTCTGTTATTTACTCTTATTGGTCAGAGTTCTGATACTGATCATCACTTTCTATTTATACAACGTTTGTGTTCTTACATCAAAAAAGCGATATTCATAATAATTTTGGGAATTAGGTAAATATTATTATATTAACATCTGATCTAAATGTTTCCCATTACCTTTCCCTGCAATTTTCAAGATATTAACATTGTTCCAAATCCAGATTGTTGGGTCTGATTGTGTGATGCGTGCTCATATACAGCTTTTCGATCAGATGCACGGTTTCTGCATAGCAACAGATGTTTGCTATTTTTTACCATAGGAATGAATGGGGTTCAAAACCTTTGGCATCCTTTAAATGTCACAGTGATGCACCAAAAAACACCCAGCCAACCACAGCAAACACCTGAGCAACCATATGAGATGCCATATCAACCACTTGGGATATCATAGCAACTGCCTAGCAACCACCTTGCAACACTTCTGCGACCACTAACCAACATCATGGCAACTACCTAAACTAGCATATAGTAATCACATTGCCACACTGTCAGACCCTGCTAGCGTCCACTTAGCAGCACCATAGCAACCATAGCAACCACACAGCAACTACATAGCAACCACCTGTGATACCATAGCAACCATCAAGCAACACCATAGGAACCAATTAGCAACACCATAGCAACCACATAGTGACATTATAACAACCCCCTAGCAACACCATAGTAACCACCTGGGATACCATAGCAACTGCCTAGCAACACCATAGCAACCACTTAGCCACGCCATAAACAATATCTAGCCACCACTTTGCAACAGTATAGGCAGCACCTGGGATAAAGGTAAAGGTGCAAGTATTTGTTGCTGTACAATGTACAGTGAAATGTGTCCTCTGCATTTATCCAATGCATCGCAGTGAACACACACACTAGTGTGTGTGGGCAGTGAGCAGCCAACTCCAACACCAAGGGAGGTCTCAAGCCCACTTCTCTAACCATTAGGCCCCAACTTCCCCTGACATTAGAAACTAACCTGTAACCAGTGTAACCAATCTGTAACACTGAATACAACACCAGTAATTACAGGGTTACTGCAGGGTTTATACATGTGTAACAACACAGTTATCAGAGACACTTAATATAAAATAAGGGAGCAGCATGACACCAACACATTCAGCCTATTGTTTTCATAGCTTGCCAGCTAGCTTACTTTATGTGAGCTAGCTTAACTTATTCTAGCTAGGTAACACCTCAAAATATGCTCATGGGGCCCCCTAGTGGCTTAGGGTTTCTTTGTATGTGCGCATCATACTGAGTCTCTTTATTCTTTTTGGGTTTATTTAGTAGTACTGTAACTACATGTAACTGCATACACCAGGCACTCTCCACTCTCTCTCCACTCTCTCACTCACTCTCCTTATCTCCTAAACCCCCCCTCACACACACACACACTGTGACAGTACACTGTGTAGGTTTAGGGAGGATATCAGTGGAGTATCATATTCTGTGTAGAGGCCTCAGTTATCTGTCCAATTACACAGCTGATTACCCCAACTACCAACAAGAGACACTGTGTGTGTGTGTTACAGATGCACGTCTGTGCTTTTGGCCTCATACTCATGTCACTGAAGACGGTGTGGGTGGTGTTAGAGCCGCATTCACACAGTGATGTTGAGGTGTAGTATCATTTAGGGCAGCGCAGTAACGTGATGCAGGGATACACACTCATCATCCTGCTGAGTATCATGTTTATTAAGAAAATAAGTGTCTGATTTAGGAGTCTCCTGAGAACTAGTGCTGCATGTCTTATGGACACCTACAATCCTAAACACACATACATGCATGCACATATACACACACAGTCACACACAGACACACACATGCACTGAGCTACTGAGATTAATGTTAGGGTTCAAATTAGGATTAGAAAATTATTCCATATAGGAATTTATTACACACACACACACACACACACACACATATATATATATATATATATATATATATATATAAAGGCACCATTGTGTAGACACCATTGTGTAGACACATGTTTTTCATTCAACAGAATACTAGGGGTGGCATGATACCACTTCATCACTTCTGATACCGATACTGCAACCTTGAGTCTGCCGATACCAACAGCAGTCCAATACCATCTTTTTCCCTCTCTAAAAAACCTTTGACAATAGGTAAATTTTGCATGATCAACTTTATGTGCTTATAAATTCTTTTTTTTTTACTTTAGGAGATTAGTCCACTTAAATATGTCTGAATTTGAGTAAATATCAGCAGAAATGAGATATTTGTAGAAATCTGACCATGTTTTCACCATAAATTTACTTCACGCCTACAATTGGAGTTGTTGCTTGTCTATCAAATCTTGACATTTTTGAAAGACACTTCTTTAGTGTGAGTTTAGTTTTATTATTTCTATATCTTAATATTATTTACATGAAGATCAAATGTCCAGATGTTTAAATATATAAAAAAGACAAAGAATTTCATGGAGTGTTTTCACTTTCTTATATGTCTGTAAATCTCTGTCACGTAAGAGGCCTTGAATCTCCATATTTACATTTTTGCCATTTTCATTTTTTTGATATAATGTGAATTGACCGCTGTTCTTTATATTGTTTCAATAGTTTCATGATGAATGGACCAATAGCTGTAAAATATAAAATATTTTTACATTGACTTCCATTGAAAGTTAATAAAGTTTTCCCTTTTCTGTAAGATGACATTTTGGAGACTGCAAGTATAAACAACATATTAATACACTGATGAGCCAAAATATTATATTACTCACAGACAAAGTAAAAATGCTCATCCTTGGTTCTCAGAGTTTGGATGTGAAAGAGGTCGGAATGAAGAAGACCCAAGCAACCAGTCAAATCCTAATGGTGAGATGACTGGGTGAGAACATCCCCAAAAGGACAAAAGATTGTAAGGTGGACCTGGTCAGCAACAGTGAGTACTTACTAACTAACAGCAGAACTATTTCATGATTCATTTCATGATTCAAATCAATGGAGCATGTTTCAGGAACGCGGTTCTTCATGGAGAATTGACTCCATATCCTGACACAGTTCAGAAATAAGTTTGTGTGTGTGTGTGTGTGTGTGCATGTATAAGGAGTTCAGGAAGCATACTTTGACAAGTGGACTCCAACCCCCAACTCCTTCCATGTTCTACTCTTCCAGAAGAAGGAGGTGTCTGTGAAGGGTTGTTGGACATGAGAAATATCTTTTTACATTTTTGAATGGCTATTTCTGGTGACTGTCCCAGTAAATGACCTTTATTAAAGGTCGTTCAGACGTTCACGTAGTGTGTGTGTGTGTGTGTGTAAAAGCTGATCTGAAGGAGTCAGCCAGGGGTTGTTAGTCATCAGGGGAATAGGATTCCCAGAAAAAGGCTCTTCATCATCACCATGGCGGCGCTCATTAGTAACCATAACGAGGGACAAGCTTTAGCTTATAAACTTAACGAGCTCAGAGCAACTCCTCACAACAACAAATCACTGCTCCAACCTGAGGACCTTCATAAACTCCCAACAAACACCAACACCAGAGAAGAGGTCTCTGGGGTTTCTCTTCTTACTTTCTCTCTTTCATAGTTTTTAGTTCTCTCCTTCTTTCTTCTTTTTTCTTTTTTCTTCTTTTATTCTTACTTTTTATTCTCTTTTTTTCTTCCTTTCTTTCTTCCTTCCTACCTTTCTGTCTTTCTGTGTTCTTTTCTTTTATCTTTCTTTCTTTTTTATTGCCTTTCTTTCTTATTTCTTTCTTTTATACTTAAATTTTATTCTCTTTCTTTCTCTCTTTCTTTCTTTCTCTCTTTCTTTCTCTCTTTCTTTCTTTCTTTCTCTCTTTCTCTCTTTCTTTCTTTCTCTCTTTCTTTCTTTCTTTCTTTCTCTCTTTCTTTCTCTCTTTCTTTCTTTCTCTCTTTCTCTCTTTCTTTCTTTCTCTCTTTCTTTCTTTCTCTCTTTCATTCTCTCTTTCTTTCTTTCTCTCTTTCTCTCTTTCTCTCTTTCTTTCTTTCTTTCTCTCTTTCATTCTCTCTTTCTTTCTTTCTTTCTTTCTCTCTTTCTCTCTTTCTCTCTTTCTTTCTTTCTTTCTCTCTTTCTTTCTTTCTTCCTTTCTCTCTTTCTTTCTTTCTCTCTTTCTTTCTTTCTTTCTTTCTTTCTCTCTTTCTCTCTTTCTTTCTTTCTTTCTTTCTTTCTTTCTTTCTTTCTCTCTCTTCTTTCTCTCTTTCTTTCTCTCTTTCTTTCTTTCTTTCTTTCTTTCTTCATTTCTCTCTTTTTTTCTTTCTTTCTCTCTTTCTCTCTTTCTTTCTTTCTTTCTTTCTTTCTTTCACTCTTTCTTTCTTTCTTTCTTTCTCTCTTTCTTTCTCTCTTTCTTTCTTTCTTTCTTTCTTCCTTTCTCTCTTTCTTTCTTTCTTTCTCTCTTTCTCTCTTTCTTTCTTTCTTTCTTTCTTTTTTTCTTTCTTTCTCTCTTTCTCTCTTTCTTTCTTTCTTTCTTTCTTTCACTCTTTCTTTCTTTCTTTCTTTCTTTCACTCTTTCTTTCTTTCTTTCTTTCTTTCTCTCTTTCTTTCTCTCTTTCTTTCTTTCTTCCTTTCTCTCTTTCTTTCTTTCTTTCTCTCTTTCTCTCTTTCTTTCTTTCTTTCTTTCTTTCACTCTTTCTTTCTTTCTTTCTTTCACTCTTTCTTTCTTTCTTTCTTTCTTTTTTCTCTCTTTCTCTCTTTCTTTCTTTCTTTCTTTCACTCTTTCTTTCTCTCTTTCTTTCTTTCTTTCTTTCTCCTTCCTTGACTGTAGTACTGACCCTAGTGTAGCACCTCATTCTTGAACTCCTATTTCATAGTTTGGGTGATCCCTCTGTGTGTGTGTGTGTATCCTCTCACATGTTGTTTGCTTCTGTCTATTGGTGATAAATCAGTGGAATTAACTGTGTTTATACTCATACTTGCCCATCAAAGACGAGGCAGTATCAATAAAAGTTAAAAGGAGCGCATTCCCCTGATAACTTCATTTTTATCTATCCCCAGTGAAAATATCAGACTGATTTGTTTTTGTTTGTGTATGAGTGTGTGTGTGTGTGTGTGTGTGTGTGTGTGTGTGTGTGTGTGTGTGTGTGTGAGTGTGCGTGGGGGTGTGTGAGAGACTCCACAGTCCCCACAGTTCATGCAGCACTAGAGCACACAGCTAAAGCAGTGTGCTGTGTTCATTCTCAGAGGCTGTGTGGAGGGAAGCCTGTTTTGATTTAGAAGGCTCTCATAGCTGCAGCCAAACCCCTCCATTTCACTGTAACTCAATTTACCCTCGCCCTACACAGCGGGATAATCAGCCCTCACCCCTCCCACAACTCTCAACTATCATCACTTCAGGCAATGTCTTATTTCAGAAGGAAAAATGGTCAATCATAAAAACCTGAGCCCCTTTGACAACAACCAAACTTTGATGGATGGGTCACAACATCTCCACAACATCAGGCAGGTCAGGTTTTTTTTTTTTTTTTTTCGTATGCAGCGATCACTACCAATCAAAAGTGGTCCAAGAAAGGCCGTACCTCACAACTTACAGGACTTACATCTCGATATATAAATAGATTCACTATATGTCCAAATGTTAGTGGACACCGTTTCTAATGAATGCTAGGTTACTTTAAGCTGCACCCATTGCTGACACATGTAGAAATACACACACAGCTTGTCTAGTCACTGTAGAGAAGTATTGCCAATAGAATAGGACTCTGTCTCTGGAGCAGATAAACCTGAACCTATTGTCTGATGCCAGGCGTGGGCTAGAGGGGTATAAAGCCCCCCAGCATTGAGCTGTGGAGCAGTGGAAGAACTGTGTTCTCTGGAATGATGGTGGTGCTCCATCCTATACTTTGGAGATGTACTGTGTTGCTGAATGCAATCAAATCCTCACAGCAATGCTCCAAAATCTAGTAGATCTAGTGTTCTTTTTTTCTGCTTCTTTTAAAGACAATGAGCTTTTACATGGTCATTTTCCTTTCCTTTCCTTTTTTGGACTGTGTGTGTGTGTGTGTGTGTGTGTGTGTGTGTGTTGAGTGGGTGGGTGAGAGGAATGGATTAACTAATAGTTACGGGTGCAGCTGTGTGTTCATGAGTGAGTGAATGTATGCATTAACCCTGGTCTAACATGCATGTGTGACCGTGTGTGTGTGTGTGTGTGTGTGTGTGTGTGTGCATGATGGATGAGAGACTGTAAGTGAAGAGGCTCAGAGAAGAGTGTGTGTGGGTTTATTATCTTTAATTATGAGGAAGAGAGATAAGGACCACCATACTGCCATTAAAGTGATGGATTGTACACACACATACACACACACACACACACGGTCACACACACACAGACATGCACCTTAGCACCATGCTATGCTCCTCTACTCCTCATACATATCCATTTTTATTACCCCAAACTTCTCTCTCATGTTTGCATATTTACATAAGCATCATGTAACCCTTTCAAGTCTGGAGGTATTACCTCACTGTATTTGTGATGTCATAAAAAACAACAGTGCATGTACATGTGACCTCCTATCTAGCCTACAGCCGTTTAGCTCGTCTCACTGTGAATGTTGTGAGTGTATCAGCCTGGACTGCCTTGTGTATGTAATACAATACATGGCTGCCAATCAGAACAGAGCTCATTTACATATATTGGTCTTAAAGGCACAGTAATAAAAATAACTTGTTTACTTTCAAAGCTGTATTATGCCAGATGTGGTATTTCTTGCTCCTGGGCTTCCCCTACAGTCCGGAAATGTAATTTGCACATTGAGCACCACGAAAAGACACGCTTTTCACATGCATTTCGGGACAAGCTGAGAGATACCAAACCATCACTGAAGGTGAGAGAAGCATGTGGAGTGAGGCGGTAGAGTAACTCTACAGGATTTTACACGAATTCATCTTGGGTTACACAGCATTACCTAGTTCTCGCGAGCGTTTTCCTGGTATCTTCTCCAAAGTTCCAAAGTGCAGTCCAAGCAGCATTCCAAGTCTGGAGTAGGAATCATAGAGGTGCTATTCTCCCTGTTACCCTCAGTGGGCCATTAGCATACTGACCACTGCATACCAGGAACACCCCACAAGACCTGCCTGATGTTTTGGAGATGTTCTGACCCAGTCAGTCGTCTAGCCATCACAATTTGCCTCTAGTCAAAGTGTCTCAGATTCTTATGCTTGCCTATTTGTCCTGCTTTTAACACCTCCATCACCTTCAAGAACTGACTGTTCACTTGCTGTCTGATATATCCACACCTTGTCACTGTAGATAGTCAATGTTTTTTACTACCTGGTTTTATTTACTTTTTTACTAGTTTTTACTGGTTTTAATGTTATGGCTGATTGCTGTAAATACACATTTTGGTAATAACTACTGCAAAAACAATTACTCCACCAAACAGTGTAGTTCATGAACATTAGACAATGGCTGCCAAACAACATCATTGTTAAAATGTTGCATTAATACAGAATTCAGGTCTGACACTACACGTCCAAAAGTGACGTAAAGAGTGGGATGCTCAGGAGCAGCAACACATGAGCCTAATGTCATCCTACCCAAAGCCAAGCATCAGCTAGAGGGGTATAAAGCCCCTCAGTGGTGGGGTGTAGAGCAGTGGAGCAGAACTGTGTTGTCTGGAGTGATAAAGCATCTTCCAGTGCCTTTGAGATGAGTTCCAAATCCAAAACGTTCAGCCAACATTAGTGCTTTAACTCACTAATGGTCTTGTGGCTGAATGCAATCAAATCTTCAAAGTGATGTCCCAACATCTTTGTAAAGCCTTTTTAGACGATTAGAGACTGTTAAAGCAGCAAGGGGGCAAGATGAGACAAACTCTATATTAATGCTCATGATTTTTGAAGATTATGAAGGGATTTCGCAGTGTTTTGTACCTGAGGCCCAACACAGAGATAGACTGGGAACATAATGAGCATGGCTACCATCCAGTTATCTTTGTGTGTGTGTGTGTGTGTGTGTGTTCATGTGCATGCTCTAGGGAATTCCTCTGCTTGTGTGATCTGAATGATCTCTGAAGTTCGGCTTCATTCATCAGCAGACGAGCTGTGTTTAGAGAGAGAGGGGATGAAAGGGCCTCATAGGAAGCAAAGGGAAATGTATAAGGTGTGTGTGTATGTGTGTGTGTGTGTGTGTGTGTGTGTGTGTGTGTAAAAGGTGGAGTGGAAAAAAAGTGGACCAAATGGCTTTTACCTGATTGGTTGTAACGTGAAGACAGTTCCATCAGCTGGACGAATGTAAAATGTGGTGAAGTGAACATCAGAGATCAGCCTTGTGTACATAGTCATTATTTCCACAGGGAGTGGAAGAGTGGTCACAAGTTAAAAAAACAGTGGTTGTTATGGTATATCTGGTGGTTGCTATGGTATGGTGTTGCTAGATAGTTGCTATGGTGTGTCTAGGTGGTTGCTATGGTGTTGCAAAGTGGTTGCAAGATAAGTGATATAGTGTTAGGTGGTTGCTATGGTGTTGCAAAGTGGTTGCAAGATAAGTGATATAGTTTTAGGTGGTTGCCATGGTATCGCAAAGTGGTTGCAAGATAAGTGATGTAGTTTTAGATGGTTGCTATGATGTTGCAGAGTGATTAAAGATGAGTGATATAGTTTTAGGTGGTTGCTATGGTGTTGCAAAGCAGTTGCAAGATGAGCGCTATAGTGTTGTGTTGTTAGATTGGTTGCTTTGGTGTTTCTAGGTGGTTGCTATGGTGTTGCAGTGTGGTTGCAAGATGAGTGCTAAAGTGTTGTTAGGTGGTTGCTATGGTGTTGCAGAGTGGTTGCAAGATAAGTGATATAGTTTTAGGTGGTTGCTATGGAGTTGCAAAGTGGTTGCAACTTAAGTGATATAGGTTTAGGTGGTTGCTTTGGAGTTGCAAAGCGGTTGCAAGATAAGTGATATAGTGTTGTTAGGTGGTTGCTATGGTGTTGCAAAGTGGTTGCAAGATGATTGCTTTAGTGCTCTAATTCTAGTATTTTCCAAAGGTTGCTCACGAAGACCTTGGCAGCATCAATATGGAGCTTGTTTACCTGAGCAGCATTTCTCTCCAGTTTCTGAACATCTCTGTTGGCTTTTCCAACCATTTGATGTTTGCTGAACTTATTTCACTAATGTTTTGACTTTTTCGTGGGACCTTAAAACAATGCAGAGCCCCCTGAGCTGTGGCATAGTTCAGCCAGACTGCACTAATCTGGTGAAGTGAAGATGACTCTGAAAATCATGAAACACCTGGAAGAAATGTAGCAGGCTTGGCAAATTCAACCCTGCGGCTGAGAGTGAGTGAGTGAGAGAGAGAGAGAGAGAGAGAAGGAGGGAGGGAGGGAGGGAGGAGATTTGAATGTGTGTATAAAGGGTGCAGATAGCCCTCTGAACACACACACACACACATGCACACTTAACACTGTTGCTGACAGACAGTAAATAAATGATCGCTGTTGTTAGTTGATGAAGAGAGAGAGTCAAATACAGATTCAGATACAGATTCATTTGTATTTGCATTTGTGTTTAGGTCTGCAGGATTTAGGTGTGCTAGTATGTAAATTAATTGTATTAAGTCACGCAATGGATAACCTTGTATCTCCAAAATCGCAATTTTACAGGAGAAGGAAAAAGCTTTTTAACTCTCAGTGGAAGTCAATGTGAAAAAGTGATTTTGGAGCATTTCTATTGCTACAGTCATCCTTGGGGCAGTGGTGGCTCAGCGGTTAGAGGACAGGAAAAAGGGATCTAGAAATATTTGGTCAGTGACAGTGATCATAAACTGAATTGTACTGAGAGCTAGAACTTAACTAAGAGAGAGTGTGGACGAGAGAGAGAGAGAGAGAGAGAGAGAGAGAGAGAGAGAGAGAGAGAGAGAGAGAGAGATAGAATGTCTTTAAGTGTGTATTTGTGTACATAATGAGTTGCGGCAGTGACTGATAAGTGCTTACCTCAACACCTCGTTTAACTATCCCTACACCCCCCCCCCCCCCTTTAAGATCCTCACAGACACTAGGGACCATTCCTTCTCCTCTGTGTTCCTTCCTTCCTGTAGAAACATGGTTCTGAAGGCTTTACTCCCCCACTCTGAGACAGATGATGTCCCCCGTATCACAGTTACAACCCCGTTACACCAGATCTGATCTCTCCCTCTTTGCATTTAATAGAACGAGAAGTTGGTGTGTTTGAAAACATTCTGTGGAGAGGAATGACCTTTTGTTCTTGTCTTGACGTGATGGAGCTATGAAGCCCAGAGCTGGGGAGGATGGAACGCTTGGAGTGAGAAGGATTGTGTTGGTGAACAGCGTGTTTGAGAAGGGAGAGAGTGTGTTTATATTTGCACATTTTCAGGAGAAATATGTCTGGAGTTCATAGAAAAAATACTGAAAAAAAAACCACAGAGTTAAGAGTTGACCTACAGGACCAACAACCAACAGCTCCCTTGTAAGGAATAAGACTAGGGTTAAATTTAGACTTAAAGTGATTCAAAAAACGTTTTATACGTAGGGTTGGTTTTCCAGTCAAGATTGAAGCCTAGTCCCAGGCTAAATCACTGTCCACAACCCTTATGTACTTCAGCACTCTCCAAAAATCAAACACCTTCATTTACTTCATTGTGTGGCGCACATTTTAACATGTTCAACATGGACTAGATGGGTTCTAGGTGGGCGTGACCTTTGAGTGGGTTTGAACAGACTTCTTTGTAACTGGGACCCAGTTGAGGCGTCCTAAATGGGCCCCATTGTTACAGCCCATCATAATCTCACATGGATCCCATCTAGGTCCCATTGCAGATATACAACCCAGATAGGCCCATGTTTAACCCCTCCTGGTCCCATGACTGATCCTGGTGGGCATCCATATGTGGGCCAACATTAAAGCCGAGGACCATACTTACTGGTTCCCAGTTACCCATACGGGCCCCACATGGACATGCTCGCTGGGAAGTATGTCGCTCATTTTACTCCTATACTGAAAAATAAAATGCACTTTGAATTACTGTACCTCGATACATCAAAGTGACTATAGCCCAACTGGGAACCAGAAAGTTTTGTTCACAGGTTCCATGTTGGTCCCACATATGGATGGATGCCCACCAGGACCAGTGATGGGACTAGGAGGGGTTAAGCATGGGCCCCATCTGGGATGTACACTGCACATTCGGACCTAGATGGGACCCACATGAGATTAAGGTGGGCTGTAACAATGGGGCTCATTTGAGAAGACAATAAAAAGCCACACCCACTTGGAACCACCTAGCCCATGTTTCAACCATGCGAGACCACATAACATGTTGGCTGGGATATGTTTGCGTATCCTCAACTGCTGGACCCTTTTAAGTCGTGAGCCATGTCAGGTAGGCCACCAAAACTTCAGAGTCCCCTTCAGAGTCCTTGACATTATTAAATGTGTTTGGTGTTATTTGAATGGCAAGAAGCAAAAAATGCTCCAATGCTCTGAAAGGAGTGGAGAAATCCCCCTGTTAAACTGAGAGAATCTCCTCTCCTCTATAATTACATATATAGAGCTTTTTAGGAGGAGGGAAACCCCTTCTTAGCTTTCAGTGGAAGTCAATGTAAAATATTTAAGTCATTTTAGAGCACTACTATTGGTCCAGTCATCATCAAATTCTGCCAGATTCACTGATCATTATGTCAAAATGTAACAAAAAAGATTTTTGCGTTACAGTGTGGATATATGTGTGCTTGTGTGTGAAGGGGGATAAGCAGTGTTTGAGTGTGTGCTGTGGGTTAGGAGGGGAGGTAAGCATGTGCAATATCATTACTGTAGGAGTTAAAGTTTTTGGACATTCAGGCCTGTCTTCGAGTCCCTCCGTCCAGCTGATATCAGGCTCCTCTCGTCCCGGGCTGCTCCTCTGCCGGCTTCAGCCTTGTTATCCTCCTGCTTATCGGCTCCAGGTCCAGCTTGGCGCTCCAGCAGCCCAGAGAGAGGCCCTCTGAGACCAGCCTGTATCTGAGCTTCCTGGGGGCGGAGGTCAGAGCCAACCACCAACCCCCGATTACAGACACGCAAGGCTTGAGATAAGCTGGTGGAAAGCTGTGGCTGGTGGAAACATTTGTGGAGAAAATAAAGAAATATATACTATATGGACAAAAGTATTGGGACACCTGGTCATTCATTGTTTCATCTGAAATCTACTAGATATTGGAGCATTGCTGTGAGGTGTTCGTGAGGATGATGGAAGATCACCACCCACCTCATTCCCAACTTCCCAACTAATCCCAAAAGTATTGGATGGGGCACCAACCATCATTCCAGAGAACACAGTTCCACTGCTCCACAGCTCAATGCTGGGGGGCTTTATACCTTTCAAGCCCATGCCTTGCATTAGGCACAGTGCCAATGGGTTCATGTTAGACAGACCTTTTGAATCTAAAAAAAGTAATTAAAGTCTGGAAAGGGTTACAGAACCATTGCTAAGGTTCTGAGACCCCAGTGAACCACAGTAAGAGCCATTATCCACAAATGAAGAACACTTGAACCAGTGCGTCTTTGCAGGAGTGGCTGTCCTACCAAACATTCATTATCTATTCTGGTGTCTACAACAATGCACTAAAATACGTACCATAGTAGCAGCAGTATTAGCCATGTAGGAGCCTGAAAAGGTTCAGATGTCCAGCATGTCTTGGCAGATTGACTACTTTTGGAGTAAGCAGCTAAAGCTGTAAGTTTGAGACTTGGCTGAACTATCCCTTTAAGAGGAGTGAAGAGCTTCACACCACCCCCTCTCTTTCCCTTCTATCTAAGAAATGATCTTAATTCCTGTTTATAGATTTAAACACTGGTGTCATGCTTGTCAAACAGAGTGATGAGAGTGTGATGTTGGCATATGTGTGTGTGCGTCTGTGTGTGTGTGTATGTTGCAGATGTGGGATTACGACACCCGAGCACATGGCCAGCTCTCTTCCTCTCATTATCTGTCTCTAATGGGCTGTCTGGCAGGAGCTGAGCTACCGCTGCAGCTACACACTTCGACTGGAGTTATGATACAGAAGAACGAGAGAAGGGTTGCAGTGGTTGCATAGGCCTGCTCGTTTTTTTGTGGAACAGGAAGTTCAGAGTCAAGAAGAGCTTTATTGTCATCCCAACCACTTTCTAGTATAAGGAGGGTTGGGGGGGGGGGGGTGACTGTGTTCTTCCATGCTCTCTGTGGGGCAGATTAGGCAAGGCCTGTTTTCTCTGGGCCACAAAAGTTGGCCTATAGCCATAAAGATCTTATGGCCTTCGTCTGCCTTGAGTGCATGAATTCCAGTCGTTTTCAGGTTTTTAGTTGCTTAAAGGAACCAATAGTTGCTGAAACTTCAAAGAAATTATTAAACTTGGGAAATGATGCAGGGAACCCTTTCCCGTCAACAACTGATGACAGGATTCAGGTCTGAGACCATTTCTCAGAAACATCTGAGCTTTTGCAACACTTAGGGTGTCCAAACTTTTGCACAGGCCACACTGTTGACTTTAGGCTTTTCATTTTACCAGAATAGCAGTACAGTATAATTCACAGAAAATCCACAATGTCCAAATGTATGTGGACACCCCTTTTAATAAATGCATTCCCCTGTAGTCACTGTAGACAGGGGCGTCTTATGGAGGGGGAGGGGGGTGTTAGGACAATTCTGAGGGCCTGTGACTGACAGGGGCCCTAAAACGTATTAATTAAGCATGTTGGCAGAATGGGTAACAGTTGTGGGGCCCAGTGTAATATATTTTCATGGGGCCCAAAATCCCTTGCAGTGCCCCTGTATTGTCAATTGGTTCCAATTGGTTGGTTTAGCAACCAGGGGGGAAAGAACTTTTTCCCATGGGTTATATACACTTTGTGGACGTCCCTTAGAATGAATGCATTTAGCTACTTTAAGTTGCAGCCATCGCTGACATAAATGTGCAAATACACACACACACACACCTGTAGAGTAGTACTGCCAATAGAATAGGACTCTCTGGAGCAGATAAGAACCATGAACCTATTGGCACCCTGTCTAATGCCAGACATGGACTAGAGGAGTATAAAGCCCCCCGGTATTGAGCTGTGAAGTAGTGGCACTGTGTTCTCCGGAATGATGGATGGATAAGTTGATGAGGACGTGTGGCGGTGATAATCCAGCATTCCTGACCTCACTAATGCTCTTGTTGCTGAATACAACCAAATAATCGTAGCAATGTGGATCCAACATGTAGTAGAACGCAGTGTTATCACAGTGTTTTAGATACAGAGGCTGTATAAAAAGAGAGAAAAGTATCATTAGGCCAAGGGTGCAAACATTGTAACATGGAAGACTGTTCAGTGAGATTCAGGGAACTTGTGTGTTTCACAGGCTGTACCTTTGCCTTGTTCAGAGAGAGGCGGACCAGGCTTTGCGTTTGGATGGATGGGAAGTTGTTGGCCGTGGAGCGAGGCTGAGCAGGAAATGAGTTTGGAGATGGAAGTTGTAATATTCTCTGAGCTCTATGCTTTTATCCCTGACTGATAGCACTGCCTAGATCTGCCTATGGGAATGTAATGGTTTTTGTTTAATAGACTGCCTTGGCATCGTGTGTATGTTGATATGAGTGTCCCAAGTGAGTGACTCCCACAGTCGCACTCACACACACACACATAGATAGCATCCCAACCACTCTTTCAGAGCAAAAGGAGGACTGATAGGAAGCAGAATGGAGTCATTAATGAGCTCATCTCTTCCGCTCACTCTGCCTACAGTAGATCCCTCTCTCACGTTTGTATATGGTATATAGTTTCAAGCACCTGGATGGTGCATGTGTGTGTGTGAGTGTGTGCACTTGTTTTTGTACATTTGCAGGCCTAACTTTGTTGGGAAATGAATGAAAAACAGGGTATATGAAACCTCCAGACTTTATAATGTGAGTTTTTGTTTTGTGGTCCATGTTTCATTTTTGATATTTAGTATTTGTTTAGCATTACTGCACAAAAAAAAATATATTTTTTTTTTAATGAAATGGGGGTTGCTTTTCAGTTTTTAATACTTTTGCAGAAATTTAGTGCAGTTTAGTTTGGCTTATCTTGCTTTAGTTTGGCTTATCTTGAGTCCCACAGGGCTTTTTTTAGGACCTATGAGACTGATGTTAAATAGTACAGTACAGAAGTGAAGTGAAGAAGACACTTTACAGGAGAATAAAACAATACTCTTAACTTTAACTGGAATAAAAAATGTATATTGTACTTTTAGATAATTTCTATTTATTCTTTTATTATGAAATCTCAACATAGTATTAAAGGCAAGTGTGGATTTCAATGTACATTTCAGTTGTAATAAATGCAATGTAAAATGTGGTGGTTGTTCTTTACATTGTGTTTTTCCTCTCCTGTGAAGTTGCCATTTTTTGGAGGAATTTTTTGATGGCAGCAACATTAAATATTTACAAAATGTGCAAATTGGGGCTTTTAATTTACATAAATAAAATGTGATGATCAACAAAAAAAAACTTTTTATTTAGTAAAAAGTATTTAGTAAAATATGCTACATCAAAACAGTTGTCGTATTTAAATGTATTTTTTAATATATTATATATATTATATATATATATTATATTTTATTCATGCATATTTTACTTTCATGTGACCAGTTGACCTGACATTGTATGAATACAAGTGCATGTGTGCATGTGTGGTGTGTGTGCGTGCCCGTGTGTGAGCATGTGTGAGTAATGTGAGTGATGAGCTGAGGTACAGACGGCCGAGTGAGCTGAGAGTCGTTTATTTCTGGGTGAGTGGGGAAGGAGTGTAAATAATCTCAGTCCTACATTATAGATTAATCAGACACTCAGCTGGATCTCACACACCACGCTTCGCTCCAGAACATAAACACAACTTTAGGATGAACCCACATCTGTGTGGGTGTGTGTGTGTAAGAGAGGGAGAGAGCCAGCCAGCTTGGAGGGAGCGAGAGTGATCGACTAGACACCTAAAAAACAAATGTCAAGCCTTTTCAGGATTTCTCTCCATACTTTCGCTGCAGAGAAAGCCTCAAGCTTCACGCACTTAAAGGTGCCAGAGACGGCGTTTACTGAGTATTGTAAGCTCTTTGGTGTATAAATAATAAGTATGTGACTAGTCTGGGGGTGGAAAATGCTCAGGCGTGATGTTACAAGCCATTTTACAGCCCTGTTATTTTACCTCAGAATGAAACACTTTGCTTTTCCTTTTGCAGAGAGCTTGCCCCCTCTCACTTCCCCGGATTTAGCTTTGTTAAATCCTACCAGTAAACAAATAAGCCGGTGCTTTCCTTTCTAATGTGTGTTAAGCTCCAGTTTGGTTCAGATGAGGTAGTCCAGGTAGTTTGTTTTGAGGTAGTTTGTTTTTGAGGGAGCAGATGTTGGAGAAAGAGATGGTAAAAGTTAGCGACAGCTAGCGTTAGCTTCTAGCCTGCCGTATATCCGTACTTGCCTCCCCGGCTTTAGCTTTGCTGCTTGCTGTTTGAGCTCCCCTCTCAGATAGCGGAGAACCTTACGAGAACGTTCAACAATTGTTTGGCTGGTATTGTTACCTTCCCAGTTAGACACAAACTAACATTATGGAAACATCTTCAGTAACTATTAAATAACAAATAAAATAAAATACAAATAAAAACATCTCACACTGATAAATAATATTTAACAAATGTGTCATGATTTTTTTCCAATCCTGAGAACTGGAGCATTTATTTAAATAATAATAAGAAAATATTTTTACAAATAATAATAGAGTCTTTTCTGAATATACATTACTTTTTAGCTACTTTGAAGCTAAGAAAGGCATCATGTTCAGGATGTTCACGCAAGTCTAGCTGGGCTTTTGTGAACACTGGCGACCCATATTTCCATAACTAGCAGAATCTGGAGGTGATGAGCTGGGGGGGAGCTCTCTAGGATCAACAACACCACATTCTCACCATATTTTCGCCAGCTTTGACCAGGGCTTTCTCCAGTGGATGGGGTTTAAGTAAATGTGTGAGATGTAAATATACAGAATCCAGACTGTTAAGTAACAGTGTCGGGGTTTGGGAGCTCTGTTTTGGTTCTGGATTTTCTTTTGAATGAATCAGAGTATTTTGAATAAACAGTGTTTGAGGTTTATGGTATGTCAGTTTTCCTTTCTAGGGTATTTTAGAATTAGTTTCTCAGTACGTTTTCCAATACCTTTATTTAGTGTGCAAGTGAACACATATGCTTGTGGACTAAAGTATTGGGACACCTGCTCATTCACTGTTTCGTCTAAAATCAAGGGCGTTTGTCCTGCTTTTGTTGGGGTAGAAGAGAAGACTTTCTACTAGAATACTAGAGAGCACTGCTGTGAGGATTTGATTGTTAGAGTGTTAGTGAGATCAGGATATTGGATGATCACCACCCCGCCTCATCCCCAACCCCACCACCCCATCCCTAAAGTATTGGATTAAGCCGCAACTCTCCATTATTCCAAAGAACACAGTTTCACTGCTCCACAGCTCAATGCTGGGGGGCTTTATACCACCCTAGCCCACGCCTGACATCATACATAGTGCCAGTAGGTTCATGTTTATTTGCTCCAGAGAGTCCTATTGCATTGGCAGTATGCCAGTCTCTACTGGGACTAGACAGGAATATAATCAGGCTCATGTTAATCTGGTGGCAAATTTGCTATTACTGCTTCAAAACTGCCTTCGATTAGCTGAAATACCAAAGTCCAGCTCTGTAGCTCAGCATTTTAAACTGGAGATTCAGCGTTATAGCAGCTCTGAACAGCTCGTGGGCGGAGCATGGAGGGGTCAATTCCAGTAGGAGACATTCGTTTGGATGGAGTGAGAGAGATTTTTCTTAACTTCAATAAAATGACATTTGACCCTTTTTACACTTTCCTGTCCCATCCAGCATTTTTGTCATCTCCCTAAGGGTCAGCACAGCAGGACATTCAGACATTCCTTTTGTGGACACTAACCTTGGCAATGAGCAGTTTCTATGCAGGGGAGTACCCTGCACAAACACACACACAAACGCAGGGTGCAGCTGCAAGACATCTTGATAACATCCGACAACCGATCCATTCTGACTCCTTGTTCACTCCTCCTCCCTGTCCCGTGAGTGTCCCTTCTGAAACCTTTACTGGCCTTGTGAGTCACACACACACTCTCCAAGCCTCTGGCACTGTAATCCCACTCTATAGTGCAATGTTACGTTAACCCCTTAAACTCTACAGGGCCTGAATATGAGGGTCCCTACTTCAGTTCCTCTCTAACTCTCATAATCTGTAACTTACATATTAGTTCCATAGCAGTTACTGAATCACGAGTCTTAAAAGGCCCTTAGTGTTGAAAACTGAACAAAAGCATAAGTATTATGTGAACACTGTTACCATATATGGGAAATATGTTGTAAAATTGGCTTTTAAATTTAATTGATAATTCTTTTTCAATTATTTTTATACTTTTAGTTGTATGCTTTTAAAATCATTATTTAAATGATACTATGTATTATCATTATTGTTGTTTACATGCAGTACCCATCAAAAGTCTGAACACACCCGGTATGTGGCTAAAAATGACAGTAGGTTGGGAAACGTGACATTTAACAAATGAAACCATCACGTAAAAGAGAAAAGTCTTGGCTTTTTACTGCCAGAACACACAGACTCAACAGCCAGGCTCATAGATAAATTAGAAGAAATCAGATTCATGTTTTCTTATTCTTGATGCCTACATGCGCCGGACAAAACAAATACATTTCTTTAAAATGACGGGTAATATTTGAAATGCACCTCAAAGTATAAGAGGTTCTGTATTTTAGTTTGTTTAAAGAATTGCAGTAAATTGCCTATTTATCAAATACAACTGAAAATAAGTAAAATATGCAAAGTGCTATTTAATTACTTTTTTAACCCCTTAGACCATTTTGCTAATATTTCACTTTCATAACTACATTAGTCATAATTAACATTTCATAGGCCCTAAAATAGAACCCAATGGGACTCCTACTGGGTTTGCTAAACCAAACTGCTGCAAATAACTCCCAACAGTTTCTGCATAAGGATTAATAACTGCTAACTAAACACGTGGTTCAAATGGTTAAGGAATTGATCAGAAGGTCTTTTTTTTGATGATGCAGGCTTTAAAGGGCTAATGTGAAGAAGATTAAAAGACCTTACTGAAAAACAAAAGAACCAAAGTATCAGGTGAAAAATGACCTCAGTACTGAACTGCAGTGGAATTTTTTTAGTTTATCCGGCATCTATCGTAAGGACTTTGAATCTCTGTCATTAAAAAAATACAATACACACCTGGATATGTATTCTGAATATATATGATTTTATAACGCTTCAGTGCACTTTGATTCCCTACTGATCCAATGTGATTTGTTTCAGCACCCAAATGATTAATTTCAGGCCAAATCCAGTATGATACAGTTTATAGAAATCAGCTTGCACTGATGCATTCTTCACTCTGTTGTTCTAAAACAACAGTTTTCCAGCATTTCTTCACTGCCGACAGCATCAGTGTGCTCTGGCCTTCGTCTTCAGTGCAGTGCTGGCAGAGTGTGACTGAGATAAACACAGCACTATAAATCTCTATTTAACGTTCTGTGCCAAATAATCTATTATGAATTCATTAAACAAGAGACCTGAAAACATCGGACACTGGTGCAGCATTCCTGGGTAATTAGTCAGAGGCTGATAATTCCTAAAAAACACACTTTGTGGAAAAGTCTGTGTGCTGAGGCAGGATCCGGGTTAAGTGCATGTGCAGTTGCCAGTTGCTACAGTCAGTCATTCTGCTCATTTAGTGAGTGCCTTTTCTGTTTGTGCTTGAGTGTGTGTGTGTGTGTGTGTGTGTGTGTGTGTGTGTGTGTGTATGTGCAAGTTTCAGCCTCTTCTCTGGATGCTGGCTTGTTAGTGTCCAGTTTCAATAACCTTTGACCTTGTCAGGCTAATTAGCAGTATCCCCTTAAAACTAGGGTCGACTCACATTCTGGTGCCCCGTTCCCCAGCCTTCCTTCATCGATCTGCATTCATTTAGGATATTAACCTCACCATCACCCCGTCACCTGCTCTTCTACATCACACTCTGAGGGCAGAAAGCTCTTTAATTACTCACTCTTTAATACACCCCCAAACTGCTCATCAGAGCTGATCTCTGTTGGAGCTGGGTTTGTTGTGTTAAGTTTGTTGTGTTAAGTTGAGTTAACAAGACTTACAAGAAAACTCTTATTTATTTGTACTGTCATTTTAAGTGGCCCCAAAATGCAACATGATAAACTGTAAACATATAATGCAATAATGCAATTCAATGAAAATACATCCCTTTGAATAAGTCAATTTAATGTATGTGGTCTGATCAGATTGTGAAGTTGTCAAGATCTGTGATCCAGTATGAATCTGCTATGAGTGTAGTTTTTCACAGTATGACAAAAATAATAATGGGGAGATTTTAATGTAGTATGACTCTGCAATGTATGTATTATATTACATTATATCCTAAAGTATTAAGTGGTAGTTGGTTTTAATCCAGTATTATCCAGAATCTGCTGTGGGTGTATTTTTTAACAATTTGACAAAAATAATGCTGGATAAATAATGGAGTTATTTTAATCCAGTGTGAATCCACAGTGAGGTTTTACAGCCTGACAGTAATAATTGAAGAGTAATTTTAATCCAGTATGAATCTGCTGTGGGTGTATTTTTTTAACAATTTGACAGAAATAATGGAGTTATTTTAATCCAGTGTGAATCCACAGTGAGGTTTTACAGCCTGACAGTAATAATTGCAGAGTGATTTTAATCCAGTATGAATCTGCTGTGGGTGCATTTTCAACAGTCCGACAGTAACAATTATAGAAAAACTTTTAATCCTGTATCAATCTAGAGTATTTGTAGTTGTTACAGTCTGACAGTAATAATCACGGCAAGGTTTTATTCCAGTATGAATCTGCTGTGGGTGTATTTTTAACAGTCCAACATTGAAAAAGATGAGACTGTTTAATCCAGTATAAATATAAAGTGTGTGTGGTTTTTACAGCCAGACAGTGATAATTTTGGAGGAATGTGAATCTGTAAGATGTGTAGTATTTACAACTCTCCAGTAACAAGTGGTGATTGATTTGAATCCAGTATGAATCTGCAGTGGGTGTGTTTTTAACAGTCTAACTGTAACAGTTATGGAGAAACTTTTAAACCTGTATCAATCTAGAGTAGATGTAGTTGTTACAGTCTGACAGTAATAATCATGGAGAGGTTTTATTCCAGTATGAATCTGCTGTGGGTGCATTTCAGCAATCCAGAACTTTTCATCCACATTGTGTGTAGTTTTTACAGTCTGACAGTAAAGATTGTGGGGGGATATGATTCTGTAATATGTTTAGTATTTACAATCATCCAGGAAAAAGTGATGGTTGATTTTAATCCAGTATGAATCTGCAATTTGTTTACTTGCTACAGTCAGATATGATGAGGATCTGCCAAATGCATTAGTAATTAGTTAATAGAATACCTAATTACTGTGTCCCATAGCACAACACTAGCTTCAACACCCAACATTAAAGCTTTAAATCTAGGTTCTGATTCTAACTGTGACTCCAATATGCTTCTCAATACATAACTCATTACATTACATTACAGTCATGTTATAATGTGCAGAGTGCAGAGAAGATCAACACACGGACTGTCACATTTATGTAATCAAATAGATGAATTAAATGAATTACATGTAATTGTACTTGTGCAGAAATGATGTGACCAACACACACCAACATACTGCCTTAGTCCAAAACCTTTTATCCACAATAAAGGCTGTAATTAATGAACCTGACCATAAAGAGAGAGAGAGAGAAAGAGGGAGAAGGGGAGTTGTGACTGGATTTGTGCTCTGGGGATGGTGGGGCTATTTTAAGCTATCTATATAACACAGAAAGAGACTATCAATCTTACATCCCTTTTTATTTTCCTTTGACTAGCCCACCCACGAGAGAGAGAAAGAGAGACTGAGAGAGAGAGAGAGAGAGAGAGAGAGAGAGGGATCACTTTAATAAAATAGCTTTACAGGTTCACCCTCTCACACAATTCCTCTTCTGACATATCCGTGGCTATTTCACTTGTTTCCAGTGGATCAGCAACGAGCAACGAAGCCGCACCTCCAGCTTGGTGGTCCCACTTCCACATTTCACAGTCCGGCCAGAGGCTTCCTTAAACGTCAGAGTAAGAACGAACACTGATCTGGGATCTGTTTATGCCATTTGCTGAGTAATGAATAGGGGTACACGGCTGAAGATACACTCTATGTCCAAATGTTAGTGGACACCCATTCTAATTAATGCATTCAGCAAGTGGCACCCATTGTTGACCCAGATGTGCAAATGCACACATACACAGCCTGTCTAGTCCTTGTAGAGAAGTACTGCCAATAGAATAGGTCTCTCTGGAGCAGATAAACAAAAAACAGGTGTGGGCTAGTGCGGTATATAGCCCCCCAGCATTGAGCTTTGCGTGGAACTGTGTTCTCTGGAATGATGGATGGTGCTTCATCCACTACTTTTGGGATGAGTTGGGGAGTTGGTGGTAATGAGGTGGGGAGGGGGGTGATCATTCAACATCCTGACCTGACTAAGCTTCTTGATATCTGTTCTCTAATATCTAGAAGAAACCCCTCATCCCTGGACAGTAGACAGTAACTCCTCAAAAGCAGGACACACTCTGTTTAATACCCTTGATTTCAGAAGGAACAGTGAATGAGTAGATGCCCCAGATGCCCCAGATGTTTTGAACCTGACTCCACATGGTTAATCTTTAGGTCTCAGTCTTTAAGTTGCTTCTTTATGGATCATACAGGACTCTCCTGACCCTTTAGTCTTATGACATGTCATTTTCAAACTTTCATCTACAATATTGTTAGGCTTTTTTGTTGTTCTTGTTTTCTAAAGCTCAAACTGAGTTTGGATTATTATAGCAAAGTCCTTATAGGCAAATCTGCACTTCTGTTTATATTGCAACCAGTGGCAGGTCTCCTCCTATATAAGGTCTCTGATTATACTGATGAAGAAATATTTTGTAGCCATTTGTGGCTCGAATGACTTTAGAAATGTCCAAGAAGTACACCTGGTAGCATGTTTTATTTATACAGCTCAGATTAGCTCTTTACCTTAATAAGATTCACTCATATAAATCCAGCTCCATCTTTACTTCTGGGGGAAATGAGTAGACCTGAGTTTTGTAGAGCAGTTTGGAAAAGAGAACCCTCTGCCTCTCATGGCATATAGAGTTGCAATAACACACACACACACACACACACTAATGAGGAGTCTCCGTTGGGGAAGCGCTGTAGACTCACTGTGGCCCCGGATTAGGAGTGTTTGGAGTGTTTGGATGGAGAGAAGAGCCGCTGATTCAGAGACACCGGAAGTCCGAGATGTCAGGGGTCAGGGGTCAGATCTCTGGAGAACCATCACGGATCTCCTGTAAGAGCCATCTCATGACAAACAGGCCATCAAACACCCCCACACACACATTCGCGCGCGCACACACACACACACACACACACACACACACACACACGTGTATCATAGCAATCATCACTGTGGAGCTGCAGCACTTAGGCCTACAGAACTGCGCGGGTCGGGATGTTTTGGCTCGCGCAGGGCACGCGGGAGTGGTGGGGGTGTGTAGTTTATGGGAGCTGGGGGCTTATTTGGGAGGGGTGGTCGGTGTATCCATTACGCGCTAGCCTCCAAAGGCGCCAGCAGGGTTACGTGAGCGCGCGCGGATAACGGTGCCCATAACGCGCGCACAATGGTGCATATGTAGGATGCACCTGCCAGGTGAGCAAGGAGTTGGAGTCGGGGGTGGAGCAGGTACTGCACACACACACACACACACAAGTGGGACATTGTTTTAGTAAAAATACACCATAGTATTATTATTATTATTATTATTATTATTATTATTATTATTATTATTATTATTTGTAGTGTTAGTTGTTGTTGTTTATTTATTTAGTATTTAAAGCGAGAACTGTTTCTAGTTATGAAAGAACCTACAGTAGGAGAACGAATCATTCTTACCATCCAGTCTTTCATAAAACAATATTTTGTATAATACATAATAGCTATATAAGTTTAATCAGACAGCTCTGATCTGCATGCGATTTAATGCAGACACGTTTTTCATTATCTAAAAATATTTCAAGGCTCTATACGTTATTATTAGTCATGTATTATTGTTATATATTGCAATATTATTATGTATTTCTTTATTCCTATATCATTATATCATTAATACCTATTTAAGATTGCAGATTGTTATATATATATTGCATCTCTTGCTGACACGAATACTAGAATGACACTCATTCTATACATATTTATTATTGTATATTATTATTGTATGTACTTGAATATTATATATATATATATATGTTATATATTATATATATTATGAAGGTACTAATGGTTCTATGCGTAATTATTTTATTACATTTTAGTATGTATTGTTTTATTAGCTTTTATATATATTTATATATATATATATATTTTATATATTAAAAATACAGTATGTGATTTTTTTTTAATATTATAATATAAAATATATGTTGATTTTTCCACATGTTTGTGTTTTTATTTGATCATATTATCTCTGTATATATTTAAATGTGGTTCTGCCTCTGATCTTTATATATTATACATTCTCGCCATTATTGTCTTGTCTTTGTCATTGTTTCATCTGACTGGACAATCGGACAGTCATCAAAGCATTTCACTGTGTGTGTGTGTGTGTGTGTGTGTGTGTGTGTGTGTGTGTGTGTGTGTGTGTGTGACTTTGATTTGTTTTAATTTAATTAGTTTTGATAATGCTGGAGGTACTAAGTCTAAGGGACTTCATCAGTGGGCGGGGCTTGTCGGAAAACGGGTGGGGAAAAATAAGTAAATAAATCCCCTCCGCTCCTTTCTCCGCCCACCGAGCGCGAGACATAAATAAAGACGCGTTCCGATCGTCCGCGGGCTGCACATCTACAAATGTAGGCTCTTCCGCTGGTGCACGCGTTCCACAGTGACGCTGGCGTTCAGCAGTGACGCGAGCCTTCCAGAACTGACGCACGCGCCTCAACTATTTGAATCGTTGCTGTATTTTTAAACAGCTTTAAACGGGTTCTAGAACGCGCGCGTTTTTCCGTTTCTTTGCATGCGCGATTTCTCTCTCTCACACTCGCGCGCGCGCTCTCTCTCTCTCTCTTTAAGCGCGAGAGAGGTTGTTGAGAGGTGTATTTCCTCCCTGTCCCCCCCTCACTTTAAACTGCAGTGAGAGGGGTGATTTTGAGGGGTGATTTTAGAGGGGTGATTTTGAGGGGTGATTTTAGAGGGGTGATTTTGAGGGGTGATTTTGAGGGGTAATTTTGAGGGGTGATTTTAGAGGGGTGATTTTGAGGGGTGATTTTGAGGGGTGATTTTAGAGGGGTGATTTTAGAGGGGTGATTTTGAGGGGTGATTTTAGAGGGGTGATTTTGAGGGTGATAAAACAAATTTATTTGTCCCTTTGTGAGCTCGCGCGCGCCGGTCATGTCCACGGGCTCCATCAGCGATGCGGACGACTTCCACGAGTCGGATCTGCTGGACGGTCTGCTGCGGATCGGCGCCGGTAGATCGGACCACGGGGCGTCCAACGAGAGCGCAGAGGAGAGCAGCGCGGGCGACGTCGGTCCAGCGCGCGCGTGCTCGGCCAAACGGCGAAAGACGGCTTCCTCGCGCAGAGCGGACAGTGCAGCAGCTGGGGCTGCAGCGGCCCCGGGGCACGAGGGGAAGCAGGTCCAGCGGAACGCGGCCAACGCGCGCGAGAGGGCGAGGATGCGCGTGCTGAGTAAAGCCTTCTCGCGCCTGAAGACCACGCTGCCCTGGGTTCCCGCGGACACCAAACTCTCCAAACTGGACACGCTGAGGCTCGCAGCGAGCTACATCGCGCACCTGCGGCAGATCCTCGCGAGCGACAAACACGAGAACGGCTACGTCCATCCGGTGAACCTGGTACGAGAAGACAAACACACCTTAGAAACACTGCACGCGGACACACGCGGATACACACACTATACACACAGTTCACCAAAACCCACAATTACCAATCACCATACACACACTATACACTCACTATTACACACACTCAATTCATCAGTGCACACACTATACACACAATTAAACAATACACACACTATACACTCACTATTACACACACTATACACACACTATTACACACACTCAATTCATCAGTGCACACACTATACACTGTTTATCAATACACACACTATACACAGTTTATCAATACACACACTATACACAGTTTATCAATACACACACTATACACACAATACATCTATACACACGCTATACACACAATTCATCTATACACACACTATACACACAGTTCGTCAGTACTGTTGGTCAGTAACTTTACTGAGAGGTAGAACACAGACAGAACACAGGTTTGGGAGCTGATCTTCTCTGTGACTCCAGACACTGTAGATTAGCTCAGTTCCACCAGCAGCTCACCTGATTTACTTCAATGAAGGACTGATTAGATAAACTAGGTGTTGATGGGAACTGGAAACACTGGGCTTCCTCCAGGGGAGCACTGGAAATTGTTGAGCTAATATTGGTGTTTTAACAAATAAACACCTGCTGCTCAGATCCCAGTTTCTCAAAAGATCCTCCAAAGGTTAACTGGTAGAGAGGAAGTGTTCAGTGTGATGCTCGCTCGGCCATTTTGGAATTATATTTTTTGCCAATTTTCTTTCTGGAAAGCTCTAATCTATGGTTTTACAGATCATTTTCTCATATGTCATATTATACTTGTGCACAGTACTGTCTACATACAGGCCTACTCACAGAATCTCCAACCACCCTTCAAAATATTTAGCTTGATTGTTTCGGGGTGCAAATGTTTGGCATGCACTGATTTCACTGATAGCCAACACTCCAGTTCAAAAGCTAACTAACAGTCAAGCAGTGCTGTGCAACTGTCATGTGGGTATTGGAGAAAATGATCATGTAAAGCTGTTTATCAGTAACAGCATGTACGCATTTGTGATTAGTGTGTACTGTTCCTTCTGAGGGCAGTAGATGCCAGATGTGTGGAGATATCAGCTGAACACGGTCAGATACAGATCAGACACAAACAGATCCTTTCCTCAGTTTATAGTGAGGGGGGGTGGAAGGTGTGATGATGATGAAGTGTGGCCCAGTGGAGTAAACTGTGTAGACAATGAGTGTTACTGGACTTAGTTTTGTATTATATTTTGTATAGTATTCTGTGTTAGCATACAGTTTACAAATATGCTTACTTTTTACTGTGATAAGCACCTGGACAATAGGCCCTGTATTGGGACAATAGGACCTATATAGAGGATGTAGGGACTGTTTTAGGAAAATAGGACCTGTATAGGGGAAGTAGGGACTGTTTTAGGAAAATAGGACCTGTATAGGGGAAGTAGGGACTGTTTTAGGAAAATAGGACCTGTATAGGGGAAGTAGGGACTGTTTTAGGAAAATAGGCCCTGTATAGGGGAAGTAGGGACTGTTTTAGGAAAATAGGACCTGTATAGGGACAATAGGACCTATATAGAGGAAGTAGGGACTGTTTTAGGAAAATAGGACCTGTATAGGGGAAGTAGGGACTGTTTTAGGAAAATAGGCCCTGTATAGGGGAAGTAAGGACTGTTTTATGAAAATAGGACCTGTATAGGGGAAGTAGGGACTGTTTTAGGAAAATAGGACCTGTATAGGGGAAGTAATGACTGTTTTATGAAAATAGGACCTGTATAGGGGAAGTAGGGACTGTTTTAGGAAAATAGGACCTCTATAGGGGAAGTAGGGACTGTTTTAGGAAAATAGGACCTGTATAGGGGAAGTAAGGACTGTTTTATGAAAATAGGACCTGTATAGGGGAAGTAGGGACTGTTTTATGAAAATAGGACCTGTATAGGGGAAGTAGGGACTGTTTTAGGAAAATAGGACCTGTATAGGGACAATAGGACCTATATAGAGAAAGTAGGGACTGTTTTATGAAAATAGGACCTGTATAGGGGAAGTAGGGACTGTTTTAGGAAAATAGGACCTGTATAGGGACAATAGGACCTATATAGAGAAAGTAGGGACTGTTTTAGGAAAATAGGACCTGTATAGGGGAAGTAAGGACTGTTTTATGAAAATAGGACCTGTATAGGGGAAGTAGGGACTGTTTTAGGAAAATAGGACCTGTGTAAGGAAAATAGGATCAGTATAGGGACAATAGGACCCATGTAAGGAAAATAGAACCAGTATAAGAAAAATAAGACCTGTATAGGGGAAATATGTTTATAGGTAAATAGGACATGTATAGGGACAGTAGGATATGTTTAAGGAAAATATGACCTGTATCAGGAAAATAGGATATGTGTAAGGAAAACAGGACCTGAATAGGGACAATAGGACCCATTTAATGAAAATAGAACCGGTTTAGGGGAAAATAGGACATGTATAGGGAAATATGGCCTGTTTGAGGAAAGGGACAATAGGTCCTGTAAAAGGAAAATAGGACCTTGATAGCAGCTGAAATACAGTTTTCTTTACAGTTTATGCTATAATCATAGTGCAGACCTGGTGTGCTCATCAATAGCAGTGCACCCAATAATTCCTCAACAAAATCTCAGCTGCTTGTTTTCCTAAACACATCTCAATTTGCTCTTCATTATCTGCACAGAGTAAGGGAGGATCGGTCGTGCACAGAGGAATTTACACGGTTCTATGTGCCAGGTTGTTGCGCGTGAAATGAACCGAAACGCAGCAATGGATGTAACATATTTCGTGCACGTGCAACTACGTGACACTTTTAAATAAACCAGTTTTAAAAAGCAACTGGTTTATATTTACCTCATTTATGGTAATGAAAGACTCAGATATTCATCATGGCTATCAGAAAGCATACATGCTCTTATCTCATTACACTACACCCTATAATCAGAGTAATGTGTTTGTTGCACTGTTAGATAAATGTAGAGTTAGAGGTGTAATAACTCTTATTGGTGTGTTTGTCCAACCTGGGATATTGAGTTTATCTAACAGTTAATAACCCCACAGAATATAACGTTAAATAAACAGCGGTGGAGAAAAACACATAACTTAAAAAAAAATCTTATTTATCTATTTGTTTATTTGTCTATAAACAAATAAACACATCCTTATATTTATATATCCTGTATTTATCTATTCGTACCTTTTTAATTATGCCTTTTATCAATTAATATAGTCTATTTATTTTTACATTTATTTATTACTTATTATATTTTTTTTGGCGCAGTCTTTTTTGGTTCTTCTCCACTTTTACATTTACACACAATAATTATTAGTTACACAACAATTACTTATTATTGTTGTTATGATCATTATTATTATTAGATGATTTACAACAATGCACAGACAAAATTAAATCAATAAAATATGAGCATTTAACAAGAAAAAAAAGAAATGAGATACATTATCTTACTTCAATTTTGCCTGTTTGTTTCTGTTTGTTTTTTTTGTTTGTTGCTATTTTAACATCGGACTTTCTTTTGTTTGTCAGACATCAGTGATATTATGTAAAGGATCAAAAGGACCAAAATAAAATAACGAATTAGATCAATAGGGTGCTAAAAGCTTTTAGCTACAGAGTTTGATCGTTTTGAGAAGTTCATACTGGATATAAAATGACGTGCGTTTTAACGTGGTTTTAATCAAAGTTGTGCGTCTTACCAAAACATGCAAACTTCTTCCAGCATTTGCGTTGATTTACCACATTTATTTTACACCTTAAACAAACTGTGAACGTTTCATTAAAATAACTAAATTAGCAGTTATTATTATTATTTTATTATTATTATTATTATTATTAACATGTCAGCAATTTGTATTCATTTATAATTATTATTATTGTAATTATTATTGCTGATGCAAATGCTAATAACTCATCTGATTGTGTGTTGTTTCTCCTCCTCAGACCTGGCCCTTCATGGTGGCGGGAAAACCGGACAGTGACCTCAAAGACATGCTGACCTCCAGCAGGTTGTGTGGGACCACCGCGTCATGAGAGGATTTACCACCAAACCGCGGACTTATCTCAGATTTGATCTATATAATCCTGTGCATGATACGTCATCTCCCGTTTGAACGGCGCGCGGAGGGCCGGTTAAAAAAGGAGGGACCACATCCTCACGCGAGAGAGACTCTTATTTAAAGTCATTCACATGTCTTAACCTTGCTGGTTCAAGGAAGATCAGTGTGAGCTTGTATAGCTATACAGTTCTTCTATCTAGATCGTTTAATAATCTCTTTAACACAGAACGGAAGGGGGCGTGGGTGGTCTCCAGAGGCAACATGCTGTATTTTTTTACTTTTGAACTTTTTTGAAAGGCAGCATTATATTGTAAATAAAATGAGCTGATTTCTTACTGTTTAAGACAAACGGCTGCAGACTGCTTGTCTTCTTTGGCCTGGCGGGGTTTCAGAGAGAGAGATCAGGGGCAGATAGATGGTGTTTATTTGCCTTTTCTGACCTTTGTGAACTTTCTTTCTTATCACGGGTGAAGGACAGCTCTCTGGACTGGAAAAATAAAGCACCTTACGCCACAAAGAGCATCAGAGGTGGCAGCTTTACTCTTAAAAATAAAGGTGCTAACATTGTTTTTTTTAGGAAATGCCATAGAAGAACCACCTTTAGTTCCACGAAGATAGATAGGTGAAACCTACAGGAACCGTTACTTGTACAGATGTTGCTGTAAAGGTTATTTTCTCCATTACAAACATGATTCTTATATATATATATATATATATATTTATAACCAGAATGGCTCTAGATCAGACGCTATAGATATAGATATATATTTGTGAGAACCTTAAAACTGGTAAAGAACCTCTGAGGGATCCAAAAAAAACCCTCCGGTCAGTGGATGCTGGGTGACTGTAAGAGGTTCTAGTTTGTATGAGGTTTGCTGGGCTAATTTTACCGCCCAGTCTGACTCCTCTTTCCTCTTTATAGAGAAACTTTTTTATATTAAGAAATATAATATATATATATATATATGTGTGTGTGTGTGTGTGTGTGTGTGTGTGTGTGTGTGTGTGTGCTTCTTGTTCTTGTGTAGCTATATCTGACCGTTTTTAGACCTAAGGTCTAGACCCTGCACTTGATAAAATGATTATTCCAAATACCAGTTCTTCACACTCACGTATCTCCACTACTAACGTGGAACCTTCATGGAATTAATCCCCTGGAGAACCAATGGTAGCACCTTTATTTTTTCAGAGTGTTGTAAATGTATTTGACTAGTTCCTTAAGTATGATTCTGAACATCAGTATCAGCCTTCAGGGCTTTACCTTCTAATAAGAAGTTGCTATTTAAGGCGGTCAGGGCAGCTTTCAAATTAAACTGCGAGTCATTGAACATTTTAGAGCGCAGTACATTTCCTCAAATCTAATTATTCTGCCCAAAACTTCCACTCAGGTCATTTTAGTGAGTGTGCTTCGAGACTTAGATTTACACACATTTAACAAACTATCTGTTTTTGAAGCACCGGACACGCGCACGTGTTGCTCCTGCTCAGTGTGTGTTGGGTAGTGTGTAAGTATGAGACTAGAGCGACAGGATATAAGAACCATTTTCAATATTCTTATAAGTTATATTACATGTGTTTATGTTAAATGATCCAGCATTGACGCAGAATGGAGCTGCAGTGGATGCACTCTTACAAAGAAATGTTCTTTAAAAGGTTCTTTGAGCAGTTCTATAAGAGTTCAGCCAGTTTAAATTAGTAAAGAACCTTTAGACCAGATCTTTAGACCTTTAGGATGTTCTTCACACTCGTGCATCGCTCTCACAAGGTTGTTATGGAACCAAAAAGGGGTTCTTCTGTGGCATCGCTCAAAGAACCATTTGTAGCAGGTGTGCACTCGAGTGCATCTGGGATGGAAATAATCTGATCTTCTACTTTTATTTCGGTCGGTTCTGAACTGAAATGATGAAGCAACATGTTTAAATGTTCTTTACGAACATCTGCATTAAAAACGTGGTTCTTTATATATGTTAATATAAATTAATATGAATATAAATGTACAAATGTTTATTTGAGAAGAAAGAACATCTGGAAAGGAGCTTTGGCCTTTTATTGTAGACCAAAGGGATGCTCTGAGATCGGTCAGGTTCTGTGCTGGTGGATGCTGGATGTACCGTTCTGAGGTTCTCCTGATCCGTTTGTATGAGGTTCTGTTTTGCTGGGCTCGCTTGGCTTTGGTCTGACTCCGCTCTCCTCTTTATAGAGAGCTGTGGACGCTGACGTGTCCACCGTTAGTTTAAATCAGCCCTTAATCTCGCGCTGCTCCCCTTGTTTAATTCCGCGCGGGGTTGTGACCGATGTGTTTATAGCCAGAGGACAGATATTTATGCGTCACTCCTGGTGGGGCTGTGGGGGACTTGCCGAGGGGAAAGAGAGAGAGGGAGAGAAAGAGAGATACACTGAGAGAGAGAGAGAGAGAGAGAGAGAGAGAGAGAGAAGGAAGGAAAGAAAGGCTCGCGGTAGGAGTGAAGCTGATCTGACGGCGCGAGACAACAGTGAGGCCGCCGCCATCCATCACACAGTGTTATTATAAGGAGAGGAGACCGAGAGAGGGGGAGAGCGCGCGCACACACACACACGTATACACCCCTGTCTTTGTGGGGTGCTATGTTCCACCTAACCAATCCTAACCCTAACCGCGTTCATACACAAGCACGTGCACGCCCGCACGCACGTGAGCCTGAGCAATGCAATCCCATTGATCATTCTGAAATCGGTTGATAAGACGAGGTGTGATAGGAGGACGTTTACTTTAGCACAGTGAGCTCTAAGGAACACACACAGCCTTCCCAGCCTGCCAGCATGTGGAATTATGTTGAAACGCATTGGAAATACTATATGTCCAAATGTTTGCGGACACCCGTTCTAACTAGTGCATTCAGCTAGTCTGAGTTGCACCCATTGCTGACACTGATGTGAAAATGCACACACACACTGTCTAGTTTCTGTAGAGAATAGGACTTTCTGGAGGAGATAAACATAAACCTATTGGCAGCATGCCTAATGCCATGTGTGGGCTAGAGGAGTATAACCCCCCCCCCCATCATTGAGCTGTGGAGCAGTGGAACTGTGTTCTCTGGAATGATGGTGGTGCTGGGAAGAGTTGGGGAGTTGGGGTTGATGAGGTGGGGTGGTGGTCATCCAACATCGTGCCCTCACTAACGCTCTTGTCGCTGAATGCAATCAACTCCTCGCAGCAATGCTCTTCCAAAATCTAGTAGAAAGTTATTCCAGAGACTGTTACTCCAACACAAGCAGGATAAATCATTTTAACATTAATGTTATCTTTTTTCAGAAGAAACAATGAATGAGCAGGTGTCCCAATACTTTTGTCCATATAGTGTATATTGATGTTTAGATTCATTCTCATATATTTTTCTTTCTTCCTCCCTTCCTCTTCCTCTCGAATGTCTCTCTGCTACCCCTACCCCCCCCCCCCCCCCCCCCCCACACACACACACACCCTCTCTCTCTCTCTCTCTGGTATTGCTGCAGTGTCCCCCTGACTTCCTGTGCTACACACAGCCCTCTTCTTATACATTGGTGGGGATGTGGCGAGGTGCTCCATCATTGAGGGACCACAGGGAGAGCAATGCGTGTGTGTGTGTGTGGAGACCCAGGATTCCCATGGACTGGGAGAAGATGCCTAATTGTTTAGTTGGCCAGTTGCCAAAACCTCTTTTTTTATGTTGCAAAATCTCTTGAAAAAGAACATTGCCTTTTGCTGTAGTCACACACACACACACACACAGAAAGGCCATGTGTGTATGTGTTTCAGTGTGAGTGTGCATGTGTGTTAAACTTTATGACGGCCGCTTAGAGATGGTATAAAGCAGAGCAGATGTCAGATCTCCTGTGCCTGGTCTCTGTCGGAGGTCTCTGTCTGTCGCTCTTCATCCTAATAGCCTTTAGCCTTAAACGATTTTCTACCAGTCTGTCTTCTTTATACACAGTGACAGGACTGGACTGTGGTCTATAATGAGGACTACATCAGCCGTTTCCTGCAGAAGGGATCATGCAGAGAAAACTATACTGAGAACCTCGAATTTACTGGATTCATTGTGAATGAATCATGTGAATCATTTCCACACGAGTCAACTGCTTTACACCACACCTACTGCCACACAGTCAGTGCCGGAAGTGAGGTGAAGCCCAAACAAGTCTTCATGTGGAATCGATGCACACATCTGGATGAGGTGCAGTTTCAGTGTTCAGTTACATTGATGATGTTTTCAGCACCTAAACAACGGACAGCAGCCGGAGCACAATCAGCGCCAGCGTTGTAAACAACTGGCGAATCACAGGTGGATTTCACAAAAAGGTGAAGTGCTAGACTGGACAGGCTATGCAGAACGCTGAGCTCACATTCAACCTAATATCAAACTGTAGAGCACAATACTTCACATGTAGAGTACATTATTAATGTCCGATTCTAAATCACATTCTTATTCATTACATTTACATTTATGGCATTTAGCAGATGCTCTTATTCAGAGCGACTTACAAAGTGCTTTGCTATTTACCCAAGAAAACCTCAGCTAGTTAGAATAGACTAATAATTCAAAGATACCTTTAAGCTTTAGACATTACTAAACAGTAAGGTGACCATAGTACTCTATTCGTCCAAGGACTCTCGGAAAAGGAGGGTCTTCAGTCTGGCAATGTGACTCTCTAATCCTCTACCTCCTCTCTCCTCTCTAATCCTCTACCTCCTCTCTCCTCTCTAATCCTCTACCTCCTCTCTTCTCTTCTCTTCTCTTCTTTTCTCTTCTTTTTCTCTTCTCCTCTCTTCTCCTCTCTTCTCTTCTCCTCTCCTCTCCTCTCCTCTCTTCTCTTCTCTTCTCTTCTCCTCTCCTCTCCTCTCCTCTCCTCTCTTCTCTTCTCTTCTCCTCTCCTCTCCTCTCCTCTCTTCTCTTCTCTTCTCTTCTCCTCTCCTCTCCTCTCTTCTCTTCTCTTCTTTTCTCTTCTTTTTCTCTTCTCTTCTCTTCACCTCTCCTCTCTTCTCTTCTTTTCTCTTCTTTTTCTCTTCTCCTCTCTTCTCTTCTCCTCTCCTCTCTTCTCTTCTCTTCTCTTCTCCTCTCTTCTCTTCTCTTCTCTTCTTTTTCTCTTCTCTTCTCTTCACCTCTCCTCTCTTCTCTTCTTTTCTCTTCTTTTTCTCTTCTCTTCTCTTCTCTTCTCTTCTCTTCACCTCTCCTCTCTTCTCTTCTTTTCTCTTCTTTTTCTCTTCTCTTCTCTTCTCTTCTCTTCTTTTTCTCTTCTCTTCTCTTCTCTTCTCCTCTCCTCTTCTCTCTTCTCTTCTCTTCTCTTCTCTTCTCCTCTCCTCTCCTCTCCTCTCTTCTCTTCTCTTCTCTTCCTTTTCTCTTCTCTTCTTTTCTCTTCTTTTTCTCTTCTCTTCTCTTCTCTTCTCTTCTCCTCTCCTCTCTTCTCTTCTCTTCTCTTCTCTTCTTTTTCTCTTCTCTTCTCTTCTCTTCTTTTTCTCTTCTTTTATCCTCTCCTCTCTTCTCTTCTCTTCTCTTCTTTTTCTCTTCTCTTCTCTTCTTTTCTCTTCTTTTCTCTTCTCTTCTCTTCTCTTCACCTCTCTTCTTTTCTCTTCTCTTCTTTTCTCTTCTCTTCTCTTATTTTTCTCTTCTCTTCTTTTCTTCTCCAAGCACTCTCGGAAAAGGAGGGTCTTCAGTCTGGGTTTGAAGACAACGAGCGACTCTGCTGTTCAGACACCCAGGGGAAGCTCGTTCCACCACTTCGGTGCAGGACAGAAAAAAGCCTGAGGGATGGCGGGTCGAGCCGAGCCGTACCTGAAGCTCGAAGGGCTCTTGGTGCGGATCGGCTTTTGACCATTGCCATCAAGTACGGAGGGGCTGGTCCGTTCTTGGCTTTGTCGACCAGCGTCAGGGTTTTGAATCTGATGCGGGCAGCAGCTACAGGAAGCCAGTGAAGAGGACGCAGCAGTGGAGTCACATGGCTGAATTCACTGTATGATTTCTCATTATTCGACTTTACAGTCGAGTTAACAGTTGATTAGCTTCACCAACATAAAGACAAAAAGCTCAAGGCAGATGTCTTCATTTGAAAGCATCACATGAACGAAGAGAGCTAATCCATCAGGTGGAGGCCACAAGAAAATATATTGAGATAATTAGATTATATATTGAGGCCAGAAGATACTTAGTAATATATAATAATAATAATATATCTTGTGGTCTCAGTTTATTACCTAAATGCCTCAATATATTAACCTGTGGCCTCAATGTATTATTTTGTGATCTTAATATTTTATTTTGTGGACTGGTATATTATGTTTTTAGCACCTAAACAACAGTTAATAACAGTTAATAGCGGTAATGTTATATTGTAGCCTCAATATATTATTTTGTAGCATCAATATATTAACTTGCGGCCTCACTGTATTATTGTATGATCTTATGTATGAAGAATATATACATATTATTGCACATATAGTTATTTCATTCCAGATTTTCTACTAATGAGAACTGAACAGTAACAGTGCAAATTCATCTAACAACTACATTCTTTAGGTTACTGTTGACTTTTGATTCCATTTTTTACATCTCAGTATTTTTAGTAGCACGTGAATTAATAAAACAAATGAATTAAAGTGAGATCTAAAAGCTGGAGCCGCGTTCACTGTATAAACGAACGCTGTTGTGGGCGGAGCCTGTGAATAGATGCCAGACAGACACCTTCATCTTTCCAAACTGTTGCACACTAAAAAAACAAAGTGCTTTGATGTTAAAAACGTGTTGATGTGGTCGCACGTGAGTAACGCGCTGTGTACCGTAAACACAGTGTGTTACTCGAATCATGAAGCAGCTCTTCAGTCATGCTGCCAAAAGTTTCGAAATGATCTCCGTGCTCAGTGACGTCAGTTATGGATCGAGCACTCTGCGAGGTTTACAAGATGAACATGGGGGATAAATACGAGGAAATTCGGAAAATAAACAGTCTTTAGTAGTGAGAAGTCATGCTCAAGATTTAATGACATCATGTAGTCATCATTTCTCGCTTAAATAACTGCATTCCTCAGATTAATCCGGACGGGGGCGCCACAGAACAGTAGTTCAGGTCCTCCATTCACATTAGTACTGCGCATTTATGTGCATGTAAGGCACGGAATAACCAGCAGGCGGCAATGTGACTCTCTAATCCTCTACCTCCTCTCTCCTCTCTATTCCTCTACCTCCTCTCTCCTCTCTAATCCTCTACCTCCTCTCTCCTCTCTATTCCTCTACCTCCTCTCTCCTCTCTATTCCTCTACCTCCTCTCTCCTCTCTATTCCTCTACCTCCTCTCTCCTCTCTATTCCTCTACCTCCTCTCTCCTCTTCTCTCTTCTCTTCTCTTCTTTTCTCCTCTCTTCTCTTCTTTTTCTCTTCTCTTCTTTTTCTCTTCTCTTCTTTTCTCTTCTCTTCTCTTCTCTTCTCTTCTTTTCTCTTCTCTTCTTTTTCTCTTCTCTTCTCTTCTCTTCTCCTCTCTTCTCTTCTCTTCTCTTCTCTTCTCTTCTCTTTCTCTTCTTTTATCCTCTCTTCTCTTCTCTTCTCTTCTCTTTCTCTTCTTTTATCCTCTCTTCTTTTCTTTTCTTTTCTCTTCTCTTCTCTTCTTTTTCTCTTCTTTTCTCCTCTTTTCTCTTCTATTTTCTTATCTTGTATTTTCTTATCTTCTCTTTTTCTCCTTACTTTCCTTTTTTTCTCACTTCTCTTGACTTTCCTTTTCTCTTCCTTTTCTCTTCTCTTCTCTTATTTTCTATTTCTCTTCTCCTCTCTTCTCCTCTCTTCTCTTCTTTTCTCTTCTTTTCTCTTCTCTTCTCTTTTCTTCTTTTCTCTTCTTTTCTCTTCTCCTCTCTTCTCTTCTTTTCTCTTCTTTTCTCTTCTTTTCTCTTCTCTTCTCTTTTCTTCTTTTCTCTTCTCTTCTCTTCTTTTCTTTTTCTCTTCTTTTCTCCTCTTTTCTCTTCTATTTTCTTATCTTGTATTTTCTTATCTTCTCTTTTTCTCCTTACTTTCCTTTTTTTCTCACTTCTCTTGACTTTCCGTTTCTCTTCCTTTTCCCTTCTCTTCTCTCATTTTCTCTTCTCTCTTCTCCTCTCTTCTCTTCTTTTCTCTTCTTTTCTCTTCTCTTCTCTTTTCTTCTTTTCTCTTCTTTTCTCTTCTCTTCTCTTCTCTTCTCTTCTCTTCTCTTCTTTTCTTTTCTCTTCTCTTCTTTTCTTTCTTTTCTCCTCCTTACTTTCCTCCTTTTCTCACTTCTCTTGACATTGTTTTCCGTTCTCTTCTCTAATCTTCTTTTCTCCTCTCTGTTCCCCATTTCTCTTCTCTTTTTTCCTCTTTATTCCTTCTCTTTTCTCTCTTCTTTTTCTCCTTTCTCTTCTTTTCTCACCTCCTTTTTGCATGTCTATTCTGTTCATTTTATTACTTTTCTGGTTTAAAAATGTGAACTGTAGTGTTTGAGCTGAATGTAATATACATATTCCTGAGTGAGAGCTGACTGTAGAGTGTGTGTGTGTGTGTGTGTGTGTGTGTGTGTGTGTGTGTGTTTGTGCAGGTTTAGGGTTAGTATGATTGTATAATTATGGTAAGGGTTAGGTTTGGGTGCAAATATCAGTGACAGTCCTCACTAATATAGTCAAACAAACATGACACATACACACATGGCCTTTCCCTGTGTGTGTGTGTGTAAGAGTAAGTGTAAAGCGCAGACCTGCTGGCTCCCAGTTGAAATTTACTGCTCTTCATTCAGTGTACAGATGGTGACCAGAGCAAAAAGAGGAGCTGCTCAGACACACTCGGGTGGAAGCAATTAACTCCCCTTTTCAGAAAAATACACACACACATACACACCATATACAGACACCTACTGTATACAGGTACATGTACATATTGTGTGGAGTGTGCAGTGTTACCATATATTATCTTCATTTTGACAGATTTGATCTCAACACACGTTCTGAGAATAGTCTTTAGTTTTATAACAGCAATTTGACCATGAAAGAAGGCTGATCATGGCTGATCATCTCCTGAATCTGTAGAGCATGCTGTTTCCATTGCCAGACCGTACATGACTCACATATGGTGGTAAAAGGCTATGAATAAGGGTTGTCCTGTCTAACTGGTGGATTTGTGTGTCCGTCATCTGCCGCTTATTTGTAACTGGTCGATTTGTGCATCCTTCTGTGATTTTGTGTGAAAGTGACCAATGAACAGAAAATCTTCAGCCTAGACTCTGGTAAACTCATTTTAAGCACCAAAACTATTTGTCCACAGTAGTAAAGGTGTGTTGTCACAAGAAATATGAAGAATTTATTATGTCTGACTTCACTTTTTCTGGCTTAGGGTCAGAGTATCTCTTCACACGATGCTCTAGGTCACATGGGGTCTCATTACAGGAAGAGCTGAGATTGTCCTGAACATTGTGATATAAAATATGTGGGGACTACTGCCACTCCGAACCAACACCACGAGTCCACGCTTCATAACGGCGAAATCTCAGTATAACTTGAGTCATATTAGTGTAAACTCTGTAGTATTACTCTACCGCCTCAGTCCACATGCTTCTTTACAGCTTCTGACGCTTCTGTATCTCTCAGCTTGTCAACAAATGCATGTGTACAGCTGTTCATGAGGGGGAGCTCACAGCATGATCTGTATTTACAGCAGTGGTGTAAAAGTGAATTACACTCCTTACCAGTAGGGGAAGCCCAGGAGCAAAAATGACCAATTATCACATAATGCTGCTTTACAACACATTGTTGTACTTTTTTTAACATATATTTTTTTTAACGTGGAGATACGTTTTCCCTGGTGTTCTTCATGTGAAAATGCCTCTCACGTCACAGTGTTATGTATGTAGGTCAGTTTCTCCACATGGCATTTGCGAGCCACTCTACAAAGCACTCTAGTTAAAGGTGTTTTCTTTTTCTGTTTTGGATAATATCTCTGGGCTTTGACTGTATGTAGGCCACTCTGTGTCCTTTGTGTTTTGTCAGACGCATTGTCCTGTAAATGGTGCCGTATTCCACCACCAAATGACAGTTTCCACAGGAACTTGACAGAGGGAAGTAACCTTGAGTTTATGAGTTTATGCTATTATACTCTAGGATACAATCATGTAGCTGTGGATAGAGTTACACCAGAAGTACACACTATATCAGTCTTTCTTTTGTCAGATTGCAGCAAACACACTCCTTTGCTGTGTTAGGATATTTTATGAAGAGTCTTATACAGGTCTCTCAGGAGCAGCAATTCTAGAAATACTCAAACCAGTCCAGACCGTTAGTGAAGTCAGGGTGTTCTCCACCCCACCTCATCTCCAGCTCCTCAACTCACCCCAACAAAGTACTGGATGGAGCACCAGAGAACACAGTTCAACTGCTCCACAGCTCAATGCTGGGGGCTGTATACCCCTCTAGCCCACAACTGACGTTAGGCATGGTGCCAATAGGTTCATGTTTATCCGCTTCAGAGAGTCCTATTCTATTGGCAATACCTCTCTACAGGGACGAGCTGTGTGTATGTGTGTGTTTACACATCTGTCTCAGCAATGGATGTAACTTAAAGTAGCTGAATGCATTTATTAGAAGGGGTGTCCACAAACATTTGGACATGTAGTGTTTATGTAATAATAATACATCCCATATGGTAGATTTATATGCATAATTTAAACACATGGGTGGGTGTTCCATAAATTAGCAGTAATGCACACATGCACATGGGTGTGGGTGCGTGTGTGTGTTTGAGCAGGGAGAGAGTTTATGAGGTGTTAAATGTTTGCCCAGGTGGGGGTAATTATTGATTGCGGGTGGGGTGGGGTTGTGGGGTATGAAGGGTAGTTTACTTTGAAGCCTTTCCTTTGAGAATAAGCACTGCTCTATCTACCACCCATATAAATGAGATTCCTACTGCACCTCTTTCTCCTTCTCTCACTTACTCACTCACTCTCTCTCCCCCTCTCTCTTAGTCTTAGGAGAGAGAGAGAAGTCGGATCAGTCATAACATTAATACCACCTACTTCTTTTTACACTCACCGTCCATTGTATCAACTCCACTTCACATATAGGAGCACTCTGTAATTTTAGAATTGCAGGCTTCGGTCCATCTGTTTCTCTGCACACTCTGTTAGTGGATCAGAGACAGCAGTGCTGCTGGAGTTTTTAAACACCTCAGCGTCACTGCTGGACTAAGAATAGTCCAACAACCAGAAATGTCCCACCAACATCATCTTGTGGGCAATGCCCTGTGAGCACTGATAAAGGACTAGAGGATGACCAACACAAACTGTGCAGCAGCTGATGAGCTCCTGTCTCTTTACATCTACAAGGTGAACAAACTGGGAAGTCTAATTGAGTGTCTAATAGAGTGGACAGTAAGTGGACAAAAACTTCAGCAGCACTGCTGCGTCTAAACCACTTGTACCTAATCCTACAACTGAATGCTGAAACACATAACTAGCTCTGTGGCTAATGAACAGTACTAGGTCTAATGCTAATGTACAGTACTAGTTCAAATGCTAATGTACAGTACTAGGCCTAATGCAACAACTGAATGCTAATGCACAGTACTAGATCTAATAATACAATTGAATGCTAATAAACAGTACTATTTCTATTGCTAATGCACAGTACTAGGTCTAATGATAATGGACAATACTAAGTATAAAATAAACAGTACTAGTTTTAATGCTAATGAACGGCTCTAGCTCTAATGCTAATGGACAGTACTAGGCATAATGCTAATGGACAGAACTAGTTCTAATGCTAATGAACAGTACTAGGTCTAATGCTAATGGTTAATACTAATTCTAATGCTAATGGACAATACTAGGTCTAATGCTAAAGGGAAATACTTGTTCTAATGCTAATGGGCAATACTAAGTATAAAATAAACATAACTAGTTTTAATGCTAATGAACAGTACTAGGTCTAATGCTAATGGACAGTACTATTTCTATTGCTAATGCACAGTACTAGGTCTAATGCTAATGGACAATACTAGGTCTAATGCTAAAGGAACATACAGGTTCTAATGCTAATGGACAATACTAGGTATCACTATGAGTATAGTTAGTATATAAGTATACTTAGTGTAATGCTAATTATACTAAGTTAAAACTAGAACTAGTTTTAATGTTAATGGACACTACTGGGCCTAATGCCAATGGACAGAACTAGTTATTATGCTAATTGACAATACTAGGTCCAATGGTAATGGTTAGTACTAATTCTAATGCTAATGGACAATACTATGTCTAATACTAAAGGAGCATACAGGTTCTAAAGCTAATGGACAATACTAAGTATATAAGTATACAGAACTAGTTTTAATTTTAATGAACAGTACTAGCCCTAATACTAATGGACAGTACTAGGACTAATACTAATGGACAGTACTAGGACTAATGCTAATGGACAATACTAGTTCTAAATCTAATGGGCAGTACTTGGTTTAAAGCCACAACTAAATGCCAATACACAGTACTGGTGCTAATGATGCGTTAAAGGTCTAACGCTATTACTAATAGTCAGGAGAGAGAGACAGAGAGGGCCAGATGCATGAATACAGTACAATGTGGCACAGATGTGATAAATAAAGCATGCAAACACACACACACACACACACACACACACACTCTCTCACACACACACACGTTTCCTCATTGCTGGAGCTGACACATGTGAGACAGCAGCAGGCTTGTTTCTGCCTCTCTGAGTGTCACACATGGAGTGTGTTAAATGCGGAATTCCGAGGCTCAAGACGGGAGTCATTCTCATCTCCACCAGCGTGGTATTCCGGGGTGTCCCCAAACTAGTCCTCCTCACAGGCACTGAGGAGTGTGTGTATGCACAGATACACGTGTGGGCATACAGTACAAGTGCCTCTGTGGTGTGTGGGGTGTGTGCGTGTGTGAGTGTGTGGGTGTGTGTGAGGGGGATTTTGGAGGTAATTGGGAACAGCTGAGGCTTCCATTTCCTCAGCTCAGAATTCTGCAATAGGACTGTTTGGGCTGTGTGAGAGAGAGAATGTCTGATTTTTAGCGTTTCTTTAAACAAAAGTGAGCACTGCTCTTATTCAAAACAGATGGTGAAGGTCAAACTAAGAAAACAGAGAGAGAGAGAGAGGGAGAGAGAGGGAGAGAGAGAGAAAGGGAAAACATAAGTGAGAGTGAGAGAGAGGGAGAGGGTGGGAAAAAGGATGAAGAAGTGACATATTGAGTAGACTGTAAGGTAGATGTGATGGAAAAGCCAGGGAGAGACTCCTTGCCCCTCTCTGTTGTGCCGGGCAATCAGCAGTAAGAAAAATAAACTCTGCTGGACTTGCTCATCCCTTGTGTCAAGCGTTTTTTATCTTAATGCACCTGGATTGGGATGTGTGTGCTTGAAGGGCCTGAACTGATTAAGATCACCTCAAGACACAGACTAGCCGGAGTTGTCTGGCTGCTATAAGGCAATATGAGATTTAAATAGATACTATATTAGACAGAAACATTAATTTTTCATTTCTACATTAGTGTATTTTTAGTTCCTAGACATGTGTTTCCCAAGGCTAGGTTATGGTGATGGTGGGCACACGTCACACGAGTTCCCATTCTTGGCAACCATAATGCATCTGTAACAATGCTAACTATAGAAACAATTAACTATAATTAAATAAGTGTAAAACTGGCCAAATTGGCTTTATTTAAGCAGCGTTTTGTGAGAGTTGGGTTTTTTGCTCCTGTGCTCCTCCTGCAGTCAGGAAATGTGATTCATGCTTTGAGACACCCCTAAAGGACACGCTGTGCACATGCATTTCTGGACAAGCTAAGAGATACAGAGCCGTACCAGAAAGTTAAAGAAGCATGTGGACTGAGGCAGTAAAGTAACACTACAGGATTTTACACTAATATGACTTAGGTTACCCAGCATTACACATGTCTAGCGAGTGTTGTACTGCCTGTTTCTCTAGAGTTACATAGTGCACTTAGCAGTGTGCCGAGCCTGAAGTAGCAATGATAGAGACGCTGTTCTCCCTACTGCAGGTCAATGGAGCTTCAACATGATTTTGAAGATGCTATTTTAAGGTAAACATCCTACATAATGTTGCTTTTAAATACATACATATATTAACAGGAAAAACAAAATTATTCGCACATTAAAGTATTTTAAGTTCCTGAACATGTGTTTAAGGTGCAAGGCAACTTTAGAAATAAATGTAATACAATTACTAATGAACCAAATTAGCCTTATTAATATGCAGTTTGTCTTGCATACACATCATTATCAGCTATTGATTCACAACAGGGTGTTAAATAGCCATGAAGGTTATTAACCAAATATAGGCATTTCTATTTAAGAATGTATAAAAGGTCATGTTTAATTTAAGTTAGTCATTTGTACATTTGTACACACTCAAGGACTATTTGGTTCATTTTTACATCTGCAATAGATTGCCTGGAGTTTTCAAGTCGCAACGCGTCTTGTGGCCTGAGGTTTCCCTGAGGCCAGTGGCAGTCTAAGGCCTCTGATTACTGGCCCTACTGGCCGGGTCAGTAATCTATCCCTACCCTAGTTAGTCTTGTAGTCCACCTGACATGAAAGGAACTGTTCTTCACTGAACATGTAAGCTGTGCTTATTCTTTCCAGGAAACAGTGTCATTTTGTCCAACAGATATAATATTCCACTGAATAGAAGTGCACAATTTTAGACCAGCGGTTTCTTACTTTCTGGAATTGAAGCTCTGTGCTTTTATTATATTGTAATAGTTTAATTTAGTGCATGTAAAATTATGCAAACTAGTTGAGTAACTTGTTTTATGCAGTGTTATACAGCAGGTGAAGAGCTCTGAAAACTTTTGGTAAATCTCACTTAAGAAGGAGAAGATTGGTCCTCTGTATTAAACCTGGTAATTTCTGCTTGCTGAGAGAGTAAATAAAAGGTTGTTTACCTTCCTTTTAGGTGAAGTCACCTTCATCACCTTTTCTCAATGTAAAGATTTTAACAAGCCTTCAGTGGGTCAACTTGAAGTCAAAATGAACCTTCTCACCTTCTCAGGAGACTAATATCTCTAATATAATCCATGAAATCCTATAATTCTAACTACACTCCTAAAAATGAAGGTGCTACAAATGTTTTTTTTTCTTTTTTCTTTAAGTGATGCCATAGAAGAACCACATTTGGTTCAGTAAAGAACCATTATTTTTGAAAGAACTGTGAGTGTCAAAAACCTTTAAATTGGCAAATAATCTTTACATCAACTTCTTTTGACTTTTATAAGGTTCTTCATACAAATACCTCATACACAAATGGCTCTTTATGGTAACAAAATAGTTGTTTTATGGCATCACACACACCCTTTGTAGTACCCTTTTGTATTTTACGAGTGTACAGAATTGTTTTTTTTTTAAATATTATATTAAAATATAATATTAAAATATAATATTAGCCCCTTAAAATATGTCTTCTAAAATGTCACTGTGCACCAGTGGTTGGGGAAATTTAGTATTAGATAAGATAAGATAATCCTTTATTAGTCACACAGTGGGGAAAATTTTCAGTGTCACAGCAAGGGATAGCAAGACACTAGAGATAAATTACCACTATATACACAATATAAATAATAGAAGTAAAAACATAAGCAATAACAATATTATTTACAGATTATTTACAGATAATTTACAGATTAACCAATAATATCACCTCACAATCCAGCCAGCATTATGGACTATCAGCTCAGAGGTGTGATTTACTCTGAAATATGTCCCAGTGTGAGAATTTAAGGATCTTCTGATTTCCAGTTCATCTGGTTTTAATTTGGATTCACAATAAATTGTACTTTTATAGAATTACTGAGTTGATTTCCCAGCTCAGGTGTGTTTGGAGCTTGGGCCTGAGCGTAAACCTGTGGTGTAACTGGAGGGGGAGGGGTTACAGACTGCACAGAGTCCTTGTGCACATGCTTCTTTTGAAACAGTGTTGATATATGCAGCACCAGCAGCACTGTTTCAAAGAGCACTCAGAGTCTCCAGGCTGTGCTCTCCGTTTGTCCACCATGACGATGCCCTTCCGGAGCGAGCAGGATCGGTTTACACGCGACACCGGATAAGAGTCTCCCTCCCGCCATGAATATTTAATCAAGCCCACACTGGACAAATGATTTTTTATTTCTGACGGACGGCTGTGGGCTCGAGTTACACGCACAGAAGCAGCAGCCGCAGCCGTAGCAGCAGCACCAGCAGCAGCAGCAGCAGCAGCAGCAGGCCGCCGTGAAACAGCCATGGTGCTGCTCCTCTAGCAGCTTGCCTTAATCCACCGCTTCACGTTCTTATCACTTAAACCCATAGAGGGGGGCAAACTGGGCCACTTTCATTAATTTGGGATTACAGGGAGGTTTAATTGTAATTTATATAGTATTAAAATAGACTCACTTACTCGCTTAAACAAACCCTGCTCTTATCTAGCTCCACTTCACATTAAACGAGAATCTGCCCTTATTGTGTTTCCAGTCTTATAGATGAGGCTTAAGATACGGACCTGCAAAGTAATGCTCACAGACACTGAAAATTAACTGGTTGCCCTTTAGCTACTGCATTCAAGTAGCCTGCAGAGCCTATATCTTGAGTAGGGATGTCCTGATCAGGTTATTTTACCCCTGATCCAATCCGAGTCTCTTAATGCGGAGGATCAGTCGATACGGTTCCAATCTGATCTTTGTGTTTGTATAAAAAAAATCCAGACACACCGTTTAGATCAGATGTGCTGCTGGTTAATCTGTTAAGTAAAATCCCTTTTTTTTACTATCAGTTTCCATAATGAGACATTCTGGACTGACTGATTTGGTTTAGTCTGTTTTATAATGTTTAATATTTTATAATCCAGCCCGTTCCTCTCTAGAATAGCTCCACACTGCAGACTCTCAACTCCTGTATTTAACTTCTGAGAACGTCCGCACTGCTGCTGGCTGGGTGATCATGCTCGGTAATGGTTCCTTGAGGCCACTAGATTGGGATTAAAATAGCTGAAATTCGATTCATAAAAATATGCCTGGATCAGATCCAATCCTGATTCACTAGATGGGATTGGGATATCCTTAATCTTGAGTATTTAAAGTTCAAGATTAGAGATGCACAAGAATATCAGAATTATATCTGTATCAACAGATCTTATCTATACAGGATAAAGACTTTCAGTGGAAGTCAATGGGAAGTCATTTTGGAGCATTTCTACTGGTCCATTTATCATGAAATTATGACACAATATAAAGAATAACTGCCAGATTTACATTATGTTAAAAAGTAAATAAAATAAACAAAAATGAAGATAGAAGGTTTTTGCATGATGGGGAGGATTACAGTATGTACAAGTGGACAAACCAGATATCCACTTTAGCATGTCCTCAGAATCTCCATATGAGTGCATTCATATCAATTTTATCTTTATTATTTGAATTTCAAGAATAAAAAAAGAAAACTATGCATTTTTAAGAGCCTATATCTTGAGTAGGGATTTCCTGATCAGGTTATTTTACCCCTGATCTGATCTGAGTCTCTTAATGCAGAGGATCGGTCGATACTGTTCCGATCTGATCTTTGTGTTTGTATAAATAATAATCCAGACACACCGTTTAGATCAGATGTGCTGCTGGTTAATATGTTCAGTAAAATCCCTTTATTTTTACTATAATGAGACATTCTAGACTGACTGATTTGGATAAAATAGAATTTTCTATTTTAGTTATTGGGTGCCCAGAGTGAATTACACATATAACATCACCTATACTGTTACGTTCATATTAACATCTTCTAATGTAATGTTACATTATGATTTTGACCACATTACATCTTACTGAATGTGGGATACTAATATTTTAGAGACACAATAACAAAATCAGTTTAAGCAGTTTAATTCTGAAGGATAAATAGAGGTTGGAAATTAGTAACAATACTTTAATTTACTATAAAACAACAATATAAATTAAATTATGACTGGTTTTGGCACCTGAACCCACAGAAATGGCATAAGGGTATATCGGAGGCACAAATAAAATCCAAGGAATTGTAATATAGCGCTTTTTTTTTTTTTCTTGTGTTTATTAAATTACATTTTTGGCATTTGGCAAGCTTATACATGATCAAGCACTCAAAGTCAAATAATAATATAACAATATAATAACAATATTTATATTGGAGAAGGCTAGAATCTTTTCACAACCTGATGAAATGCAATCACCATATCACAATTAGAGAGAAAATACACACTTATTCAGAAAGTATAGATTTTAAATCTTAATCAAAAAAACTTTAAAAACAATGGGACTTTCACACCCCTGTCCACCTAGCCTTTTTGTTCTATCCCTGTTGTGTTGTGAGTTGGGTTGGAGCAAAAATGTGGGTCAAATGAGGGTCCCTGAAGATCACTCTAAGAACCCCTGCCCTAAACAGAACTTTCTATTGAGCTGTTTCAAATGAACTTTTAAAGAATGACCCATTAATGGGCTCCAAAGTGAACCAACATGCTTCTTCTTTGTTTATAATGTTAATCTTCCCATCAGCTAAAAGTGCATGGACCCCATAAATTGCTGCACAGAGCTACAGATGCACTGTTCAAACTGCATGTTTTGACTTTTAGACCCATGATTGACGTTTATAACCAAATTAACTCAATCGTCTGAGTGCTTTTCATGACTTGCAGGCATAGCACAGACGAACAGCAGGCCACAATGTAACACAGTGTTATGTAACATAATACACTTGGTCATTTCTGCAGTGCAGTCTGATGCAGCATGCATTGTGTTGAACTGCCCTTTTTAGGTGAAGCTGCAGCGCTTGATCACGTTTTAGCATCGAAAAGATGATTTTCACTTACTGATATTTAATAAGTCAAGATCCACAGTGACTGTCCTACTATCCTACTGCATTTGTACAGTTGAGAGTAATGCATGTTGTTCTAGTGCCACATTTAAGCACCTTATATTCCAAATCTGATAATAACCATGAATGAACATGTGTCTTTGGCCTTCTTTTCGGGGTATTATAGAAACAATTATAGAAACAATGCTGCACTAACTTTTATTTACACTATGTTTTTTGAAGCAGTTCAGTAAGTGCAGTATGTGTGGGCCATTGATGGACACTTTCCTAAAGCATTCCAGATAGACAGTAAACCCTGAAATCTCTTTTTATTGTATCTCCTTGTGATACATTTTTGAACAGAATGCCTAAAATTGGAATGAGTGGATTTTGACCTTCTGTCTCAGTTACACCAGCCCACCGTTCTGGTTCTGTTTTTAGTGCCTGCTCTGCTCTGCTCTGCTCTGAATATGGATATTTTGTAGCAGAGCGGACTATTTGGGGGAATATAAAATCATGAGGTTATGGCAGCTACTTTAGTTTAGTAGAAATAATTTAATTCCATAATGTTATTTTATTAATACATTTCAATCATACAGCTGAATTTCTAAATCATTTAAAAGAAGTGCAGGCAATAAAGAAATACCTGTCTAGCATGATAGGGCATAGTCTGAGACTGTAGAGAAATTGGAGAAGTGCAATCAATGGTAATTAATGGCCAGCCTGTATGAACTGTAGTGATAAAATGGCAAATGTTTAATGCCAAAAAAGGGTTCTTTAGATGTATTCCACAGGGGGGGGAGTCCTCAAACTGGTGCTTAAAAATTCCTTGATGGTCTTTACTGTATTGAACTTTACTTTATGTGTTGAGTTAGGTTGGAGCAAAAATGTGGGCCAAATTCGGGTCCCTCAGGATCAGTTTGAGAATCAATGCTCTAAATAACCTTTCAGTTGGGCTGTTTCCAGTGAACGTCTAAAGAACAATCCATTCAATGGCTCTAAATGGACCCAAAAAATGCTTTTCTGTAACAACATTTACAATGAATCTTCCCTTCAGCTAAAAGTGCTTGGCCCCCATAAATTGCTGCACAAAGCTGCCGGTACTCTGTTGAAACTACATGTCACAAACTTCTACTACGTCTATGATGCACTATGTCTGGGGGAATTAAGGAGGTTAATCCAAGTCTTATTTTTCTTTCCAACAGTTCCAAAATATCAACACATCAGTGAGACAAAGTTAATCTCATTACCTTGATTAACTGTGAGGTGAGGTCATTTCCATACCACAGCTTTTCCATTAAGTAGGCTGGCCACAGGAGGCTAATAAGATCATAACTCAGGCGGAGCTCTGGTTCCAGATCAATACTGGGAGTCTTTGGTTGGGAACATTGGTTTATTATGGCCTCTGCCTCATGCCCTGTGGCTTTAACAATGAATCAGATATCTTAACACACATTAAAAAGAATGTGTCCGCTGAAGAAATTCCAAAAGGTCTTTTGAGGAATCATGAAAATGTTCTATGAAGCTAAAATCTACCTCTGAACAAATTAATATCAGTTATATTTATACGAGGGGTTACAAATGGTTCTTTGAACAATGCCATAGAAGAACCACTTTCTGATATCATAAAAAAACATGTTTTTTAATAGAGAGATGAATAAGGGTGAACAACCTTTTGTAGGTTTAAAGAACCTGAACGTGAACAGGGTTGTGGGTTCGATACCCAGGCTTGACAGAGATGGTATATGGGCTGCAAACAGTAAAACATTTGGGATCCGATGCCTAGTTCTAATCAGTGACAGTGATTTCCATGGACAGTGGTGGATGAGAGACACTCGGAAGGCAGAAGACTGTGTCGATTATACAGTTAACATTCATTTCTTTATATTTTTCCACACTTTACTTAACATAACTTACACTTTCTCAACATCACTGACCCTTTTATAACTGACCTGGGCTGTTTTCCTTAAGAATCGTGTGTGTGTGGTGAGTGTGAGTGCATGTGTGTAGTCCTGACAGTCATTGTCTGGTGGTTTCTAGCCCCAGGCTTTGGCATGCTTCTTTCTCTCCATGTCCAAGTCTTCGTTTCACTCGTTCTTTCTCTCCCTTTCTTTCCTCTGCGAGTGTGTGTGTGTTTTTGGGCTGGGCTGCGCTGAAAGGACTTCTTTAATCAGATCATTTACTGAGGGAAACCTGAGATGCTCTGACTCCCACGTTCAGCAGGTACACACACTGCATGCCCCCCAAGGGGTGCGCGCACACATACACACACACACATCCCCATTTACCACCTTAAAACCACAATAAAGGGTTTCAGAGCAATGAGGTTGCAGCTCTGGCACTGAGGTCCTATTATACTACTAAAATATTTTTAAGTGTTTTTTAACAAAATGTATTAAAGCACCATTATGTGAAAATTGGCTGTTTGGCTTGTGGGCTCCACCTAGAGTTTAGGAGTGTAATTCACTTTTACACTTTTGTCTTAAATACAAGCCCATGAACAGCTGTACACTTGCATTTGTTGACAAGCTGAGAGATACAGAAAGTAGAGGATTACAGGATTTTACACCAATATAACTCGGATTACACAGCATTGCACAGTTTTGGTCTTGTGCAGCTCCATTGTGCAGTAGCACAGCATTCCAGCTTGGAGTGGCATTGTGGTGAAGGCTATAAGAGCATGTTGCCATTTCCTCTGCTAGCACTGCAGAGGACTGCAGTGTTTACTCATGTATTACTGCAAGATCATACTGTCAGTGCTTCTGACAGATTAAGCCCTTAAACAGCCTATGGGCCACCAGCGGGCTGAAAGTGTTATTACAGGCCTCTATTACAGAAGAATAGCCCCACCAGTTTGTACAAGTCCATGTAGTTACTGAGTAATAAGCCTTGTAGTGTTAAGGGTTTACATAAAATCAGCAAAGCAGCTGTAATTGTCAATGTTCTGTTTTGAGCGCTCATATTTACATATATATAGTTGTTAGCGGCGTATGAAAGTATTAATAAAGAATAAAGTTTGTATGTTTATAACAGAGCAACAAACAGGTATCGTAGCAGTCTCTCACACACACACACACACACACACAAATACACACGCTCATTGACACACACACCCTCCTTACACAGTCCTCACACACCTGGTCTCCCTGTTTTTACCTGTCATAGTGGCTGTGCTTTGCAGCTGTTGAGCTAGTTAGCGATGTCCTGCATCACAGATGGACTTTTTGTAAAGGCCCAACTGTGTGTTTGTGTGTGTGTGTGTATGAGAGTAAGACAAAGACAATATCAGTGTCGTACTATGGGCACTAAGTTCTCAAGACTTGGGGGCTTAAGTCAGAGGAATAAACATACAGAATATGACGTGTTTGAAATATCCATGTTTTTCTTCAATCCCTTCAAATCCTGAAGTTTGGAACATTGCCAAATTTGACCTACTGTTCTCTCTCTCACTCACTGTGTGTGTGTGTGTGTGTGTGTGTGTGTCCATGGGGAGGCTCAGGAGGCGAGGGGATCGGTTTACCCCAAAAATGTGGCGGCCATACAAAAGCATCCCATCCGGCAGGACCTGGGAGACTGGAGGGAGGGAGGGGTTACCACGGCGATGGCAGAATCCAGGAAACTGGAGATGACATGAAAGGACGCATTAACAGAGAGAGAGACAAAGAGTGAGAGAGAGAGAGAGAGAGAGAGAGAGAGAGAGAGAGAGAGAAAGAAAGAGAAAGAGAGAGAGGGAGAGAGAGAGAGGGAAGGAGAGAGAGAGAGAGAGAGAGAGAGAGAGAGAGAGAGAGAGAGAAAGAGAAAGAGAGAGAGGGAGAGAGAGAGAGGGAAGGAGAGAGAGAGAGAGAGAGAGAGAGAGAGAGAGAGAGAGAGAGAAAGAGAAAGAGAGAGAGGGAGAGAGAGAGAGGGAAGGAGAGAGAGAGAGAGAGAGAGAGAGAGAAATGTTTTTACTGCATTTTCACTGATAAACATCTTGCATAAGAAAAGGAAAAGATTAAGGAAAATAAGGGGGGAAGATATTTCACCCATAAGCCACCAGTGCTGGAAGGGTGAAGACCATCACAACATCACTGGACAGCTAAACACGCTTGCAGGAGAACACTAACTCCATTACCCTCAATGACGGGTGGAGAAAGCGAGGCCAGTTGAGGCTCTCTGGGACGACTGTGGCATCAGAGACTCATCTCCCAGTGATGGAGCCAACACTCACATGATTTATTAACATTCAGTGTCCTGGCCATCGTTTCAGATTTTGATAAATGGCTTAAATACATACGTTATCTAGAAGCAACACTGAGTAATAATGGGATGGATTTAGCCAGGAGCGTAGTTGTGCAGTTTGTGTACAGATTGTGTAGTTACAGTTTGTGTCGTTATAGTTTGTGTAGTTTCATTTATGTAGTTACATGTTGTGTAGTTACATTTTGTGTAATTACAGTGAGTAGTTAGAGACTATAGTTACAAATTGTGTAGTTACAGACTATAGTTACAGATTGTGTAGTTACAGATTGTGTAGTTACAGACTATAGTTAGATTTTGTGTAATTACAGTGTATAGTTGCAAACTGTTGTTACAGATTGTGTAGTTACAGACTGTAGCTACATATTGTGTAGTTACAGATAGTGTTGTTACAGACTGTAGTTGCAGATTGTGTAGTTGCAAACTGTAGTTACAGATTGTGTAGTTACAGACTGTAGCTACATATTGTGTAGTTACAGATAGTGTTGTTACAGACTGTAGTTGCAGATTGTGTAGTTGCAAACTGTAGTTACAGATTGTGTAGTTACATATAGTCTTGTTACAGACTGAAGTTACAGATTGTGTAGTTACAGATTGTGTAGTTACAGACTGAAGTTACAGATTGTGTAGTTACAGATTGTGTAGTTACAGACTGAAGTTACAGATTGTGTAGTTACAGATTGTGTAGTTACAGACTGTAGTTACAGATTGTGTAGTTACAGATTGTGTAGTTGCAAACTGTAGTTACAGATTGTGTAGTTACAGATTGTGTAGTTACAGATTGTGTAGTTACAGATTGTGTAGTTACAGACTGTAATTACAGATTGTGTAGTTACAGACTGTAGTTACAGATTGTGTAGTTACAGATTGTGTAGTTACAGACTGTAGTTACAGATTGTGTAGTTACAGATTGTGTAGTTACAGACTGTAGATACAGATTGTGTAGTTACAGACTGTAGTTACAGATTGTGTAGTTACAGATTGTGTAGTTACAGACTGTAGTTACAGATTGTGTAGTTACAGATAGTGTGGTTACAGGAGGACGGCACGGTGAGTATTTCTTCAGACTTTCCTCTGTGTTTGTGAAACCATGTAACATAGGTGGCGCACACGCACACACACACACACACACACACACACACACACACACACACACATATACGCACATATTTGCGATGAATCATTCAACTGTCTGTCATTTAATACAATGCATCTCCCACACACACACACACACACACACACACATGCATAAACACACATGCGCACGCACATGCACACATGCAAAGGTAACTTAAGCTGCTATTAGCTAATGAAAAAAACATCAGCACTCCCACGTTAGCATTAGCTATGACCCTCTGAATCTCTGAGGATATGGATTGGTCTCTGTCTGTCAGGTCCAGTTCACACACACACACACACACACACACACACACACACACACACGCAAACACACTTGGTTAAAGCACTAAGGGTATTAGCTGAAATCTGATCCTGCCCATCAGGCTCCTCTCTGGGGTTAAAATAGCTCAGTTGCTCATTCATTAGCCCACTTGACCGCTGGAGTGGCCCTTGAACTCAAAATCGAACGTCCACCCCCACCTCTTAACGAGTTGGCACTTATGTTCACATGATCTCGCGTTTTAATTACAATAATTGCAGAAGGATCACAGAAACAACGTGCAAGTGGTGCCTTAATTAGCGAAGTATGAGCCTAAGCATTTTAATTACATCTATCTGTCTGTCTGTCTGTCTGTCTCTCTATCTATCTGTCTATCTGTTTATCCATCCATCTATCTATCTATCTATCTATCTATCTATCTATCTATCTATCTGTCTATCTCTCTGTATGCCTGTCTATCTATCTATCTATCTATCTATCTGTATGCCTGTCTATCTATCTATCTATCTATCTATCTATCTATCTATCTATCTGTATGCCTGTCTATCTATCTATCTATCTATCTATCTATCTATCTATCTGTATGCCTGTCTATTTATCTATCTATCTATCTATCTATCTATCTATCTATCTGTATGCCTGTCTATCTATCTATCTCTCCATTTCTCTGTCTGTCTGCCTGTTTGTCTATCAGTCCGTCTGACTATGTATCTATATATCCATCCATCCATCCATTCCCATTATGACTCAGTAGTGCAAGGTTGTACCCATTCTTCAGAATATGACAGACTAACTCCCATTGTCGGGCTGGGAGCCAAGTATTTGGAGGAGTGTGTCTGGGTGTCTGTGTGTGTTGTCGGTGTGTGACTGTGTGGAGCATAATTTTAGTGTTTGATGCTCAGAAAGATAAGTAATTAGATCACATCCCTCCCTCACTCTGAAAATACCAGTGTTACCATGAATTATGGGGTCACACACACTCAGGAAATGAATCAGGCCCAGAGTGAGCAGGGGGCTCTACAGCTCAACACACAAACAGTAGGGTTGGCTGATAGACAGTGACTGGTTAAACAGCGTAGCAGACAAAATGAATTGCAGTGTGCCGTTTAATTAAGAACAATGTTCAACAAACACACTTTCAAAGACAGACATAAATTAGCTAGGAGTTAGCTAGTTCTTCACTCTCTGATGTACTGATGACAGGAATTGCCTGGGGTAGCGTCTGACTCCAACTTCACCACAGTAGTGAATCATCGGTTCGCAATTGACCTTAAAGGGCCCATATACCACATTTTTCTTGCAATTTATGTTTATCTACTGTGGTTCCTTTAAAACATTTGTGTGGTTTAATGCACACCAAAAGCAGCCATAATTCATTTTAATGACCATTTTTCTCTATTCCTGTTCCTTTTTATTCCTTTTTTCTTTAATTTCCTTTTCTTTATCCCCTTTTTGAAACTGATTTGAAACTTACATTAAAAGCTAAAAATATTTTTGTCTCCTTCCCTCATTCTAAACAAGCTGTTTTTACATCTCAGTTTCCATAATAGAGAGGGAATGAACTGTGGGTGAACTGTATGTTTTGGAACTTGTAACACTCTTACATACGGAGTTGCCAAGGTGACTCGTGGTTGTCTTTAGTAAGGCATGGTCACAACATAATATATTGGGGCCACCAAATAATACAAAATGTCATGGCATCAATATACACTATATAGACAAAATAGACGGGACACCTACACATTACACCTATATGAGCTTTTACGTCACTCCATTCTAAACCCATAGACATTAATATGGAGTTAGTCCCCCTTTGCGTCTCTCACATGCTCTGAGCTCAGCACTCGGCCCTCACCCCGCTCTGTAACTTTAAGTGGTCTGCCACATCATGGCTGAGTTGCTCTGGTTCCACTAAACGCTTCCACTTTTTTAGTAATGCCACTCACAGTTGATGGTGGAAGATCTAGGGGGGATGAAAAAAATTACCATCTGACTTCTTGTAATTTTGGTTCCTATAATAGAACCATGCTGGAATTCAGTGAGCTCTTAAGAAACCCCTCATTCATTCACTACTGCGTGTAAAGGCAAGTTGCATGGCTAGGTACTTGATTTTAACCCCCTGTAGCAAAGAGACTGAAAAAAACACCTGATTCAACGATCTAGAGGTGTCCAAAGACTTTTGTTCATCCAGTGAATTAGGGTGTATTTTATATCTAATTATGAGCTTAATATATTATTTACTGCATGTCATCTTAATGGCTCAGTAAAAATGTTTGTTGCCACACCCGCTTCCCTAAATTTACATAGTGCAGTTTCTGGTGTGCAGAACCCGCTGTTCTCCCTATTACAGGTCAGTGAAGCATCACAATGCTTCTGAAGCTGCAATTTTAAGATATAAATGCTACATAGCGTTGCTTTAACCCATCAGACTTTAAGCCTATAAATTAGATGTATTACTCACTAACTACTTTAACTTGTTCTGTAATTACTAAGAAACTAAAGTAAACTAGGCCTGTGTAATTACACAGGAATTTGTCCAACCTACTTTTTGCAAGTTGGACAAATTCCATTCAACCTCATGAGACACTGTAGTGACCTACATAGCATAGTGATAGCTGGACTGTGTTGTTGTGGCTACTTAGTCTGGAAATGACCATACTAATATTGCCACAATGCACAATAAGAAAAACACACTTATTCTATAACCTAGTTTAACTCCTTATACCCTTTAGTCCACATTTCTGCACTTTCATAACTTCATTACTGCCATAACATCACTTTAATAGGTGCTAAACTAGAACCCTGTGGGACTCCACAACAAAATGCTAAATTAAGCAGTTACCAAAAATTTTGTAATATTTATTTTGTAATACATAGGGATTAATAACTGAATAATAATCTCAAGGTTTCAGGGGTTAAATACTCTGTTGTTGAGCTAGACAAGAGCAATAGTGGGGTTTGTAACTGAGTGAAGTAAAAGCTAAGTGTCATCACATTCCTGTACGAGACAATCAAAATTTAATTCCAGAAAGCATTGCAGTAATGTCATGTCCAGTGGGGTTTGTCCTACTCCACACAACCCTTAGCCCAGAGTTTCACTTCACATGTTTCCCTCTTCAAGGCCGCATCACCGCACCAGGCTTTAGCAGCGATGGTGTGTAAAATATGTTTCTGAGTAATTTGCTCAGGCCTGTTCAGCGTCACACACTGTGGTGGGGGGAAATTGGGGACCTTTTAGACCGACATCATTAGCACTGTAGATTTAGCACCCCTGGAATCAAAATGAAAACATTTCTGCGCAGATTCATGAAGGAAGTTTATAATTAAGGCTATAACAGCTGCTCTAATTAGACAAATTATTAAAGTATGTGAGTGGGGTGGTGGGTTTTTGAAAATGCAAAGATTGCACTCTCTCTCTCTCTCTCTCTCTCTCTCTCTCTCTCTTTCTCTCTCTCTGTCCCTCTCTCTCTCTCACTGCTGTTTTTGCTCTTTTCTCTGTTAATATAACCTCTGTGTTTATTTCCCCTCGTTCGCTCATTACCAATGAAAACACGGAGCACATTTTTACTCCCCAAGTCGGGACAGAACCATTGATCAGGGTGTGTGCATGCACGTGCATGTGTGTGTGTGTGTGTGTGTCTTGTAGCTGTCCTTACTTACTTCGAATCCAAGAGAGAGCCTTAACGCTGTCCAATCACACCTCTCCATGGGAGACCGCTCTCTGTGCCAGGATGTGGACGCCAAGGCTGTAGCCGCAAAGCATACTGGGAGCCCAGCACATTCTTCTGTGTCTGCGTCATTCTGAGTTAGCTGATTAGATTTTATTGAGTCTAATGATAATACATATGAATCCTACTGGCCTGTGTTGATGGGTGACTTCTCAATTAGATGAACTTTTATGTCCCCGGGTTATAAATTCATGCTAGAAATGATTTATTACACAATAAATAGTGTGGTTTTTAAATATATGATTTATTGCACAGCTATTAATAAGAAATCACCAATGTTTGGCTACTTTGGCTTTGTCCCTAACCCTACACTTTACTTCTCTGCTCCAATAAAATAATATCTCAAGTGGTCTTTTCAGTAAATAATAAATGTATTTATTCATGTTTTATTATAACTTTAAAAGACGCTGAATATATTATTTACATTCATGTCTATTGACTTTAGCATATTTTAGCAATATATTACTGCCCCCAATATTACCATCATTACCGCACCAACCTGTGATTTCTGAATTGTTGAACAGTAATACTTTATTCTTTTACTTTCTTTTACTTTTTTCATCATAAATATGAAAACAAAGACTGAGCAGCTTTCATCCATGAGAGAAGTATGACATGTTAATGTTTGGAAAAGTGAGTCATTTTGATCATGGAGTAGATTTAAGATAAAATAAGATAAGATAATCCTTTATTAGTCCCACAGTGGGGAAATTTATTTAAATAAATGTATTTAGTGTCATTCCCATTCATACCGCTACGGCAATATTAAACAAATGAAAACGAACACAATTAAAAGTAAAAGTATTCTAGGTGCATCGTATACCAGCTGTTAAGTAGTGTTAGAAACTCTACAACCTTTCTTTACCTGAAAAATTAAAAATTGTCATTAACGCAACACATCATTACAAGAAGATCTCATAAAACTCATACATATACCACTAAAGTGCACTCCAAGAAATTCCTAACATTTGCACGAACATATTTGTACATATTTTACGATTCACAAGGAGCTTGAGGAAGAATTGAGAAAACAGCGTCACAGCTTCTGCTTTTCTCCATTATGGAGCTTCATTAAAAGGCATTAATGGACAGAAACCCCTGCAGAAACAGTAAGAATGTTACCTTCTACTGTGGTTAATTTTAGATTAAGGTTAGAGTTATGTCAAAGCAATGACAGGTAAAATTAACGTTAAATGCACTTCCTCAAACTAATTTTTACTGCGGCCATAAGACATCAGCAGAGAACTCTAAAGAATACAGACAAAACATGACAATAGAAAAAGTAGGTAAAAGGTAGGAGTAGGTAAGGTGTGGATTTCTGGACTTTGCCACTTATTTTTGCACATATTTTAACTCTATAAATGCTCGGTCTTCATTTAATCTTTATTTTAAAGCATGTGAACTTTATCTTGACATAATTCAAACACAATTATTTCATTTTTCAAGTTAGCACATTAAACATGCTTTTTTCTTTCAGAATCATTAAACTGAGATATTGCAGTATGGCCCAGATCTGATGAAAGTTATTATTGTGCATAGTGTTTTCTTTGACATCAGAGTGAGACGCTCAGACTGAAAGCCGTTGATAGAGACTGTACATTAAGATGAATGTAATTTATGTCGCTGTAAGCATGTTAATAATCATGTAATTATGTAAATACAGTGGGAGAGTGCAGCAAAGTAGCAATTATAAAATACATGAACACAGTTGGCTACATACACACACACACACTCAGACACACACACACAAAAGCAGACTTACAACACATACATTCAGAACATTCTCATGCCAGCCTCGGCTCTAGACTTGGCACAGTAATGCTCACTGTAGCAGACAGTAATCTTGAGGAATGTCTTTAAGTTGTAGTGAAAATAGTAGAGATGATGACTAAGTCAGATGCACTTTCTTTCCCAATCTCTCTCTCTCTCTCCTTCTCTGTCTTCCTCTCTCTCTCTACCTCTCTCTCTGTCTTGCTCTCCCTCTCTACCTGTCTCTCTGCCTCTCTTTTTGATATACCCATACAAATGTCCATATATCTGTCTGTTTGTCTGTAATAATATGTTTACAACTGGTAATGATGCAAGTTATTGATTTTTTTATTTAATCATATTTTAATTGAGTATATTTGTATGCCGAAGTTTTTCAGTGTGAATCTTCAATATAAAGGTAAGACCCATTCAAAGATGAAAATTATATATATATATATACATTATGGGAAAGAGAGAGAGGGAGGGAGAGAGAGAGGGAGTGAGAGAGAGAGAGAGAGAGAGAGAGAGAGAGAGAGCATGTCTTTTAAGAGACTGTCAAGCCTTTAATTCAGTTAGAGCTAAACTGGCCTTGAATTACTTTGATGGAAAGTCCATGTGTTCGAGAAAAAGAGAGAGAGCGAGAGAGAGAGGTGGAGAGAGAGGGGGGGGGAGAGAGAGAAAGAGAGACACAGACATGGGGGTGGGGGGGGTTCTTTAGGTCCAGCCGACATGCTGAGTTAATGGAAGTAATCCTACACCCTAATGAAATAACAATGGTGGTGGACAGGACACACACACACACACACACACACACAGAGTCTCTCTCTACAGCTCTTCTTCTTTGTCATATGATTTGTCTACTGGAACTTCAAGGGTACTAGACACACACATACACTGACACACACCCACACACTCAGACACACATTCCTAATAACTTTGGGATGAGTGCATTGAAGGTGCACATTAATTGACCTTTGACCACTCAGAGAATATCTCAAAGAGACTGTAAATTACATCTATATGTGTGTCTGTGTGTGTGTGTGTGTGTGTGTGTGTGTGTGTGTGCATTGTCATGGTCTTACACTGACAGATATGACTTTACAAATTGTTTCAATTCACATGTGACATTCCACTGGTTTAAAAAATAAAATCTACTGGTTTACAAATTAACTGGTTTCTAATGAAAAAATTAACTGGTTAAAAAAATCTACTGGTTTCAAATGAATCAAATGTATTTTAACAACACAACACAAAAAAGTGAACCTTGTCTCTGGCTGACCACTTTGACCAAAAGTTTGTGGACACCCCTTCTAACGAATGCATTCAGTTACTTTAAGTTGCATCCATTGCTGACACAGATGTGCAAAGACACAACACAGCTTGTCTAGTCCCTGCAGAGTAGCACTTCCATTAGGACAGGACTATAAAAGTAAACAAATGAGCACCATGCCTAATATCAGATGTGGGCTAGAGGTGTATAAAGCCCCCCAGCATTTAACTGTGGAGCAGTCAAAGAACAATGTTATCTGAAATGATGGATGGTGCTTCATCCAATACTTCTGGGATGAGTTGGGATCCAACATCCGGACCTCACTAATGCCCTTGTGCCTGAATGCAATCAAATCCACACAGCAATGCTCCAAAATCTAGTAGAAAGCCTTCTTTCTTGGACAGTAGAGACAGTTACCCCAAGACAAGCAGGATAAGATCATTTATTTAATATCCTTGATTGCAGAAGAAACAAGAAAGAAGTGAGCAGGTGTCCCAATACTTTTGTCCATATAGTGTATGTTATAGTGTAGTGTAGCTAGCCAAAACTAGCCAGATTGGAAACAACAAAAAAAAATTGGCTGCCTGGCTGATGTTAGCTCGATTACTTCACACACATTTCCCCCATTTTGTCAGCCTTCTGGAAAGCTTGTCCAACTTAGCAACAGCTGCTAGGAAACAATGTGTTTGTGGGAAGAGCCTGGATAAATGTATTCAACAAAGTCAAATGGAAATACTAAAGCTACTGGAGCAACACACCCACACACACCTACACACACACTCTCTCTCTCATTCTTCCTCGTTCTCTTTGCTCTTTGTCTGAGATGACTGTGTGGGCAGAGCCTCTCGGCGGTATATTAGCAGAATTTACGAGCTGTTAAATATTTCCTTTGTTCCTGTGGCGTGCGGCTGCTGGAGCGATCAGAGCTGCCGTCCCTCAGACGAGTTCATTAGACCCGTCACACAGCCTCTCTCACGGGCTCATGCACCACAGGCCAGCCAGCTACAGCGGCCTCCGTCTGGGGCTTCTGAGCTCTGAACGCTCAGCAAAAACTAGGCCCTTACTGTGTATCCTGCTCAAAGTATTTAGAGCTTTTTTTCACTTGATTTTCCTCCCTAATACTACTGTCCCATGTAACGTTCCCGACACTGGGTGGGTGTGAACTGACACACTGACACTGACTCTTTTTGAACTGGCACAGATGCAACATCCCTGGGTAACCAGCGCACAGAGGAGGAAAGGGCCAGGGACCAGCTCTGATGCATCGGCTTGCAGGCACCCTGACAGAAGTGATGTGGGAAGAGAGAGTCATCTACCCACCCCGAGAGACAGAGAGAGCAAGGCCAACTGTGCTCTCTCAGGCTCCGGCTGCTGATGGCAGGCAGCATGCCCTGGGATTTAGAGTGTTTTTTAACATCTTCCCTTTGAGTAGTATATCACAGCTGAATAAACGAGGCAGGATGGGAACATACAGCATCACTGTCCTACATAAATAAACAGACAAACAAAGAAAATTAATAAATTGAATAAATGAATAAATTAGTCTTAAATTAAACTCGATTGTTTCATATTTAATTTTTTACATCGTTTGTACACAGATGTTCTTTACGTTGTGTCAACCTTTTGTAACAAACGGACAGATAAAAATGCCCCAGAATGATCAGAGTGACTTACAATGGAATCATGTTACACAGGTAGGAGAATGTAAAATTAAGAGTCTTGCCCATGGACTCTTACTGGTGTAGCGTGGTGTATTTGCCAGGCCAGGAATTGAACCCTTGTTATACCAGAAGACTCTGGAGACATGAGAGTAGAATCGTAAATTTAATCTTCACAAATAATGAGATGGAAACAATGTTAGCAAGTTTAACTGTTGATTGTCGTTGGCACAGGCCCCAGCGTCAGCCAGAAAAAACAGGCTTGTTTTTCAACACTGGTGGAGGCTGGTGATTGGCTAAAGAGGGGTGCAAACTACTATGTTGAGGCACTGTGTGAAAGGGTTAGATTTCTTACCGATGAACTAAATTAAACATCTTCATGGATCAAGTAAGGTTTCAGCATGCCTGCTAATGTTTTAAGGCATGTAATGTACTTGAATCCATGTTATACACTCTTCTGCAAGGGTTCTGACTGATTCTATTATCCAGAGTGTTTCAGTGATTCAGTGATTCAGTGATTCAGTGACCCTGAACCATGCCATGAAGGCCTCAGTGTAGACCTTTCCCGTAATGCATTGCTGTGTACATTTGAGGATATTTAGGTATTGTTGCAGTAACATCTCTAGGTTTATTGCTCAGTGTTGTAAATGTTCAGGATGGTACACTAACGGGGGAGTGCGAATGGGGCCGTGCCAGTTGCGGGCCCCACTTACGCCACCACTCTGAGTATTTTTAATTTGTTTGACAGACACTTCTGCAGGCATCCCATGCTTCTACAGCGTCAGCACAGCACAGGGCCTGTGTCTATAAATAAGGCCCTGCTGGATGCCCCCCCGAACCCCTCCCCACCCCCACAGCACTTGCTCATATACGCACCTTTTTACCCCCTAAGCAACAGCTGTCAAAAATAAATACTCAGCCTTGCATCCTTTAATTGCCTTGCAATTATTTTCCACGCGTCAGATGAAGAAAAAAGCGGATTTGTGTGTGTGTGTGTGTGTGTGTGTTTGTGTGTGTGTGTGTCAGTATGTGTGTGTGTGTGTGTGTGTGTGTGAGTGTGAGTGTGTGTTTGACTTCTATCTACACTGTGTATTGAGAGAGAGGCAATGTGTTTTTTTGGTGCTAGATTCTCACAGAACATGCTGTGAAGTGGCCCAGGATCAACAGTGACCCCCTGCTATTTCAAATCCACACAACAGCATGAAGTTTTCATTTCTTTCTGGAACATGATGTCAATCATCTCTCACTGAGCTCCCCTCAGAGTGCAGGAGAACCAAGCAATAGTGCATGTCTCTCTCTCTCTCTCTCTCTCTCACTCTCTGTCTTATATACATATGAGCACCTATATGTAATAACAGTATGGCCAGCATTAAACAGTATGTGGAAGTATCTGTATGCAATAAAATACTGTAGATGTATTACAGACACACATGCACACTTTTACCACCCCTCTCTCCCGCTCTCTCTGGCTGCTGGCATATCTCTTGCCATGCCAGTCAGCTTTGTGCCAAATCCTGGTGGCAAATGAATATGACTCTGTCTTTGTGCTCTTTCTCTCTCTCTCACTCTGTTGTCTTGCTCTCAATCTCTCTTTGTCTCACTCTCCTTTTCTCTCTCTCTCTCTCTCTCCCTCTCTTTCTGTTTTCTTTTTTCCCTCTTTTTGTATGTCGATCTGCCTGCGATGAATAGGATCAAAGGGAAAGAGAGAGAGAGAGCGAGAGAGAGAGAGAGAGAGAGAGAGAGAGAGAAAGGGGTAGACAGCAAGAGCAAGAGAGGATAAGAGAGAGAAAGAGAGAGAATAAGGGAAACAGCAAGAGTGTGAGAGAAAGCAAGAGAGGCAAAGAGAGAGAGAGAGAGAGAGAGAGAGAGAGAGAGAGAGAGAGACAGACAGACAGACAGACAGATAGAAGAAAGCAAGTGAAAGAGGCAGCCAGACAGGATGAATAATTGGGAGAGAGAGCACGGTGAGAGTGAGAGAGAGAGAGAGAGAGAGAGAGAGAAAGATAGAGAGAAAGAGAGTGTGAGAGTGAGACAATGAGAGAGTTAGGGTGAGACAGAGTGAAATAGAGGGAGAGAGAGAGAGGGGGCATTCTGGGCATAACTCCACTGGGCAGTCTTCCACACTGTGGTCTGGCTATGGGCAATTTGACGTGATCAGACAGAAAGTGATGTCACTGTCTTACACAGATTATTGCTTGGCACAGCGCTGGACGACTGCACCAACTTGGACCCACTAGAGTTCATATTTTACACTGATCAGAAACCAGTGTGTGCCCCAATACTGCAACACTGCATCAAGCCAATCTGCCCGTCAGCAGCGGACAGGAAAATCCTCAGTGTGTGCGCGTGTGTATATGTGTGTGTGTGTGTGTGAAGAAGTGAGGGCTTGCAGCTGTCTGGGTGGGAACTGGCAAATGGACATTTCTATATTGGTTATAGCAGATGTGTATGTTACTTCCTGTTCAGATGCTGGGATGTGGCATATGGCCAGTAATATGCTAATAATATACTGTAGTTCAGCGTAAAATAAAAGCGCTGCTGAACTCCAATCACTTTCAGTGATTATTATAGCCATAATAAGTGTTTATAATAAGTGTTATATTGGGACATCACTGATATTAACCTGTTTCAGTCATATGACCTTTTTCTTACAGTGGTCTTCTGCTACATCTTAATGGTGGAAAGACATCCATCCATCCATCCTCTTATCCGCAGTGGGTCTGCAGCCTACCTGCAATCATTCGCCGCAAGACAGAAACACCAGAACCACACTCAACCATTCACTCACACATACTGGCAGTAGCATAGCCAGTTCACCTGTGGTGTGTATTCCTGAGAGGAAACCTGCATAGACACAAAAAAGAACACACCAAGCTCCTCACTGACAAGCTCCTCATCTAACCCTCAACCCCAGGAGCTGTGTGACAAAAGGCTCCGGGTGGTCCAGCGCTGCCACTATGACCCAAGAATGGCTGGTTCGAATCCTGGGTCATGCTGCCTGCTAGATATCAGTAACCGGAGCCTGAGAGAGCACAATTGGCCTTGCTCTGCCAACAGGCTGCTCAAGACAGCACAAAGTTGTGTTCGACTGCTTTGCTGATATGCTCTGCAATGCTGCAAACTAACAGCCAGGTTCAGCATTTTAACTTCTTCAACAGAACTGCAGGATTACTGTTACAGGGTATTTCTGTAAACATTGCATTCATGTATGTAGCACACACTCAGCCAAGCGATTTACACACAGGCTGCTTCAGCTACATCTCAACCGTGGAGAATTAGTCTCAGTTCTATGTTGAAAAAAATGAATTTTTTACATTTAAGTTAATTGATATTTTATCTTTATTGTTATTCACGGGACAGCAGTAAAGAAGTGGGCTGCAGATCAGAAGGTTGCAGGTTCAATCCCTAGGGCTGACATCCATGGCTGAGGTGCCAAGGTGCCTAGTCCCCAAATGATCCCCTGGTGCCGAGGTGGCAGAACGTTAGTGTGAGTGTGTCTGTGCAGTAATTACCACAGTGGTGATAAAGTGTGCATAATTTTATTGTTGTTGTTTGCTGTAGTTTTCTTCATTTGTGAATAAGACAATAAGCATAATGACAATTTGTGAATAATGACAATAATGTTGAATTGAATTGAATAAAGAATGATGCATTCTGGGAGATTCAGGTCAAGCCTTTTGTCGAAAAATGTTGAACGTAGCCACTATTGGCAGCACGTGGGGACAATAAGCAGGATTTTGTACAGTCTTAAGCAGCTTTTCTCTGAATAGTCATGGGCTGGAGTGTTATTAGCTGCTAATTAGCTCTGATTTTGCCAATTTGCAAATTTGACAGTGTAAAATGAACACTCTTCATGTTGAACGCATCAATCGCAGTGTTAACACTGGCAAATTTGCTGTGCTTCTGTTCAATAGTTTGTGTCTGTTCAATAGTTCAGCCTAATTCCAGCCTTGTGCCCAATTATTCTGGGTAGGCTCCGAACCCCAGACCCTGACCTGTGGTTGGTGTGGCGCAACAGATAACACCACTACCTGCCACTGAGCTACCTCACCATGTGGGAGACTGGGGTTCGATTCCCGGTCTGGGTGACTATACTGCGCTACACCAATAAGAGTCCTTGGGCAAGACTCCTAACACTACACTGACCCACCTCTGTAATACGAGTTACCTTGTAAGTCGCTCTGGATAAGAGCGTCTGCTAAATGCCATAAATGTAAATGTTAATGTAAGAAGCATACAAGAAGATAAATAGATGGATGGATGGATTGATAGTTCATGTCATTTATTAAAAAGTCATTGGGTTATTTTGCTCTCATAAATAGTAAATACTAAGAGAAGTGCCTGTCTGCGCTATACAGTCTTTATTATATAGCCTTGTTTAGTATGCACTGTTAAAACTGCAAGATCCATGTGGAAGTTTTGGAGCTTCTTCAGTAAAACCCTTTTCCTGAGGGTTCCTTAAAGCCTCTTAAGAGGTTCCTTCACAGTTTCAAACCGAAGAACATCCAAAAGTTACTCAAGGTTGTCAGGTAAGACGTTAGCCTAAGACCTAACCCAAGAGCCTCACAAGCACTCAATGCCTCCGCTCCACCTGAGCTTCATAAAGGAGCCATTTCTCTGGGTGATGATGTTCTGGTGTTGGGAGCAGACGTATGAACGTTTGGGTGGATGTTTCAAATTTAGTGCCTTCAGCTACAGATGCAGGTCCTCATACAAGGTCATACAAACCGCACCTTACTGTGAAACAGTACTAGTTAAAAAAAAGTTACTAACTTTTAGCAGTTCTAGCTAGATACAAACCGCTGAGAATAAACTACAATACACTATATGGACAAAAGTATTGGGACATCTGCTCATGTATTGTTTCTTTCAAAATCAAAAGTATTAATAAAGAGTTTATTCTGCTTTTGTTGAAGTTACTGTCTCTACTGTATGGGGAAGAAGGCTAATAGATTTTGGAGGAGCATTGCTGTTAGGATTTGATTGTATTCTGCAACAAGTGAGGTTAGTGAGGTGAGTTAGCATTAGTGAAGTCATGATGTTGGATGATCACCACCCCACCTCATCCCCAACTCCTAAAAGTACTGGATGGAGCACCACCATCATTCCAGAGAACACAGTTCCACTGCTCCACAGCTCAATGCTCTCTACAGGGACTTGATCAATTGTGTGTGCATGCATTTGCGCATCTGTTTTACCAATGGCTGCAACCTAAAGTAGCTGAATGCATTCATTAGAAGAGGTGTCCACAAACATTTGGACATTGGAAAATTCCTATTCCTGAATTTCCCAAAGGCCAGTCAGCCCCTGCCATGATGTGTTTCCGGGCAGTATCAGGGAGGGACGCGTTCTCTTGATGATACTTTGTGGTGAAACGTGATATTTTTGGTTAGTATTATTTGTCTCTGCCTGCTGGTGCAGGGTGATGTCATCAAACCTCAGGATGTTTTTAGAGGTGGGTAAGAGTCAGTATATTTAGAGGGAAGATAAGGATAAAAAACAGCCCTTTTATCTTTTTAAAGATGGAATAGGACTGATCGACCTTAACAAGCACAAGGCCTTGACCTAACACGGTAAAGAGAGGGGGGGGGGGGGGGGGGGTTGTTGTGATTACTGGTTTACTTTGAGAATCTGCTCTGCTTCTCTAACGAGTCGAGCCCTGAGGTGCGTCAAACGCTGCTCGGTCCACTCACTACTATTAATACGGGTCTCATCCCGGTTTGGACTCCAGCCAGCAGCGAGCTCACTGCGCATGCGCGGCCAGGTCGCTACTCGAGTGGAGTTTTAATGATGAGGCAGACGGCGGAGTGCGCGAGCGCGCGAGCCAACTTTGAGGGACTTTAATAATAGGAGAAAATAAACAAAAGCAAGTAAACAAACAAACAAACAAACAAACGGCTAAACCGTAACTGCGAACTGCGAGGAGTTCAGTGTGTGTGTGAGTGTGTGTGCGTGTTTTTGTTTTTGGCGCGCGGAAGAAGAAAAGAACAGAAAGAAGAACAAGAAGAAGAAGAAGAAGAAGAAGAAGAGGTGGAGGAGAAGGTTGGAGAAGGGAGGAAGGTTGGAGCAATCTGGTCACCGTAAGTGCTGCCCCGCGCCGCGCGTCCACGGAAGCTCGCGCTCTCTCTCTCTCTCTCGCTCTCGCTCTCTCTCTCTCTCTCTCTCTCTCTCTCTGTCTTTCTGTGCCTCTCTTTCTCTCGCGCGAGCTTCTTCTGACAGCAGCGCCGCGCACTCCTCCACGCGCGTCGTGCTCGTTTTCTCGCTCCTGCACGTGAACCGTGTTTTTAGTGTGTTTGGATGAGGCCCCGCGGACGGCGCGTGGATCTGTGAGCTCGCACCGACCCAAGCAGAGTAAGTAGCGCTGGACACGCACGTTCACACACTGCTGCGCGTGCAGGTTTCCGTCTGAATACGTGTGTTAAGAAAGTTTGATCTCCTCCAGGTGATTAATGTTAAGGTGTGTGTTCATGTAGACTGTAAAAACAGATGACTGTTTAAGCAGTATTTCAGTGCTATCAAGGCACGAGAGCAATTGCTTAATAATTTTTTTTATTATTTTCATTTATATATTATTTGTGTAGACATTTTTGATGGTGAAACGTATATAACATATATAATATATAATATATAATGAAACATCTGTATTGTGGCTAATCCAAAGGGTCAAAAGTACTTGAAATAGCTTTATAGCTCATTATTGGAGGACCTGAATAATACACTGTCCAGTGTGAGCTCCATGAGCCCACCCTGTCAGTAATACCCAATGATAGGGTCTAAACACATCTTGCATGAAATAAGATGAGATCTTGCCATCAGAATCAGATCTATTAGAGAGGATCACGGTGGGCAGCATGACAATATTGTGGCTGTATTCAGTACTCAGTACTTAAACAGCACGGCCCACCTGAATGATTCACTGCAGTGACAGCAGGCCATAGTCAGTAGGAATGCAAGAAGTGCCCTCACACTGTATGTGTTTGCTTGTGAGTGCAGTGAAGGGAAGCACCGTGGTTTATGTTGCAGCTTTGGCTGATAACTGACTGATAGGAGTTGAGCAGCAGATATTTTAGTAGTTATAGAGATATTAGAAGCAATAATAGGCCCAATATGATAATAGTAATAACTGACTTGACTTGACTTGGTAGAAATGTGCCAGTGCCCACACTGCAGTTTAAGGTTGTGCTTTAAAAATGCTAATAATAATCAGAATAATAATAAAAAAGGAATTAGACATGAAAGAAATGATGAGAGCATCCAGGATAATTAGTCCTGCTTACCTGGATTTAGCGCAGTGTTTAAAGAGCTAAATAAAAATCATAGTTCTCAGTATTTGATCACATATTTTAACGTGTTAAGCGTGTTGGTTTGCTGTTCTGTCTTCTCCACCTGATCAAACTACAAACTCCTATTTGTTTCACCGTCAACTAGAAAGTGCATTACGGCTTCATAGCTCCTGCTCTTTCACACGCTGCTGATTCAGGTCCTCCAGTGTGGAAACGTACCACGCATGAAGCAGACAGGCTTGAACACCCCGGCTAATGGAAGTTCAAACAACATGTTAGCTTCTGCTTAAAAGGTGTCACCTTCTGCTCTTAACGAGTCATTGCCAGATTAAGAGAGAGAGAGGCCGTAGATCCTTTTCATCCAAATGTCACTCGCTCACATTTTGCCGTTTGCCACAGTTCACTCTTTATGGTGCTCTCTAACGGTTAGGCCTCTGTCCCACACAGCTCCAAAACAAAAAAGAGGTAACTAGGTGTGTGTGTGTGTGTGTGTGTGTATTTTTCACCGTATCATACTTTTTGCAATTAAACAGCATTTCAATCAATTATAGATTTAATAATTTAGATGCTTAATTGTTTGCTAATTTGTAAAAAATAATGTAAATAATATTAATAATAATAATATTAAGAAGAAGAAGAAAACAAGCAAGATAAGATCTGTTAGGAGGGGGCTGTTAGGTCTCTCTCTCATGCTCTCTCTCATGCTCTCTCTCTCTCTCTCTCTCTCTGTCTCTCTCCTCTCCTGAGTGCATTCAGTACACTATTGCCAAAGCTTAGTAACTGTTATAACTGTTATTAAAAATCAGATTAATTATAGTGATATTAACAGCAATAATTTGGCTATTAACTATAATAATAATCATAATAATCATAATAACAGTAATAATAATAATAAGCAGCAAACAAACCCACACAGACACATTTAATATCCTATATGGGGAGGAAGCTGTTAAGGTCTCTGCTTGATAATAACTGTTAATAGTTGAACATTCAGTAAATGTAATGCTACACAGTCAGTACACTTAATACCAGCAGTCTGTAGTTAATAGCAATAATGATAATAATAATAGTAATAAGAATAATTGCCCCCATGAGTGTACGTGGGCTGCACTTGCCATGGTCTGTTTCACCCCACGCCCCACTATGTGTGTGTGTGTGTGGAGAAGCAGTAATATGGTGTATGGTGCTGTGAGTTGCCTGTTGGCCACCAGCCGCTGTCTCGCAACTCCATCCTGAGCTCGAACGCGTATTAGATTACACACACACACACACACACACACACAGAGGATGAGTTTGGGTCCTTACACAGTCCTGCGGTGCTGAGAATGTCATGCATCAGCAGCGTAAGACTTTTAAATGCACTGTGTTAATCAGAACGAGGTGCATTGTGGGACTGCGCGTCAGCTGAGTAGTGAATTTGCATAAACAATGTACTCCATGGTCGTTTTTAAAGGGCTAATAAAATCACAGAGGACCGCAGGGTCACATCACGGTACAAATCTTGAATCAGATGAATTTGAGCATATGCTAAAAGATGCACAGATATGGCACAAACATTACATTTACATAAGTACAATATTTTACATGCACACATTTAATGCCAGACGTTAGAAAACTGAAATGTAAAAGTTTTATTCAGGTGAGAACGATGTAGATATTTTCGGTTGTGTAAATTCAGAGCTTAACCTATTTCAGTGAGCCTTTTCCTACGTTCATTTCCTTTGTTTATTTCTTTTGTTTTATTCATTTTTAGCTCTGTTAGAGCTGCTGCACACTCCAAACATATAAATCCTTCAAAAGCTAACATAGCAATCTACATAAAATAACTACAACATTACTAATTATAGCCTGTGATCTAAGGCTCGTGGCTAAACGGCCTTAATTACAGGCAGCTGAAATAATAAGGTAGTACATTTGTACTTGGTTTTATATAAATATCTCCTCTTTCTCCAAATAAACTGTGAAATAAATTGTATTTATACGCTGAGCTGCAGTGACGTATGCGTCCACGTGACTGCTTCATTCCATCAATCATTCTTTGCCATTTTATTCATTTCAAAGCTGATAAATTGAAGGAAACGGCTGGGATGAGGCCTTCATTAATTTTTCTATTAAGAGGGTAATTCATTGTACAACTGTGCAATTATTTCTATTTCTATAAATAATTAGAAGTGAAATCTAAATAGAAGCTAAAGTGTTGCTGCTTTAACCCCTGAAACAGCCTAGGGTCTGCCGGCAGGCTGAAAGTGTTATTACAAACCTCTATTACTAAAGAACAGCCCCACCAGTTTGTACAGAAGTCCCGGTAGATACTGAATAATACGCCTTAGTGTGTAATAAACCTTGTGTTAAGGGGTTAAACCCTTTAACCCCTGTGAGTATAGTGGGGCCACACTTCACTCAGTTGTTCACTCTCATAACTACATTACTGTCACAATTTACACCGGTTTTGTAGGCCCTAAAACAGAGCCATGTGGGACGCCACAAAATATGCTTCACTAAACAGTTACCAAATAATTGATAAAAGTTTATACATAAAGATTAAAAACTGAATAATTAGCATAGGGTGTATGGGGTTAATGACATACACTCTCTATAAATATTTCCCAGCACATTTAGCATCGATCAGCAGAGGAATTGAAGTTTGTTAGATTATGTTCTTCACTTTATAGATCCAGAAAAATAGAACTACAATTAGGACTAAAATAAAACTGATTCAAGCACTAAAGATTAAAATAGCTTGTGTTGATCAAGTGCAAAAGGACTTTTGAAAAAAGTTAAGATGACTGTTAAATGTTTTATTCATCTGGAAATGATTTGAATCACTTAATTCTATGCATGACTTCTTCAGTGTGCTTAAATAGAAGCAAAAGTGTGGTTTGAAAATACTGCGAGAAATATAAATCCATCAGAATGCTGCTTAAGTACATGGAACTGAGTAAATGGAGCCAGCTATTACTCACCTCGGGTTATGAGACTGTTAAGTGTGTGTGTGTGCGTGTGTGTAGTAGGACAGTGGGCTCAGAGGGCACAGATAACAGTAAAAATCAATGCTGCTCAGCTCCTTCCCCACTGAGCATTAAAGGCTAGAGTTTCAGCACACAGTGACACTGTGCGAATGAAAAATTAAAATGATGTGCCCTTCAGCCTGCGGCACACACCCACTCCTGAAACACACTTCCTCAGCACACACGTACACTCCTCTGTGCGCACTTATCACAAAGGCCAAGTCACTGTTGGTTATGCATGTGATTGAACAGTCTCATAGATTAGTTACCTTAAAGCAGCAGCTGCAGAATCATGCTGATGCGCCACTGATCTGTCTCTGTCGTTCCCACTCTGGGGCTTAACGCTGGAGCTGCACGAGACCTCTCGCTAGAATTGCATAACGCTGCATAACCCAAGTCTTATTTGTGTAAGATCCAGTAATATTACACTACCACTTCAGTGATTACACTGCCCAACTGTAGAGGGAGCCCAGGAGCATATGAGGAGCTTGTATATTGCTGCTTTAACTGAGGAGCAACAAACCATGAAGAGCTGTCCAAAATGCTGCCTATCTGTCTATAGATCTATAAACCGATTAGCCATTACATTAGAACTGTGAAAAAGTATAATAGTAAAACACATTGATTATCTTCAACAATTGAGGGTCAAGTCAAGAGGTGGATATATTAGGCAGCAAGTGAACAGTCTGTTCTTGAAGGTAATGTGTTAACAACGGCTATAGTTTGGGTCAAATTGTGATGACTAGACGACATTTGATTTCTGACTTTTTTTCTACATTTACATTTTTGCCTTTTTCACTTATTGACTTGGCTTTTTGAATCTGGCAGTTGTTCTTTATGTTGTGTCAGAATTTCATGATGAACAGACCAAAGTAAAAAAAAACTACATTGACTTTTATTTAAAAAAAAATTCTTCTCCTGTAAAGTTGCCATTTTTGACATACCAGGTTTTTGCGTGACTGCGAAAATATGCACATTTGTACTTATTTAAAAAGTACCAGAGAGAAAACTGAGGTGTCAAAAGAGGCGAGACAAGCTGCCCCCCAAACCTTTGATAAGCTGTGCAGATGGAGAAGCTCCAGCGTGGTCTCAGTGGTCTCAGTCACGACTGAGAGACGCTCTGCAGTGTGCTTTATGGCTGCTGCTATATTAACACCACTGTCACCAGGTCAACTTGTGCATAAGTGCATGTTTGTGTGTGTGTGTGTGTGTGCACGGGTGTGCTTTTGTACATTTTATTATATAATCATATAATATAATTTGCGTGTGCATGTGTACACGTGTGTGTGTGTGTGGGGGGGGGGTATTCTTATTTTATTGTTTATTACTTCTGTAAAAGATATTTCAGCCTTTCTGTGATAGTGAGTCTCCAGACATTCTTCTTCCCCATATCTGCCCACACACACACACACACATGCACACATGTCTGCTCAGACAGAAACAATGATGCAGTAACAGTGGCTATTGTGCTTCTTTATGGGTGTCTGTATACAGTTTCCTGTAGCGAGTAAACAGTAATGGCACGTTTACCTTGTTGCTCTTTCTGCAATGCTGCCATTTATCATACTGATTCATATACTCGGCTCTGGGAGTGGTGCATAACTCCAGCTGGACGCACTGTGAATGAAAGCATACTAGTGTTATTAATTATCATGAATGAACTTGTTTTTACCTAAAGTCTTTCTAGTAATTAATTCATTACTGTTAGTCCTGTAACGCTAATTACGTTATCGACTTATCGTACAATATATGGACACAACCTCAATCACTGACATCAAAATTGTCTGTTGCGTTTACTAAATGAAGAGAGACCCTTCATGTGAATGATTGTGTTTATTTAAGATATTCATTTAGGATTTTTAATATTTCAAGTCCAGTGTCTGAATATTCTTATTAAGTAAAGGTTTGTTGTTCTTTGAAAGGGTGTAATTTCATTATTATACCACCATATCACAATTATTTCTGAGACAATTTATCGTCCTAACTACTGTACAAAAGAAGCTCTATGCTGCCTTTACTGTTGGATGCACTGTGCTATAGAACGAATGGAACTTTGGTTATTGTTTAATCAGAGTAACAATTAAAAGGCGAGTGAAGTGTGAAATACCAGTGTCTAAATGTTTGTGGACGCCCCTTCTAATGAATGAATTCAGCTACTTTACTAAGCACCCAGAGAATAAGACACACAATCTCCTCTGATATATTTAAGAAGCCAGCCACCACCTTGTTTTGAACAACCAACATCCTGACCTCACTAACACTCTTGTTGTTGAATGCAATCAAATTCTCACAGCAATGCTCACTCCAAAATCTAATTAAAAAAGTCTTTCCTGGAGAGTAGAGACAGTTACTCCAACAAAAGCAGGATAAACTCTTCTTTTTAATATGCTTGATTTTGCAAGAAACGGCCAAAGAGCAGGCGTCCCTATACTTTTGTCCAAATAGTAAATGTAAATGTGACAACAGCACTGAGATACAGTGTTATTGAGCCTCAGCATTGAAGGCTGTGTGTGTGTGATGTGTGTCCACAGGTATCTGGATTAAAGGTAACCAAAGTGGAAGCGTTCAACTGATGGAGAATACACAGGAGCTGAACGAGCAGGCGGTAAGAGTGGCTCTAAGCACGTGTTGTGGTCTGTTATGTGTAATTGCTTAACCTGTTTTTCCAAGAGCAGAAGAGCAGAGAGTAGAGCACAAAAGCAGCTTTTCCACTGTTTTGGTCTGATTGTCAAAAGCCTTCAAGGCGTTTAGGGCTGATTTTTACTGTCGTAGTGGGTCGTGGGTGACGCAGCCTGCTTTTCAGCCTGATTCCTTCCACCTGCTTCACGTCCTGGCTGTAGAATTTGAGGAACACAGCGATTGCGAGTGGATTCTGCAGTTGTAATTGTCCTATTGTGCATCTGCAAAATACTGTTAGTCTGTCACCGGGTGGTGAAGGTGTAGAGAGAGAGAGAGAGAGAGAGAGAAAGAGAATGTGTGTGTGTGTGTGTGTGGGCCACCCAGGCCTGTAGTGAGAAGCACTAGGGCTTTAATATTTGGCAGATGAAGAGTGGGCTGAGGGGGGTATACACAGTAGCCATATGGCCACCGCAAATTTGAATGGTGTCCATATACTCTCTCTCTCTCTCTCTCTCTCTCTCTCTCTTTCTTACTCACTCACTCTCTCTCTGTCTCTACTCTATTGGATAGGCTTGTTGGTAACTCTCTGGGCTGATTATTCTATAGGATATTAAGTTTTTTCTTACTTTTGTAGTTTTGTAGTTTTATTTTAGAAATATCAGGTGGGTGTTATCAATCGAACAGTGGAAACCATTCCATTTAATCCTGTTGTGTCTAATATAAAATCTATTATAGCATAAGATCTATTTAAAAGTATGTATTAATGAAAACAGTAATACTACACACTCTTAAAAATAAAGCATACGACAGGTTCTTTAAATGGTGCCACAGAAGAGCCATTTTTGGTTAAATATATATGTGAAGACCCTTTTTAAAGGTTAAAGAAGTGTATGTAAAGGTTCTTCACACACATCTCTTTCACAAAAAAAGGTGGTTCTTTGTGGGGAAAAAAAGTTCCTCAGGGCATTACTCAAGAAGTAGAAGAATGTAGTGTTAGGAGTTTTGCCTGAGGACTCTTATTAACAGAATCCTAGTCTGCCATGAGAAAGGTATTATTGTTATATGCTACTATGCTTCAAAACCACATAAATAACAACTTTTCTATTCTATTGTATTATATTATATTATATTATATTATATTATATTATATTATATTGACACTGTCAGATGCCCTTTATGTTGTATCCAAAAAGGTTATTGGGTGACAGTGACAATAATTAGTTTATGAGTTACTATCAAACTAATGTAAAAAGCAAGGGAATGAACTGTGGAGGTACTTGCATAGAGCTTAAGCAGTTAATTAACCAAAAAATACAAATACTCTTACTGTAATTTACCTCAGTTTGTGTGTGTGTGTGAATGTGTGTGTGTGCGCATGTGTGTGTGTGTGTGAGTAAGAGAGGGAAAGAGTGTGTGCTTTAGTTTTGGTGAAGCCAAGCTGTAGCTGTAAGACAGGGCAGGGTAACAGGTGTAAAGTTTCCTTGTGCTTTGAGTTATTTACATTTTCTGCTATTAATAGTTCAGATTTTCAGGGGCAGTGATTAATGGAGTGTGATTGTGATGTGCTGACAGCCTTTGGCTTTGTTTTCTGTTTTTTTTTGGGTGGTGCATCCCGAATCCCACCATACGTAAATGTAAAATTAGTATGGCGAGTGTGTGCAGTGTGTGCAGTGTGTGAGGATTTTGCTGATTTGGCTTAGCAGGCTGGAAGAGAACGATCAGGATGAACCACTGAAAGGATCAGAGCATGACCAGGCTGAATTAAATAGTCGGCATGAGCTAAATAACTCTTTTAAGGACTCATATGTTGGTAAATTCATTTTTCTCACGGTTTGGAAATGAGTTTGATGTAGAAAGTAGTTTCAGAACATCCTGTTCACTCTTCAGTTCATCCATGTCTCCCAAACCCAAGCTGCAGAGAAACAGCCTCTTAAAATGAATTGTTTTTGTGATGTCACCAGTGCTGATGTCAAAAAGACATTTATCTGTCTGTCCAGCAGTGGTTTACTGCCATGCCATTCACGTTAACATTATAAGGAGTCTTTCAGTCCGGACTGCTTTTTGAATGAGGCTGACCAACTAGAACAGGGCTCATTTACATCAATCAGTTTGAAAAACTGTTTATTTCTAGGGCATAAAGAGAGATGTAGACAAATGTTGAAATGTTTTTTATATATATATATATATATATATATATATATATATATAGAGAGAGAGAGAGAGAGAGAGACAGACAGACAGACAGATAGATAGATAGACAGACAGATAGATATATAGATAAACAGATATATAGAGTAAGTAAGACACTGTGATCCAGCGACAGCTTTACAGGAGGAGGAAAAAAACCTTCTTAACTTTCAATGGAGGTCAAAGTAAAATATTTAATTTTAAGCCATTTTTGGAGGATTTCTATTGGTCCATTCATCAAGACAGTGTAATGCAATAAAAAGAACAACTTCCAGATTTGTCAAAATGTCAAAAAGTGAAAAATGGGAAAAAATGTACATTTAAGGTTTTTGTGTGTGACAGCAACGATATCATAAGGTGGACAGAGAATCTGTTTGTGGTCCTCAGTGGGGTCCTTTTAAAAAGTCAACCTTTGAATGAAATGATAATCATATGCGTCTGAACCAAATACATGACATCATCATAATTATTGCCAATTGGAGCTAACCTGAAAGGCAGACTTAATCTAATATGTTGATCTAACTGAAGTGAAGTCAAGTTGTGTTTATTTATAGAGCCATTTGTAAACAACAGATGTTGAGCAAAGTGCTTTACAATCCAATAAAACAGTTTTACCGCTTTAATTTTGCTTTGAGGAGAAAAATCAATGCATGCAAAGCAGATTGGTAAGAGACTGTAAAAAAAAGCAAGAATCATATAAAACAGTTAAACAGTTGGAAATTTAAGGCCAGTAAATCCAGTACAGTGATGTGTGGTCAGTGATGGGTGAAGCTTGCTGAAGTGGACGGATGGAGATGATGTAGTTTGCAGTTCTGCTGTGAGGGACTTTGTGTTTGGCAGCAGATTTGAAGGTTTTTTGAAGGTTTTTCCTCTTGACCTCTCCATCCAATCCAAAGTCCATCCAATCATTTTAACATGTTTTACATATTGATGCAGAGACATAGAGATGAGTGAACAAGCTACTTACTGAAAAATCAATTGTTAGGGGGTGGATATTAATAGTAAATTACACTTTATGTCCAAATGTTTATGTGCACTGCTTCTAATGAACGCATTCAGCTACTTTAAGTTGCAACTATTGGTGACACAGATATGAAAATGCACACACCCTTGCGCATGTCTAACACTCCTAAATAATAGAAAGCCGACTTTGGATAGTATTTTTTTTATATCCTTGATTTCAGAAGAAACAATGAGCAGGTGTCCCGATACTTTTGTCCATACAGTATTTAGATTAGATTCATTCTCCAATCCAGCATTTCCTGCTGACAATTGCCTGATACTGATAACTATCAACATCTATAGACAATAATATTGGGACACCTGCTCATTCACTGTTTTTTCCGATATCAAAAAATGTAGTTTATCCTGATTTTGTTTTTGAGTTTTTTGAGAAACTGTTTCTTCAGTCCAGAAAAGAAGCCTTTCCACTAGATTTCAGGATAAGATCAGGATGTTGGATGATCACCACCCCACCTCATCCCCAACTCCCCAACCCATCCCTAAAGAGAACTCGGGTACACTGCTCCACAGCTCAATGCTGGGGGGCTTTATACCTCTCTAGTTCCCACCTGGCATTAGGCAGCATGTTGCCAATCGGTTCATGTTCATCTGCTCCAGAGAGTCCTATTCTATTGGCAGTACTTCTGTACAGAGACTAGACAAGCTGTGTGTAACTGTATCATCAATGGGTGCAGCTTAAAGTAGCTGAATGCATTTGTTACAAGTGGTGTCCACAAACATTTGGACGTATAATGTGTCTGTATTAGTGACAATGTTGCATAAACTGTTGTGGTTTCCACTGATCTTGGTATGAAAACAGTCAGTGAGCTGCAATCCAAATCATTTATACTTTACACAAAATTTATTTCTCTTCTGTTTGGCTTTACTTTATTATTATGAGTGCGGCCTTGATTTTCCCAACTGATTTGAGCCCAAAATGACCCTGTGTGTTGAAAATGTATCGTATTGTACCGCACACATTGTACTGTGAAGGGTGTATCGCTACACCCCTAGCTAGTGCTGTTTGATTCCTTTTCAGTAACAGAGGGGGGAGAGCAGAGTGAGAGAGTGGCATGCTGTGTGACCCAGGGGGATGTGTGCAGGCTTTTGGAGAAAGAAAGCTGAGGAGAAACAGAGAAAAGAATGGAGAAGAAAAAAAAACACTCCTAGCTGCAGCCTTTTCCTCTGGCACAGGCCGAGCCCCAGAGCTGAGACCACAGAGACAGAGAGAGAGAGAGAGAGAGAGAGAGAGAGAGAGAGACTGAGGAGTCAGGTTACGCACACACACACACTAACTCAGTGACTTTGTGACACTCACATCATTCACACATAAGTACTTAGAGATAGAGAGAGACACTGCCGCTGAGTCTGTGAGAGAGAGACAGGAAAAAAGGCAAGAGTTTGAGAGAGAAACAGAGAGAGAGACACTGTCATTGAGTCTCTGAGAGAGAGAGAGAGAGAGAGAGAGAGAGAGAGAGAGAGAGAGAAAGAAAGAGAGTGAGAGAGAAGAAGAAAGAGAGAGAAAATGAGAACAGAGAGAGAGAGAACACTAACCGCAGTCAAGTCCATAAGTATTTGGACAGTTACACAATTCTGGTACACCAAATGGATTTTAAATTAAACTGTAAATTTTAAACCGTAAAAAAAGTTGTTTTGGACAAACAAACATAATTACAAGGATATATTTTTTCTTTTTTTATATTTTGTTCTTCCTTTGGTACTTCCTTTGGTACTGCCAGTTAACCCACCTGTTCATATTTTTGGGTCATTATCCATCTGTATGGCAAAGCACCTTCCATCCGTTCAGTTTTGCAGCATTTGGCTGAAGCTGAACAGAAAGTTGAGCTGTAAATACTCCAGACTTCACCCTGCTACTGCTATCACCAGTCACAGTCACATCATCAGTGGCAGCCATACATGCCTATGCCATTACAGTGCCTCCGCCATGTTTGACAGATCATATGTCATATGCTTTGGATCATGAATTTCTCATTTTGTTCTTCACACTCAACTTAATCTTGGTTAAATCTGACCAAAGAATCTTGCTCCTGAACTGGACTTGAGTTTTTAGATGTTTTTATTAGTCTAGTCTGGCCTTTCTGTTCTTAAGTGTTACCAGTGTTTTGCATCATTTGCATTTGAAGGAAAGCTGCTGACAATGATAAACGTACCTCCTCAGGAGTGTTCTTGACTTGCCTATGAAAAAATAATCTATTAATAATTGATGTGATTATGTTTTTATAGAGCGGCTTTAATAGAGCTGCTTTAATACCAAACACCACAACAATTTTACTGGTAGAAGATCTTCCCATCCAACCTGGAGCATTAGGGCAGCCAGTGTGAATCCCCTCACATCCAACCCACTTTGCACAATGGACCAAATCATTAGCTAGGCCTGACGTAGCAGGGTAGTGTTATTATTATAAGCCTCAATGGTCTTCAACTTCTTCTCTTTTTCTAGTTTGAGGAATAAAAGCCAAAACGGTGACAGGTCTGCTTGCCAATAAATGATACATTGAGAAATGCTGAAGTGTGTGGAAGACCTCTTCCTGTTTCTGCAGTTAGGCTGACATGGTGCCAACAATGAATATAGGACCAAAACATGCTTTTACACTAGGTTTTCCTGTCTGTCTTGTTGAGACAAGGTTTGGTGAGAATATTTTGATTAAACTACAGTATAATGCTGATGGACCATCTAAAAAAACACAGGTAATCATCCAAATACAGCCAGGAAAACAAGAACAAACAGGCCCTTCTTCAGAGCTTATCATTTAGACATATTGTTCTTCATGGATGTAAGTTAACATGGTTCTCCTAATAATAAATATCAGCAATTTAAGTGTGTTATAATCACAGTTATACACTTGAGTTAATGCTGTACTATGAGATTACAGATTACAGTATACGGTAGAGCACTCCCTCTCATGTATTGGGCTGCTGTAGTGCAAGCAAGCAGATCCTGCATCACCCATAAGAGTTCTTGGTTAAGACCTGTAGTGCTCTACTCTAAATAAGAGTGTCAGTGGAGTGCTGTAGATAAGTGTATTAGTGTATATTATACAACAGTTAGTTCGACCTCACAATCTGTGGGTCTCCTCAATTATAACGTCGCTCTATCTGTGCCACAAAATCTGAGCCTCGTAGAATCTGCAGTTATCTTAGACGGCATACAGGGCTCAACAGGCATCTTACTGAACCTCTAGGGTGTTCTGTTTTTTTACTTATTGGTGGTAGAAAATGACAATATTCAAGCATATTGCTGCTGTCTAATGAAAAACATGTATCTCTATTGTCACCTTGTCAGTGTTTAGACTGAATGAATAGACCAATAGAAATGCTCTAAATGACTTGGAATAAACTCTTATATTACATTGGCATTGACTTCCATTCAAAGTTCAGAGCATTTTTGCCTTCTCCTGTAAAGTCACCATTTTGGAGATAAATGGTTTCCATTGGACAGCGGCAATATTCAGTGTAAAACATAAAAAATAAATGAATAAAGCAATAGAACATTCCAGGTTGTGTGTTATCATAAGTAACATTATTGTTATTTGCAGTAACACACTCCATCTTGTGTTCTACTGCTTAAATTGATTTTTCACGCAAAACCTTTACAGGAGAGGGGAAAAACAAGTCAGTGTAACAAAATACATTGTGGAGCATTTCTATTGGTCCATCCAACATATTTTTTTTTATAAAGAACAACTGCCAGATTAACATTCTGTCAAAAAATCTATTTTTTGTGACAGTGACGATATATAACCAGACCACATTTCTTACTATAAGCAGGAGCAGTATGTTTATAAATATACACTAATCACTTCATCACTCATCAATACACAAAAATCCTAATTATCAGGGTTTAGATGAGTTATTGTGACGTCCTCTTTGGGACACTAATCTTTTTACAGCGACAGGCCACATTTCCTTTAGAGCTGATGCAGAGCACAGTTCACTCTCAGACAATGGCCACTCCAGGGTCTGTGTGTGTGTGTGTACATGTGCGTGTGTCTGGTTTTGGGTGAAGGCCTGAAAGGACACTTTGGGTCCAGACTGAGCACATTATTTAACAAGCACGTCGACATCTGGGAAGCAATTCATCATTTAATTAAATGCTGCTGAAACCCTGCCCCTCGGTAATGAGATTAATTTAAATAATTAACGAGGAGCTGACACAAGCACAAGGCCTCATGAATAATTAAGCAGCATTTTTTGTCCTTTTCCAATCAGAGGGGAAAGGGGCACTTTAATGCTAGAGTGCTTTTTTATATAAAGTTTCAGTTTATACTGTAACACACACATCACATACCCTCTCACAGACATACAAACACACACACACACACACACAAACACACACAATACGTATGCATTCACCCACAGAGAGACACAAACACACACACACACATACACACACTCACAAGTGCTGCGTAGGTGTGTCTGGCTTGCTCTGGTGTCCAGTTTCTCTCTGTCCTCTTTCCCCCTGGCGGAATATACCACTGTAAGCACGCACACCAGGTTGCTATGGAGACGGGGCGGTCTAAGACTTGGGCACAGGGAGGTCAAAGTTATAGAAGACTCGGAAAACAGAGACGCTGGAGCACAACGTCGTATCACAGAAATGGTAATGGGTATTTTGCCGTCATTTTGGAGCATTGCTATGGGTCCATTCAGCATGCAGTATTCTTACAGTGTGAAGAGCAGGTGGCAAATGTAAATAGCCTAGGTAAAAAACAATGGAGTTGCAACCCAGCTAGCCATCACTGTTGATAGACATTGTTATCTGGTTGGGACGCAGGTTGTGATGTTAAGTAACCAAAATTCGTCAGCTTTCAAATGTTACATATGACAGCGATTTTTCAGCCTCATCAATCTGATTAATGTATTCTGTACCTTAAACCAGAGCATTCATGAACATATTCTCTACAATAATGAGTTTCACGTTGGCTACATGACCAAATTCCAATAAACCAAAGTTATTGAAGTCCAGACAAGCAGAATGTTTAGGTGACGCTGGGCTACTGCACTACAGTATCTGCATTTTATTCATTACTACATTTGTAACCCTAACCCTAGTCCCAAATTCTAATTTTGTATATTATCATTATGAAAAATATTGGATACCAGCTCCAGACCAGAATTCCCATATCAGTGCATTCCTACAAATAATCCTACCAGACTCCTTTATCTTTAAACATGTACTGGAAATATGAAGGACAAATATACACTACTGTTCAAAACATATATTATAAGTAATACATCCTACATTTCTATCAAGGTATCTGCTTATTGAAATATGACAAATGCTGGATATTACTTAGGGCTGCTCAATATTGGAAAAAATAGCATTGCAGTATTTTTTTTCTGTGATAAATACTTCAGTTTTAAAAATTACAGGGATTTCACCAGATGTGTATTCAACATGCCATGATATTAGTAATGCACTCTGTGTATCCAATATAGGAGTAAAATAAATAATACAATAACAGGTATATATTGTAATGTCAAATCATTTTAAAATGTCCAACCCTATATTGTGCAGCCCTAATATTAATTCCATTAAAACTAATTCTTCCTCAGTCATTTCTGATGATTCAGCTTCAGCTCTGCTCACCATCCAGGACTAACATGTAATTACTTTACACATTTATCTGCAACCAGGTGGGGGTTCTTTTATTGAAAACATTGTTGAATAGATTGAAAAGATGCCAGACCGATTTTAACAGTGATTCCAAACTTTTGAATAGTGGTGTGTAAATAAGCCTGCAGTTAATTTCTAAAGAAGCTGAGAGCTGTGTTTGAGCTGAGCCAGTGGATATACACTCAAGTGGTTTGTAAAGAACCTTTGCATTAAGTGAAGAATCTTAAAACCTTTAAAAGGTTCTTCACACTCACACATCTCTATTACAAACACGATTCTTCACAGGATCAAAGATGGTTCTTCCACACTGTATAAGATCATTGAGGACATTTTTGGAGGTTCTTTAATGTGAGGACCCTTCAAGAAAAGGTTTTTAGAAGAAAAAGGTTCCTCTGAAGTTCCTCAAAGCATCTTAAGAGGTTCCTTCACAGTTTAAAAATGAGGAACTTGTAAAATCTTTTACTTGTAACAGTGAATGACCTCACTTAAAGAACCTTTTGAAGCTAGTCTAGTTTTAAGAGTGTAATGGTTCAGCGAGGAGAGAATTCTGCTTCAGGTTCGTTCAGGTTCTTTAAGATTACTGGACTTAAAAAGTGACGTGCTGAGTTTACTGTTTACATGATTCAGATGTGCACATCCTCTCCTCGTGAATAACATATATGATATCAACACAATTACTGCGAAAAGTAAGACCACCAGACTCTGGTGATGTCATGTAATTTATTCGTTCGGTCAGTTGGAAATACTAAAGGTGAATGACTTGATCTAATTTTAGTTTTCGTGCCTGATTTGCTCAAAGCCTCAGGTGGTTTCACCTCTGTAGACAATATGGCTCGTCACCTGGAAGACCCAGACAATGTATGTGTGTCTGTGTGTGTGTGTGTGTCAGTGTGTGTGGGTGTGTCTTTTCTTTTTTCTTCCTCTTTCTTCTCCTTTTAGCGTTTCTCTGACCTGTAGAAAGGAGTATTTCTGGGAGGAGACGCATGATATAGTCTTACACCTCCCTGGGGCTTTCTGAAATGTGTGTGTGTGTGTGCAGTGGGGGTGGGGTGGAGGTGTATGGGGGGCTGTAACAATGTGTTTTACATGAAAGCATGAAAGGAAGAGGATGAAGTTACAGTGGTGATAACCGTAATACTCGAGAGCTCAAAACAAGTGTGTATGTGTGTGTGTATGTTTGTGTGTGTGCTCGAGAGTAACTGAGCCTGAGTTTCTGTAAGTAGCACATAAAGATCATTAGGAATTGTGTTGAGGGATTCATGTATGTGCAGCCGTCCCAGTCTGAGTGGAATCAAGTAACTTCTCAGCAGCGGTTATTTTCAGTGAGCGAACAGGAGAAATGTCTTAGGAAGCCATATTTGCTGCGTCGCTGCCGATGGAGCTGCACTTCTGCGCAGAACTGTGGATGAGCTAGAAGTATTAACATCATGGTCAGTCACCAGTGTCCTGCTTTGTTGCCCAGTATTACAATGAGGAATGTGGGTAACACCATTGCCTTCCCCATGGTAGACTAGGGTTTGAATACCTGGCTAAGAAAGCACTTCACATTACGCCAATAAGAGTCCCTGGGCAAGACTTCCAAATCTACATTCTCCAACCTGTGTAACATGATTCAGATCTGGAGAAAAGATTCACTTGGCCTCAGCCAAGTGCTATAAATGTAAATGTCCAAGCATATATAACCATGAAGTATACCATAACTTACTAAACAGACCAGACCAGTCCACAGCTAATTAGAATAAAACAGCTGCTTATCTGGGCAGTAAGTGTTTATTTCCTCAGTAAAACACTAATATTAGAATAAATTAGGGATGGCCCGATCAAGAGTTTGTTATCCATGATCCGATCCGAGTCTCTTACTGCTGACTATCTGCCGATTCTGATCCGATCTTTGCATTTCAGCCCCACAATTTAGTTAAGCTTCACTTATTCACGCTAGTGAACAGCAGTAAAATCACTATTTCTAGGACCAGTTTCTGTCATTTTAATCGGATTCACTTTCTTTGGAGCAACGTTTTAAACGACTGTTTTAAACTCTATAGAGTTTAATATTTATTAATATATAATTAAAGTCCAGTCTGACTGACCCACCTGACCATTCAGCTCGCAGTTCTTTTAGAACTCTGCAGTCGGATCATTTGTGTGTGCCTTAGCATTAGCACTAGCCTCCTCCACGGTTCTGAATGCGCTGTTCAGAGCTGGTTCAGAACCAAGTAAAGGAGCGTGGTTCTTTTGCTGGTAGAACAGAGCATTTTCACCCTAGTCTGGTTTCTAACCAGGAGAAAATTAAGGAGTAAAGATCGGTGGAATGCAGAGTCAAGCTCTGTTTAGTTTCCCTCACCGTAATAAGCTCCCAGATGTAACTCTGTCTGGAGTAGCTTTCCACAGAATGAGAAGTTCACCTGCAGCAGCTAAGAATTATCTCTATTAATGGAGCCAAGAGGACAGATTGCAGCCTTCTACAGCAAACCTAAGGATCGGAAGTGGATCAGAATCTTAAAAGCTGAGACCCGATCCATTAAAAATGCCTGGATCAGCCCCTGATCCTGTGTCACTGGATCACATCGGGACATCCCTAGAATAAATACTAATAACATTCCTACAGAAAGTGGTGGAGGTTCTCCATCACTGTGTTCATTAGAACATCTCCAAAGTTCTCCTCATGGAGTCTAGTATTATTTAGAGTTCTCCTCAGATCAACACCTGGTTTGGTGGTAAATCAGGGCTTAATGATGGTAAATCAGGTGAGCTGCTGCTGCTGCTGATGGAGTTGAACTCATCCTCCACGCTGTGCTGGCTGGCCTGGGGGGCGTCCAGGAGAAACCTGGAGGAACCGAGCTCTGTTCTTCAGACTAGCTCACCGACAAGATCTCACTACTTTCTTCAGAATGAAAAGCTCTTGCTCCTTTTTACTGGATTTATGTGTATCTGCATCTGTTCTAAAGGGATCTGGAGAATAATAGCGTAGGTGCCTACAACCTCTGCACAGTACTGTATATTTAAAAGAGATAAGAGAAAAGGGGGGAAATAATAAAACAGTGATTGAAATTAGAAAGTCGAGATGATAAAAGTGAAAAAGCAGTGGGCCTGTTACAACAGTTACTTTATTGACTAATTGTACAATATATGGATATAACCTCAATTGTTTTTGCTGACCTCAGTATCACCCATTGTGTTCATTTAGCAAGGAGAGCCCATTACATTATTGTTGTTGTTATTATTATTATTATTATTACAGTTATTTCAATGTGTATATAATCCAGACAAAATAATTTGCATGGCAGGGCTGAATAACAGTTGTTTCAGTTGTACAGTGAAGAAATGGTGCTTTACATTTATAAAATTCAGGTGGAATAAAATAATAGAAGTGTCACATGATCAAAGCAAGAAAACATATTTTATTCATGTGCAACGAGGGAATCGAGAAGGGAATCGAGAAAAGGGTTGAACCAGTCATGCTGATATGACTGAATTATGACTGAAGTAAGAATTATGACTTTTGGTACATTCACCCCCACAAACAATAACCAACAATAAACCAAGCCACACTCTAAATACACACTCTAAATACATAAATATGGTAAGTGGTTGCCAATTAATACATTGACAATTCTGACAGTTTTCTACTAAACTTTACTGAAATTAATTTAGTTGACACTTATTAGACTTTTGCAACCGCTCGTCAAGATTTAATTGTGTAAAAGTGCCATTTCGTCCAGTGAAGGTGGACTTCAAGGGAGACTACAAAATCTAAGGAAAATGAAGGGTTGTGAGCCCTTTAAGTAAGATGAAGGATTTTCTGAAGTTGTTACTGTGTAGCTGTGTTCTACTGTCAGTGCCCTTGAGACCCAGACAGTGTAATTGGCAGAGCTTTTATTGGGCAGGATCCTCTGTTTCCACCTACACACACTCTGAAACCCTCTCCAGGCTCGACTTTCGGCTTCACCTGCTTGCATGTTTCCATTCAACTGTGTTCTCCACACTCACACATCTGTCTTACAAACATGGTTCTTAATAGAACCAAACTGATTCTTCTGTGGCATCACTCAAATAACCATCAGTAGCACCTTTATTTTTAGAAGTGTGCTGGGCTTTAACATTTGCTGTTTTTAACTGAAGCTCCTCAGTTACAATGTATCTACAAGTAGGTTATGGTGCTTGGTGGTACTACTGAACACTCCATTATACTGCGTATGAAGTGTAAGTCGCAGAAGTAGAAGAGTAAAAAACTGTAAAGTACAGACTTTGGGAAGAGCAACAGGGCTGTTGAATGATAAATAAAATAATTAAATGATCTGTTTAGAATAGTTTTTGTCACCTTGTCTGCCTTGAGATGAGATGTGTGTGATTTCATTTTTATTAGAACTTAATTCTTGGTGTTCTATGGCTTTCTCAATCATTTCAGAATCATCTACAGCTCTGTTCATCTTTCTAGACCAATGACCAACCAATGACCTACCAGCAGGTTTCAGCTCCAACTCAGATCTAACACACCCCTTGTTTAGCCTATCAGGGACTTCTGAAGGCAGGTTATTAGGTGGATTAGACTAGGTTCTTTGAGTGATGCATCGAAGAATCCCTTTTGGTTCCATAAAGAACCTCTTGTAATAGATCCTTTCAACTGGTAATGGAGCTTTACACCCAGCCTTTAAGACGTTCTGAACACAAAATGGTTCTTTATGAAACCAAAAGTGGTTTGTCTACGGCATCACTTAAAGAACCCTTCGTAGAACCTTTATGTTTTTAAAGGTGTAGATCCAAGCTTGGATCCAAAGTCTGAGAGAAGGTAGCTCTCCAGGAGCACGGTTGGAGACCACTGTTCAAGACACATCTAACATTTCCTAACAGCCTTTTACTTCACCGGTTTCAGATTAGCAGATAGGCCTGTATATCACCGCTGTTATGCAAAAGCCTCATATCTCCATATCTTTTGCGTTTTTTCACTTTTTTATATAATCTGAATCTGGCTGCTGTTCATCATATTGTGTCAAAATTATATGATTAATGAACCAATAAAAGTTCTCAGAAATGACTTGGAATAAAATCTTTTCCCACTGACTTCCATTAAAAGTTAAGAAGGTTTTTCCTTCTCCTGTAAATTTGCCATTTTGAGATACCAGTTTTTTTTGACAGCAATAATTTTAAGGCAAAATTTCACACACACACACACACACACATTCCTTTCACAGTAAGACATTTGTGGACCACACTAAAGTAATATAAGAGCTGCAGTGAGAAACATGGGGTGTGTGTATGCATGTCTGTGTGTGTGACATTGTGCAGTGACCACTCAGCACTCTAAACATGCTGCTGGACCCCTCCCAAACCACACACTACATCTGACACACATGTGCGCTCACGTAGTACGTACATATGTGTATGCATGTGTGTGTGGCTATGTGTGTGTGAGTGTATGTGTGTGTGTGTGTGTGTGTTTTCAGTTAAGGCCCCAGATGTCTCCAAGCTGTGTAGTTTGGAAGGGCTAAATGGTTGAAATTGATTATGAGACGTTTATAGACATTCTGAATTGTGTCATGCTTTGATCCAAACCCCCTTTGTGTACTTGAGGTTATTTCACTGTAAAGCTCTGCCATTCTGTAATTTAAGGGGTGAATGAGGAAAAATAACACAATATGGCAATGTGGTATGTGTGCTCAGAAGAGATGAGAGACTGTGCAAATTAGCCTGACACTTTAACAAATGAATGCAATCGAAAGAGAGGAGGTGGGACAGAGAGAGAGAGATCTGAATGAAAAGCAGATCAAATATACACTTTTAGGACAAAAGTTTTGGGACATGTACACGTTACACCTACAGGAGCTTTTAGAACATCCCCTTATAAATCTATAGGCATTAATATGGAGCTGGTCCCCCTTTGCAGCTCTAACAGCAGTGTTTGGAGCTCTGCAGTTATCGAGTCAGCAGAGCGCTGGACACTTTTCTGCACCATGCTCTGAGCTCAGCACTCGGCCCTGACCCCACTCTGTAACTTTCCGTTGTCTGACACTTCCTGTCTGAGTTTCTGTGGTTCCTAAACTCTTCCACGTTTCAGTAAAACCACTCACAGTTGATGGTGGAAGGTCTATAAGGGAAGAAATTTCATCAGCTGACTTGTTTTTGACTCCTATTACAGAACCACGCTGGAGTCCAGTGAACTCTGTAGAATCACCCATTCTTTCAGTAATGTGTAGAAAGGCAGACTGCATGGCTTGGTGCTTAATTTTATACACCTGCGGCAATGAGACTAAATTAAACACCTGAACTCAATGATTAACAGGTGTCTCAATACGTTGTGGTCATTTTAATCGTGTACACTCCTAAAAATAAAGTGCTACAAAGAGTTCATTGAGTGATGCCATAAAAGAACCATTTTGGCTTCCATAAAGAACCATTCTTAAAAGAGATGTTAGTGTGAAGAACCTTTTTAATTGGTAAAGAACCTCTACATGCACTTCTATACACCTTTGAATGGTTCTTGACATATACAGCTCTTTTAAAAAATGGTTCTATTATGACCCAGGTCTTTAAATCAGGACCTTGAATCCAGTTTCCAGTTCTGGATTATGCTCTTGCTGGAAGTGAAGAGAACAAATAATGTAATTGATTTGGCCACATAGTGTCAAACCTAGTGAGAATTAGCGAGGATGCAAGGTCCAGTTTTGAAGACCTCTCACTCAAAGAACCCGTTGTAGCACCTTTATTTTAAGAGTGTAGTAATAAGGGTGAGCAATTGGGCCCCTGTAGTTTTAGAGGGTTAATAAAAGATCAGGTGTTTTTATTATAGAATGGATATGAGGACTACAGAGACTAGATTGCAGCTAGTTCCATTTATTCTGTTTCACACAGTTTCCACCGTGGATTGTATCATTGGATTTGTGGATTTTTAGTCTTCTACTCAGTTGCATTTTAAATTAGTTACATTTTACTTGTTAACAACTAGTTCATTTTTGTGCTTAATTTCATTGGTGCCACCATCTGTATTGCTTTCTGATTGGCCCCTCCCTTCTAATGTCATTGAATTTTATATGCAATAAAAAGTCCACACTCATCAGTTCCTCTACTGATAGAAGTTGGAGGTACTAAGATGTTCCACTGCTGTACATTAACTTGCTCTTTTGGATAGTTTTTCAATTTTTTAGAACATATGTTTATTGTACAGAACACAAACCGTGAACTGGAGTATGGGTTAATGTTACTCTCCACAGCTCTGGTTGTCTCTGAACAGCCATACCCATTTATTTTTTATCAGGCAGTGTTTTATTAAAGGCCGTCGCCATCCCATGAAAACTCATCTGGCAGTTTGTCTGGTATAATTAGTTCCTTCAAAAAGTCAGTAAGAGGAATTTAAACAAGAACCTGCTGACTGTGGAGTGTGTGTGGGGGGGAAGAGAGAGAGATAGAGAGAAAGAATGAAAAGTTCGTAGAGTTTTAAAAGTAGGAGAAAATGAGAGAGATGAGAGTAAATGGAAGAGAAAGAGTGATAATAACAAGTGAAAGAAAGAAAGGCTGGTGGGAGAACGGCGTCTCTGTCATTCCCACTTCGGGCTGGAACGCTGCTACTGCACTGCGGAAGCGTGATGGAGCTGCACAAGACCTCTCTTTGGAACAGTATGGAGCCGCGTAACCCGAGTCAAATTAGTGTAAAATCCTGCAATAGCACTCTACCACCTCAGCCCACATGCTTCTTGTCAACAAATGCACGTGTACAGCTGTCCATGAGGGGGGGGGGGGGGGGGGGGGCTAAGTGTGAGTTGTATTTACAGCAGTGGTATAAAAATGTCAATTACACTCCCCAACTATAGGGATAGCCAAGGATCTACAAATACTAGTCCTCGCAGGGAGAGAGAAAGAAAGTAAATGATCAGTAATTAAATAAGTGAGGCTGTGTCCCAATTGTGTACCAAACACTAACACTATATGATATAGACTATATAGTCATCTTAATAGTGTGGGGTTTGCAGGTTAGTACACAAAATATTAAACATACTAACAGGAAGTGATTAAGCGTTGCTATGCCAACATACATGCATCATTATCCGCCATTGTTTTGTAAAAAAAAAAAATGTTCCAGGTACCAAGTGTTCCAAGTAGCTCCTCCTTTTCTATTTCACATTGCATTGTGGGATAATAGTGTCTATCATATCCACACTCAAAAATCGTCTGGTTCTGAGTATGCATCGTGCATATTTGAGTGACATTTGATTTGAACTTTTATCTGTACTACATACTTAATAACTAAGTAGTAATTAGTACGCAATTGTGACACACCCCAATAGAGAGAAATAAAAGAGACAGAGAAAGAGAGAGAGAGATAAGTAAATAAGAGCGAGAGAGAGAGAGAGAGAGAGAGAGAGAGAGAAAAAAACAAGTAAATGAGAGAGAGAGAGAGAAAAAAAACAAGTAAATGAGAGAGAGAGAGAGAGAGAAACAAGTAAATGAGAGAGAGAGAGAGAGAGAGAGAGAGAGAGAGAGAGAGAGAGAGAGAGAAAAACAAGTAAATGAGAGAGAGAGAGAGAGAGAGAGAGAGAGAGAGAGAAATTATCACTATCCTGAAATTTTAATATTCAGCTGATGTTTCTTCTCTTCATCTGCAGGTGAAGAAAACTCTCTCTGATACGCAAGCTCCGGACCCCTCAGACAACAGGTAACACGCAAATACACACTTATACACACACATACACACACACACACACACAAAGAGAGAGAGAGATGTTGAAGTCATTGCACATGTGAGTGGGTGTACTGTAAGAATGTTTATTCTAAGCCTTTTTGTTCCTGGATTTGAATGTGTGTGTGTGTGTGTGTGAGAGAGAGAGAGAGAGAGAGAGAGAGAGAGTGTGTGTGTGTGTGTGTGTGTACACTAGCTGGCTCAATCTTTGTGTGACTTATTGAATTTTCATACAGATGTTTCTGCCATAAGCAGGAAAAAAGCAGCTGTGTCACCCTGAATGATATAGCATGATTAAAGAAGCAGAGAGTGTGTGTGAGAGAGAGAGCGAGTGAGTGAGAGAGAGAGATATAGACAGATAGAGAGAGTGTGAAAGAGAGAGAGAGAGAGAGGAAGAGTTGTTTCATTTCCTGGTATGATGAGAAGAGTGGGAAAATCCTCGGAAAGGACAAGCAGTGGTCATCATTACTCTGGAACGATGGAGACTTCTCACTCCTTTCTCTCCTCTCTCATCCCTTCATCACTGCAGCATTTAAACTGTCCAGATCCTCTATTAACTGACCCGTCCATGCTCTGGCCACTATGTCTTCGTTTATAGCAACCGCTCAAGCTCACTAGGACAATGCTGTAACTCACAACTCTCAGCTTAGACAGATTTTCATTAGACAGTAATGAAGGAGTTGAAATCAGGCTTAAGAAGAACACTGTTTCCTGCAATCAGCAGCCAGAGCCCAGGAGAGCACAATTGGCCATGCTCTTTCCGGGTGGGTAGAGGGCTCTCACTCTCTCTCTCTTGCATTATGTGCTTGCATGTGCTAGCTGACTGGTTCCCGGCCCTTTCCTCCGAGCGCATTGGTGACCCGATGGCAGTTTAAAAAGAGGTGGTGGCTGGTTGCGCATGTGTCAGAGGAGGCGGGTGTCAGGCCATATCCTTGCCAGTGTTGGGAGCATTACATGAGATAAGAGGAGACATGTGGGTTAGGTCCAAAATGTCCATCACACACTAAACAACTAGGATCATACACTACACCACTAAACCCAACTGAAGGTGCCCCAAAACACGTCTCCCTAGCATTACCTGGCTTCTGTAAAAACCAATAGTAATTCTTCTGTGGTGCTGCTCAACAAACCTTTTGTAGCACCTGTCGTTTTGAGAGTGTTAAGAATGTTAAGAGTGCCAGACTGGGTCAGATCAGAAACTACAAAGACATAGAATTTAACACCATGATAGGGTAACATGACCAACAAATTTGATGAAGATGAAAGTGAGTGTCTGATTTTTTGCTCAGCTTTACTTGTAGTTCCGTTCCCTTGTTCCGGACCAAGCAAGAAAATGATACACTGTTACATGTTAATTCCTGGTTTGCTTTGTGTTCATACTGACATATCTGCTCTCAATCCAAAAAGGGGAGAAAGGTGACGCATGACGCACATATGACAGGTAGATTCATAAGACTGCACAAGTCCTGCGTGATCTACGCAATAAGTAGCAGGAACAAAACATTAAAAACCTTAAGACCAAGCTGCTGGATCTTTAAACCTGGTTTATTAAATCACCTTGTCTTGATATCAGTATTAAAAAAGCTGTAAAATTTAATGACACTGTGGCTGCGTCCCAACTTACACACGTGTTTACTTACTAAGGTAACTGCACTTATGAATGCACTTCTAATGGTGGCTAGTTCTGAAACCCTGTTTAGTGTCAGAAAGAAGAAGTTAAAGCACAGAAACATGGGCAGGGATGCGAGGAGACTCACCCGTGTTGAAGCGGGCAGGGGTGCTCGTAATATCTGAAAAGCGTTATACAGGTGTAGAACCACTAAAGCATCCAAATGATTTATTGAGTTTTCATGGTTCTATATAGAACCATTGCCTTTACTAAACAACCCCATGAAGAACACTTTTTTGAGATGGTATCTGTTGTGTATGTTGTAGTCTATGTTTTAACAGCAGTCTCTTATATGTCTGCAGGTCTTTGGAGATGCAGGACCTAACCAGCCCTCAGCACACAGTCACCAGCAGCAACGACAGCAGCTCCAAACTGGACAAGAACCTCCTCGCTAACAACATCACCACCAATGGAACAGGAGGTGAGAGACAGGCTGACAGAAACGAGTCCATGTTGAACTGATGAGGTTTACTGATGTCCAGTCTTCATGATATACCGGCGCTTTACTGCTTTACACATCAGAGTAGTAATGAAGGCATGAGAACCAACTCGGGTTTAAATATTCAGGTTTGGGGGGTCGAACTGAGCAACAGGAGCGTTAGTGAGGTCAGGATGTTAGACGATCACCACCTCACCTCATCCCCAGCTCATCCCCCGCCCAAACGTATTGGATGGATCTACATCATTCCAGAGAACACAGTTCCACTGCTCCACAGCTCAATGCAATCAGTGTCAACAATGGGTGCAACTTAAAGTAGCTGAATGCATTCAGTAGAAGGGGTGTCCACAAACATTTGGACATATAGTGTATGTGTGCTGTTGATTTAATGAACCCAGTATGTGTGCAGATTCAGATCTAGTATAATGAACTGGTGCATCATATGTGGTGCATAAGAGTGTTTTTGTGTGAGAGTCCAGCACACTGAAATCTTTCCCGTATTTCAAGGTTCATTAAGTGTTGATATCTCTCTCTCTCTCTCTCTTTCTCTCTCTCTCTCTCTCTCTCTCTCTGTGTGTCTTTGTCTCTCTGGCAAACTTCCTCTATTTCTCTTTCTGGCTGCTGACCTATCTCACTCTCACTGTGTGTAGATCTCTCTCTCACTGTCTCTCCCAATCTGTCTGTAGATCTCTCTCTCGCTCTGCCTGTAAATCTCTCTCTCGCTCTGCCTGTAAATCTCTCTCTCGCTCTGCCTGTAGATCTCTCTCTTGCACTGTCTGTAGATCTCTCTCTCTCTCACTCTGTCTATAGATCTCTCTCTCTCTCTCTGGCTGTAGATCTCTCTCTCTCTCTCGCTCTGTCTATAGATCTCTCTCTCTCTCTCTCTGGCTGTATATCTCTCTCTCTTGCACTGTCTGTAGATCTCTCTCTCTCTCGCTCTGTCTATAGATCTCTCTCTCTCTCTCTCTCTCTGGCTGTAGATCTCTCTCTTGCACTGTCTGTAGATCTCTCTCTATCTCGCTCTGTCTGTAAATCTCTCTCTCGCTCTGCCTGTAAATCTCTCTCTCGCTCTGCCTGTAGATCTCTCTCTTGCACTGTCTGTAGATCTCTCTCTCTCTCTCTCTCGCTCCGTCTGTAGATCTCTCTTTCACTTTTTCTCTTACTCTGTCTCAGCTTCTCTGGCACTCTCTATCTTTCTCTCTCTCTCTCTCTCTCTATCTCTCTCTCTCTCTCTCTCTCTCTCTTTTTCTGTGCCGCTGGAGGAAAATGTTAATTAAACACACGCTCACTTCATCACACTCAGAGCAGCTCACTGATGATATGTCTAAAAGTGTGTGTATGTGTGTGTATGTGCGTGTATGTGTGTGAGTGGGCAGTGCTGATCTCATCTGGTTTTGACATGCAGGCCTGAATGAAACAATAGAGGAACACAGAGAGGAAAAGAGAGCAGATCTCTGTAAATCATTCAGATTAGAGTCCAACTAATGATTTTAACAGACACACACACACACACACACACACACACACATACATACATACTGCCAATACTGTGACATATTCAACATTCTCCTCAGTCTACCTCATCAGCTCACAGTCTAGTTTGAAGTACACACATATACACAAATACACCACACACACTCACACAACCACCCACACACAAACCCTCCACACACACACACATACACACACAGGCAAGAACACCACTGTCTTTGAAAGCTCATTCATCTTACTTAAGTGTACTTTCTCAGCGTCTTGCATACATGCAGTCATACAGCGACATACACACACACTTGCACAAGACACACAATACCTATAGCCTTTTCCATCACTATGCCTCAGTGTTGCCATGGAAACATTGTAAATGTGATACATGGGTGTGTCCATATACATTAAATAGACAAAAGTATTGGGACACCTGCTCATTTATTGTTTTTTTCTAAAATCAGGGGTAAACAAGCAGCTTGTCACCTCTTCTAATGAATGCATTTAGCTACATTGCTGACACAGATGTGCAAATGCACGCATACACAGCTTGTCTAGTCCCTGTAGAAAAGTACTGCCAATACAATAGGACCCCATTGGCACCATGCTTAATGGGGCTAGAGGGTTAGAGGAGTATAAAGCCCCCCAGCATTGAGCTGTGGTGCAGTGGAAATGTGTGAAATGTGGTTGTTGCTCCATCCAATACTTTTGGGATGAGTTGGGAAGTTGGGGATGAGGTGGGGTGGTGATCATCCAACATCCTGACCTCGCTAACGCGCTTGTCACTGAAAGCAGTCTGAATCCATAATCTAGAGGAAAACCTTCTTCCCTGGACAGTAGAGACAGTTACTCCAACAAAAGCAGGATTACCTGGATTTCAGAAGAAACAGTGAATGTTCAGGTGTCCCATTATGTATGTCCATATAGTGTAAGTCCTTATCTATTCAGTCCTTGATTAACTTAAATCAGGTACGCTGCTGGTGGACCTGAACAAATACATACAGTATATGGAGTTCACAGAGAGGATCAGCTCCCAAACCTGTGTTTGAACCATCACCATTAGTTTGCTCATTATGAAATGCATATGTAAGAAGCCTTCAAATGCAGCAACTAGAGGAGGTTATTTTACACCCAAAGCTGTAAAGTTTACACTCAAACCGTTACAGCAAATCTGTCCTGCACATATGTTGGATCCTTCCCAGATAACATGCCCATGTGGGACTGGTATGCGTAGCCTAACTGGGAACCAAAAAGCCTACCAGGGTCCCACCAGGTTCCGTGATGGGACCAGGAAAGGTTAAACATGAGCCCCATCTGGGTTGTATACATGGGCCTAGATGGGACCCATGTGAGATTAGGGTGGGCTGTAATGATGAGGACCATTTAGGAAGCCCAACTGGGTCCCGGTAACAACACCTGTAGAAATCCACCCAGAGCTCATGCCCACCTGAAACCCACCTAGCCCACGTTCCACCCATTTGAGCCCCACATGAGCATGTTGTCTGGGTTTGTGTTTACAGTTATTGTTAGAGATAGAAATTTCAGGTCCAGAAAGTAATAATCCACCCCAGGATTTTGTTCCACCTGCCTGGGCAGCTCTGGACCTGAAATTGCCATCTGTAGCTATTGTTCTCCATGATGTACTGACTCCGCCCCCCTCCCTCAGGAGAGAACATGACAATCCTAAACACGGCTGATTGGCTGCTGGGCTGCAGCACTCCGCCCACTGCCTCAAGTACGAAGGACTATGGTATACTGCATGTGTGTGTGGGGTGAACATACATGATCACAGAACAGGGGTGTCCAGCTCTGGTCCAGCACAGTTTGGTGATTTCCCTGGACGAACACACATGGTTTAACTACGGGTGTGACTGAATCGAGCCGGGGTGTGACCAAACTGTGCTGGACATCAGTCCTCCAGAAGTGGAGCTGAATGTGGAGTTGAGTCCCCCCGTCTTAGAGTGTGTGTGTGTGTGTGTGTGTTTTAGGGTGTGCTGTGCTGTGGAACAGAGGAGGAGGGTGTAGGAACACTGTTGACTGTAAAGCTGTAAAGTGGATGAGTTGTTTGTTTGATGCAGTTTGATGTTTGAATTCATGCTTCCAGTTATTCTGCCTTCAAATAATGGATCCCCTATGGAAGGCCTCCCTCTCTCTCCCTCTGTCCCTCTCACTCTCTCACTTCCCCTCACTCTCTTGCTTTTTCTCTTTTTTTCTTATTCTCTCTTCCTCTCTCACACAACTCAATAGCTGTGTTCCAAAACCTAGCCTGCATTTCCCGGCTGCTATGCTGTAGAAGGCTGTTCCAAAGTGAGGGGCCCATCGCAAACAGCCCAGAAATGCAGCCTACGTTCAGAGTGATTTGGAGGCCGCAACTGATGTATCCTTCCCTGCCCTTGGCCACCCATAGTTCTCTGTGCACATGCATTGTGGAAAACCTGTCAGCCTCCAGGGCAGGGTTTGTTTAAAAAAGTTTTTATCATTATTTTTACATTAATTCATTTTTGTGAAGAAATGAAAAAGCACACAAATCTTGCACCACACCAGAACTCTCCTTTTACAGACTGCTGAAAGCTAAAGAGAAACTGGTGGATTTGCTGCAATTTACAGAAACAACTGGAATCCAGGCAAAAACCAGATCCGCTGTAGTTACAAATGTAGCAACATGCAAAGTTCCATTAAAACGGAAAGCAAGCAAACCTGGATGAACCAGTCTACTAAATGAGCCTTCTTTAGTCATTTGGTTGGATCTCTGTTGAGTGCAGCTGCTTTTAACCCAAGTGGATAGACGCTTGTTTTATTCCCAGTTTGGCCGTTTTCATAATAAACACTGCAGCCGTGTTGCAGAAGGTTTTGCCGCTCAGTCTGACTAAAGAGGGCGTGTCCAAGTCCTCTATAGGCTACTAAGAGGGAGTTTTCATAGGACAGTCCTACTGAGGACGCGCCCTACACTACCTTTCCCTTTACTTTTTTCTTTCTCTCCTTCTCTTCCACACAAGTCAACCCTCCCTCACTCTCTCCATCACTCTCACTGTCACTCTCTCTCTCTCTCACACACACACACACACACACACACATTTTCTCTTTCCTAGTTTTTTTTTCTTTCACATTCTCTCTTTTCCTCACTCAATGAAAAACTCTCTCTCTTTCATCACTCTCTCTCTCTTTTCATCTCCCCCTCTCTCTCTTTCTCTCTTTCTCTCTTTCCCTCTTTTCCTCTTTCTCTCTCTCTCTCTCCCTCTCTCATTTTTTCTGTCTTTTCTGTTCTTTACCTTTCTTTTTTTATTTGCAGATTTTTCACTGTCACACTATCCTTCACTTTCACACTCTCACACTCTCCCTCATTCTCACACTCTCACACTCTCACACTCTCCCTCACTCTCACTCTCTCACACTCTCCCTCACACATTTCCTCACGCTCTCACTCTTTTTCTCTCTCACTTTTGTACGCTCTCTCTCTCTCTCTCCCAGTTTTTACTTTTTTCTTCTCTGTCCCTCCCTCTCTCTCACTCGCTCTCTTTCTCAAACACACACTTTCTCACTGGTTTCCTGTCTTGCTCTACTTTTAACATATCTTTCCTACATGAAGCTTAAATAAGTCATAATCTCTCTCTCTTTCTCTGTCTCTCTCTCTCTCTCTCTCTCTTTACGTCTCAGTAAAGACAGAGCCTCTAAACAGCAGTGAAGCCGTCAGCACAGCAGGAGATACGGGACTGGACACTTACACAGGGTCAGGTAAGATATCACATACACACACACACACACACACACAAAATGCCTTGTGTAACCCTGCTGGAGAACTCGCTGAAAGCTCTGAGCCCTCAATCTTTGTACTGTCCTTGGGTTAACGTCATCAGGACAGCACTGGCTCTTTATTTAGCCTCATTACACACACACACACACACACACACTTACATGCACACACATTCAAATACACGAGCACACACAAACAGATTCAGAAATTCTCCAACCATTCAGCCCCCTGCAGAGAGAGCTGAGGCCCATACTCCAGCTGACAGAAGGGCCTGATGTCTCAATAGAACGAGAGAGGAAGAATAGTGTGTGTGGGTGAGAGAGAGAGAGAGAGAGAGAGAGAGAGAGAGAGAGATGGTTTCATGGTTTCATATGTGAGTTTATTAGAAGAGTCTTTGAATGCGTTGTCTCTCCGTGAGTAGAGAGATACAATATTAGCCTTATTGATAAAGCAGCTTTGAAATGTCTTCACTAAATGGATGAACTGGAGAAGCAAACAGAGGAGAGGAGAAAGGGGAAAGGAGAAAGCGAGAGGAGAGGGGAGTGAGGAGAAGAGTAGATTATGAGACAAACATTTTATTTAAAAAAAATGGAGAAAAGGGGAGAGGAGAGGAGATGTCACAAGGAGAACAGCGGAGACAGAAGAAGCATGAAGAGGAAGGGAAAAAGAGTCAAAGACAAGAAAATAGGAAAGGTAAGGAGAGAGGGAGAAAGAACACTGTAGGAGGTAAAAGATTCTTGAGGAACCTTTGGAGGTTCTTCAGTTTCAAACTATGCAGGAACCTCTTATGTTTTTGCTTAAGCTTTGAGGAACCTTCAATGAACTCTTTTCTTCTAAAACCTGAAGGTTCCTCAAACCTCATCCACAGTGTCAAACTGATGAAGCTCCAAAGGTTCCTCAATGATCAACTTCAACTTTTACAGTGTTGGAGGAAAGGAGAAAGGAGAGGGACAGTGAAAGGAGATGAGAGGAATAGAAGAGGGGATGATGGAACATAAGAAAGGAGAGCAAAGGAAAGGAGACGAGATGAAAAAAAGGGAAGATGGGAGAGAACTTCTCATAAGAAAAGAGGAGAAGAGATAGGAGAGGAGAAGAGAGAAAGAGGAGAGGAAAGGACAGAAGAAGAGAGGAGGAAAGAACTTAAGACAAGAGAGGAGAAGAAAAAAGCATATAGGAGATATGTAGAAAGGAGAAGAAGAGAGGAGAGGATTAAAGAACACAAGAAACGAGTGGAGAGGAAAGTAGACAGGAGACAGGAGAGGACGAGAAGAAATCAGGGGAGAGTAAAAGACATGAGAAAAGAGGAGAGGAGAAGAGACAGAAGAGAGGAGGGAAAGATCATTAGATAAGAAAGGAGTTGAGTGGAGCTAGAGGAGGAGAAGAGCAGAAGAGAAAAGGGGAGAGGTGAGGAGAAAAGGAGAGCGGAGGAAAGAAAATAAGATTAGAGGGGAGAGGAAAGAAGATAAAAGAGGAGAGGAAAGAAGACAGGAGAGGAGAAGACATGAAGAGAAAAGGGAGAGGAGACAGGACAAGAGAGGGGGAGAAGAGGGGAGAGGAGAAGAGAGGAGGAGAAAGGAGAGGAGTGACGACAGGAGAGGAGAGGACAGCGTGTCTTTGATGTGGATGGGTGTTTGACTGCAGAGGGAAGTTCCTGTTATTTTTTTCTTCTTCTCTACTGAATGAGGTCCAGCTGCTGCACAGCAGAAAATCTCTGTAAACTGTCACTCAGAATTGTGTACATGTGTGTGTGTGTGTGTGTGTGTGTGTGTGTGTGTGTGTGTGTGTGTGTGTGTGTGTGTGTGTGTGTTTGGGTTTACAACTTTTGGCAGATGCTCTCAAAGCGCAAGACGTCTAAGATGCACATTTTCTTTTACAGTTTGAGGAGCTAGTAAAGAATATATCAGAGTGAAGGAGATGATAAATGACACATGTTTCATTTTGCAGGAGTTTCTCAGTGTAGCCTGTGTGTGTGTGTGTGTGTGTGTGTGTGTGTGTGTATGAGTGTGTGTGTGTGTGTGTGTCATAAATGATTTATCAACCTAAACTGATACCACTCGTAATGTTATTTTTATGTGCAGTTATAACCAGCAGCGGATTCAGTCCTCGGCCTGCGCACCAGTATTCACCACCCCTCTACCCATCAAAGTAAGACAAGGACACTTACACACACACACTCACACACTCACACACACACACACACAAACGTCCATTCGCAATCACATGGGTTTTACATGTTCTCTTCTTTACACACATCCCAACACACTTCAGACAAACCCTCCTGAATGAATGTCTTAACGTCATCATCTGTTTCACTGACAGGCCTTACCCCCACATCCTGTCCACGCCTGTGGCTCCGCCCATGTCCCCTTACAACGGCCAATCCCAGTTCAGCAGTATGCAGCAGTCCACTGTGTACACACCCTACTCCCAAACCACGCAACCCTACGGCCTCTCAACTTATGGTACCGCCTTACCTCTTCTTCTGCAGTTTATCTTTCCCTTTATATGTTTATGGTGTCCAAATAAACCACTTCTTAAATGTGAAGTTTTTGAATGCGTTCACATTATGAGTCATTAGAAATCAGATTTTTCTGCCTTGACAGTTTACATTTGTGTCCATATTTGGACTGTGGACGATGTTTTCAAGATTTCCATTTTCTGACCATTCTCATTACAGTCGCATGACCAGCATTACATACACTAAATGGACAAAAGTATTAAGACACCTGCTTATTTGTTGTTTCTTTCTAAATCAAAAAGAGAATTTAAATGAGTTTTCCTGCTTTTGTTGGAGTAAGTATCTCTACTGTCCAAGGAAGAAGGCTTTCTACTAGATTTTAGAGCATTGCTGTGAGGGTTTGATTGTCAGGATGTTATGTGATTATTAGCCCACCTTAAACCCAACTCCCAAACTCATCCCAGAATTGCATTAGATGAAGCACAACCATCATTCCAGAGAACACTGTTACACTGCTCCACAGCTCAGTGGGGGGGGGGCTTTATATCAATCTTATACCCAGCAATAGGTTCATGTTTATCTGCTCTAGAAAGTCCTATTCTATTGGCAGTACTTCTCTACAGGGACTGGACAAGCTGTGTGTATGCATTGCACAACTGTGTCAGCTATGGATGCAACTTAAAGTAGCTGAACACCTTCATAATAAAAGGTGTCCACAAACATTTGGCCATGTTGTGTATGTATCAAATCTAAGAACGCATGTTTTGAAGATCTGTGTTATATGTAGGCAAAGAAAAAAAAATGAGCCTGCAGTGTAAACAAAGCCTTTCTGTCTTCTACCACTGAAATGTCTTTATGTCAGATGTTGCAAAGTGTTTAGAGGTCTTCCTCCGATCTGTACTCTCAGCAGATTTGGGGGTGATGTTACCAGGGATAAAGACAGAAGGGGGTCTGTCCCAGACCCAGTCCACCCTCCAGTCAGGGCTCAGCTACAGCCCTGGTTTCACCACCCCTCAGCCTGGACAGACGGCCTACTCACCCTATCAGATGCCAGGTAACCAGGCTCATGTTTTATATATAGGTGACCTATGGTCACCCAGTAGATGGGGCATCAAAATGCTTTAATTTGATGGACAGTAGTATCTATGCCTATGTTTGACCTGGAGGCATTCGTTGGCTAGTGCCTTGAAAAGTAATGAAATGTTGATAACCGAGATCTACCAAAAGGGTCGACCTGATCTGAACGCTCCTTTCTTCAGGTGTTCCTCTTTGAGAACCACTTTGTAACAGTCTCCTTCCTCTCTCACTCTTTCCAGCTTCAGGTTTTACAACTTCCCCTGGCCTCTACACCTCCAACAACTCTGTCTCCAATCCAGCCAACTTCAGCACACAACAGGTACTGTTAATGCCACAGCACACACTAACTCCACAAACACCTCAAACCCATTATTTATCCTACATCGGTTCTTTTTCTACACATAGACAAATGCTTGTTGATGTTTGTTGAGGAATGTTGGGTCAGTGTGTCCTGGCCTTTACCATGGTACAGACACACACATATGCACACACACACATACGCAAACACAAACAACCCCATTTGCAGAACGATGATATCACTGACAGACAGCCTAGCACTAAAGCAGGCCGAACCATCACCGTAATCACCATCATTCATCCAATAAACACACTAAATCTCTCTCAAACATTTATGATTAGACATTTTGCCAAAGAAAAGAGCCAAACTGGATTCACCTTCCCCAGAAGAACCTGCCTGTGTAAACAAAAGGGGAGCGCAGAGAGTTATGACTGTGGTTGAAATGAAGGAGTGAGCATCCTACAGATGGATGAATGGATGGTGGGGGAAGGTTGGTGAAAAAAAAGGAAAGCAGTTTTGCTGAGAGCATTTTTACTACGCCATTCATGTGCTCTGAGACTGACTTAGTGACAGTTTTAGAGGCATCTCCTCTAAAAAACTCCATCTGTCTGTGTGTGTGGGTGAAGAACGCTCACCGATAGAGAAGAACCGAGGGATTCATAAAATCCTCCCTTCAGATACTCTCTCTGTGCTCCAGCCAAGGATCCAACCGAAGTCTTCTCTTCTTCTCTCTCGCGCTTACTCGTATTCTCTGTGGGAAAAGTTGCCTTCCACTGAGCTTCTTCTTTCAAATGCTGCCAGAACAGTTTGGCCAGACACACTGCTAACATTTTGTGGATTCTGTGGTGACCCATTCACTTTACCAGTAGAGCTGAAGTCTAGCTTTTCGGAATAAATACAGTCTCACATTTGTGTTTGTAAAGCTGTTTTCATGTATGAACTTCTGGAGAATCGGGTCCGGAGTTTCCTCTTCATGCATTCAGCCGGATGCTTTGCGTGGTTCAGGCAAGAGGTGGTACCTATGTAGCGCATGCAGAAGGCACAGCGGGGCCCAAAAAGGACAGTAGCAGCATTTTGACGAATAATGGTGAACAAGACTCAACCCAACCCACTGGGAATTCTCTACTTAGTAGTCAGCAACAGTCAGTTCTTCCCACTGATGTGTTGTACAAGAGACAGATTGTGATGACTAAAGACTGGGTCAGTACACCTCCAAAACATCAGGCAGGTCTTCTAGGGTGGTCAGTACCTACCAAAAGCGGCCCGAGAAAGGACAACCAGTAAACTAATGAGAGGGTCCCAACTGTGGAGGGTCTGAGCTGTTGTAGTGACACAAGGGGGACCTGCACAGTAGTATGCAGATGGTTGTAATGTTATGGCTGATCACTTCTTAATGTGACATATTTCTGAGGAAAACAGGACATAAGGGTGTAACATGACTTTATTTATTCTGATTTGATTGGATTATGAAAAAGAGGGTGTGTCCTAACCAACATTTTCAAGTGTATGTGAAACACCTCCAAGGGAGACTAGTACTGACAGCACAGTAGACACAGGAGGAGGAGGAGGAGGAGGAGGGAATGTTGTTCCAAGAGCTATATTTATTCCTCAACATGCATTCGGGAGCAGTGGTGATGACCAGCGATTGCTTAATGCTATTAAATTATTGGTTATATATAAACTGCCAAATGTAAACAATGTGAACCCATAGACTGTGCTTAATAAGACCAAGGGCATGAACAAGCAATGTCACAACAGGGTCATTTTTAACTCAGTTTGATGTTAATGCATTGGGCAGTAGATTGAGAATTCACTAATATTATGTATGCATTGTTCTTGAACCACAGGAGTATCCGTCATACACAACATTTGGGCAGAATCAGTATGCTCAGTATTACTCCGCTTCGTCCTACGGCTCTTACATGACATCCAACAGCACATTGGACAACACAGGCTCCACCTCCAGCTATCAATTGCAAGATCCCGCCCCCGTAATAACAGGACAGGCTCCTGAGCTGCACCCAGGTGAGTGCTGGCCAATTAGAGAACCATACAAAAAGAGTGTCATTGAGACTACTGATTATAAATTATGTTTAATGTATGATCCTCATCAACTCATAATCATACCAGAAGCAGAAAATGCCAATTCTCGCACAATTCTGCTTTAAGAGGCAAAGTTCCAGGGCTCTGAAGATGTCAGTGGTCTAATGCGCTGCAACTTTGGCTCAGAGATCACAAGTTCAAATTCTGAGCTAATCCGCTTTGTCATTGGCGGCTCTAGTTCAAGAGAGATCACTCTGGGTGGGTAGATGGTACTCTCTCCCCTCATCACTTTTTAAAGTGATGTTGGACAGCACAACAATCTGGTGTGGTGGAGCATGGGGACCCGTAACTTTCCTGTGTCGGCTGCCTGGCAATGTCGCATCGGCGGCAGGAGGTGGCTGGCTTCACATGAATCGTAAGAGACACGTGTTAAGTTTTTACCCTCCCTAGCATCACTAGTGCTAGGGGGAGCTACGTACGGTGGATTAGTTGGAAGTACCAAAAATGTTTTCCTTCTGAGTTGATCCTCTACTGGGAAGCTACAGTATGCATCCAATTCCCTGCAGACATTCATTCATTATCTTGATATCCAATTAAAATCTAAATCATAAACAGCTAAACATATAGCAGTGCCTGAAGGATGTGTGTTACCTGCATTTAGGTGAGTTTGAGGCGGGCCAGAGTCCTTCCACACCCATCAAAGAACTGGAGGACAGGACGTGCCGAGCAGGCGGAGCTAAAAGCCGGGGGCGAGGGAGGAAAAATAACCCCTCACCACCGCCTGATAGTGACCTGGAGGTATACACACACCCACACAAATCTAAATGGATTGTGCTTGTAAATAGGCATCTTTGAGTATGTAAGTAAGTGTATCCACGTTCATGTAGTGTCGTCGTCAACAAGATTTTGATATTGAACCTAAAATCAAGGGTTGAATCTGAATGCTCAATATCAAACGATACTATAGCTATACTATAACTATAACACCAAGGGCTGGTGTTTTCTGGACATTAATTAGGCCTAGTTTGTGACTAATTTACAATGTCATTAGTCAGTCAAGACTGGACAGGTTTAGTCCAGGTTTAGCCCTAATCTGGGTCTGAGAACCTGGCTCAAATGATTGTGTATTGATTGGAATGAACACAGGAATGATTACTCAGTACAGAACTCTTCTAGCTCAGAGAGAGCGCAGTTGACCTTGCTCTCTCCAGGATGGGTAGATGGCACGTTCTCCCCTCAGCACTGCTGTCGTCTGCTGGGCGATGCATCAGAGCTGGGTATACGGCGCTTTTCTCAGAGCGTGTTGGTTGCCCGGTGGTGCTGTCGGAGGAGGTGTGTGTCATTCTTCACCCTCCCAGTGTTGGGAGCATTGCATGTGATAGGAGGAGGATATGCATGGGCTGGATAATTAGTGATCCAAATAGGGGAGAAAAAAACATACAGGGTAAAATTTGTTGAAGTATTGCCCAGGTTGTTGCCCATTTGTACTCAGTGTTCATTTGGATAATGATAATCGGTCCATATAGCTGCTGTGGATCCAGGTTATAAGTGTGTGTGTGTGTGTGTGTGTGCCTTACAGAGAGTCTTTGTTTGGGATCTGGATGAGACTATTATTGTGTTCCACTCGCTTCTCACTGGGTCTTACGCACAGAAATATGGCAAGGTAAGCTGTCTCTCACTCTCTCTATCACTGTCTGTCTGTGTCTTTGTCCTTCTGTCTGTCTCATTTGACCTGTTTAAAATCAATAAAATACAGAAAGAAACTGGTTTTATGATTTTTTTGTAGATGTTTTTCAGTCTTTCATTCATAATAACAGAACCTGACAGAGCCTGTCTTGATGAAGATTTTAGTTTATTAATTCATATATATTAAATCAATAATAATAATTTAATTACAATAGTAATAATTTCAGTTCTGGGAAGTGTTTGTGTGTGAGAGAGTGCCCCTGCTCCCCCTGCATGTATAACGTTAGCGGAGCGACAGGCTGAGGTTCAGACTGAGCTCTTTGACGAGCGGCCTCAGTAGATGTGTGAAGCGTCAGTCCTCTTTTCGCACCTTCGCTCATTTCTTGTCGTTGGTTCTGTGAGAGATATGGAGACAGCTGCATCTATTCCCAGCTGAGGGGCTATTTCTGACAGTGCTGTGACGAGCAAGACCCCCGATCTTAGGCACTCCGTCAGAGGCAGAGCCAAAGTGATTTCACTCACACACACACTTTTATACACACACACACACACGCTACAAATACATATAGACATGCTTGGACACAGAACCACTCTTGCATCCATTAGAATATGCTGGAGCTTATATTCCAACAGTGTTTGTTATAATGTGTGTGTGTGTGTGTGTGTATGTATGTGTGTGTGTGTGTGTGTGTGTGTGTGTGTGTATTTAAATGTGAATCTGAAAGTTTTCAATTCTGATTCATTTGAACAATTCAAACTCCAGGCATTAAAGGAAGATTAGAGTGTACATGTCCATACGTGTACGTGTGTGTATGTGTGTGTGACAGTGAGTGAGTGAGAAGACAGAAAGGCCATGTGTGTGAATGTACACACAGTATTTTCTATTCTGGCTCCCCACTTTCAGCCAATCAGAGTGCAGGCAGCCAACTCACATGTGATGATTTTTACAGCTGAGAATCTTTCTCTCTCCTGCTCGCCCCCTCCTCCTCGTTTTTCTCCCTTTTTTGCCCCCCTTCTCTGCTCCTTTCTCCCCCTTCCCTAAGCAGTGTTGATCTGCTCCTCCGTTCTCCTTCTTTTTTTTAAACATATGTGCGTGTGTGTGTGTGTGTGTGTGTGTGGGAGTCGGCTGATGGGCTGAAACAAGTGCTGGGCGTCTGTCATCGTCTGCTTAAACTGGCAGACATAGCAGTCTGGGGACGGAGAAGAAGCTGGAGACTATGTACAGGAAATTTGTGTGGGTGTGTGGGTGGGTGTGTGTGTGTGTGTGTGTGTGTGTGTGTGTGTGTAAATGACAGACCTGTTTGAGACAAGGATTATGAACCGTAAACATTACTAGGCTTTCTAAGCAGTTTCTCATCATTCTAGCCACAGAGAAACTAAATCCAGTTCCTCAGTAGTGAGGCTGATGATGATGATGATAATGAGGATGATGATAGTTATAGGTATGTAATATAATAACATGCGAACATCACAGTACGCTTTTATGCAGTTTAAATAATGTGCAACACTAGGGCTGTGTATTGTCAAGAAACCTTGTGATACGATATATATCGCTACACACGGTCTACAGTTTATTTTTTTGTGATACTGCAAGTCAAGTCAGGTCAAATTAATTAGTATAGCACTTTTTACAACTGTTGTCACAAAGCAGCTTTACGTAATCAGTAATTAATAAAAGACAATAAAAAAAGACAAATCAATAACATAAAAACACATTAAAAATTTAAGACCCCCAGTGAGCAGTCAACAGCAACAGTGGCAAGGAAAAGCTCCCTCAGAGCTGAAGGAAGAAACCTTGGGAGTACCCGACCCATCCTCAGATTCATCATCAAAACTATTATTTATACTTATTAATTATTGATATTTTTTGATATTGAAGTTACCAAACCATCTATACTGTTGAACTGCTCTGATCATAATCATAATATAATAATCATGGTGTAGTAGAACTTAATATAGTCATGGCAGTGATGGTCAGAGTAATGAGAGTAATGATAGTTAATAGTGATAATAATAGTAGTGGCAGAGAGGTAAGAGTCCACTGTAAGCAAGCTGATCTGTTGCAATATTTTTTATTCAATCAAATTTTAGGAAAACTATCATAGTTTAAGACAGGGCTGTGGTAAATATGGCCCCTGATGTAAAGCATGTGAATGTGGCTTTGGAACTGCCACATGTGGCAGTCTGAAGCTTGTCCACAAGGGGGCGCTAATTAACATTAGTTGCTTATTGTTAGTCATCCACAAATCTACACTGAGCAACATCATTAAGAAGAGGTTTAGAAGAGGCTCCCAGGTGGTCTAGCTGTCTAAGTGTGTTTTAACTCTGTTTGGTGTTTAATTGCATGTGAAGCGTGATGCAGCGAGGTGCGGCGCAGTGATGTTGCATCCACCTGTTTTTACAGATGTTTCACAGCTGCTGCATTTTGTTTGTTTCAATTTCCTTACAAATGTCCTACATGTATTGTGTCTTCTAGTAAAGTGGAAGTATGTTTTTGACACGGCGCCTATCTCTAATTATGGTGATTATCATTGCTACAGTAGTCACTGCCTAATAATGAAGATGATGATGATGATGGATGATGATGTCTCTGTAGGATGCTCCAATGGCAGTGACGCTGGGTTTGAGAATGGAGGAGATGATCTTTAACCTCGCAGACACACATCTCTTCTTTAATGATTTAGAGGTAATCCCTACTGTTCCTTTCTCTTAACATATTCCATAATAAACAATTTTAGTGTTTATTGCGTTCTTGTGAGATCTGTTTCGGGCTGTTCCGCTGGGCATGTGTGCCTTTGAAGCATTCACTACGAGCTCTCAAAAACAGTATGTGTATGTATACGTACACTGATCATTAAAACCATCAATACCATGGCCCCACTTTTGGTAGGTACTATCCACCGCATATCAGAAAGACCTCACAAAGACCGGCCTGATGTTTTAGAGAAGTTCTGACCCAGTCGTCTAGCCGTCACAGTTTGGCTCTTGACAATGTGATTCTTACGTTTGTCTGTTTTTCCTGTGTTTAACACATTATCTTCAAGAACTGAGTGTTCACTTGCTGCCTGATATCTCCGCCCTTTGACAGATATCACTGTAGATGAAGATAATCAATCAATGATTTTCACTTAATCTGTCATAATGTTATGGATGATTGATGTATGTATATTCTGTATGTGTGCATTACTGAGGTTTTGTTGCCCCCTGGTGGCTTTGGATGAGAAAGAAAAAGTTGGTGTCAGATCATTGTGATTTAAGTGTGTGTGTGTGTGTGTGTTTGTTCTTTACAGGAATGTGATCAAGTACACATTGACGATGTGTCATCCGATGATAATGGACAAGACCTTAGGTGAGTCTTACACTGAATAGATAGATCACCATGAGATCAGATCAGTTGTCCTTACCTCAAACGTAGTGTACCATGGTGAATTCGCTGAACCCGAAGACATCAAATGTCTTGACCAGTCAACTACACTTGATGTCAGGAGTGGAAAATTTAATTAAATGTGTAAATTTGATCTTTCGTTTGATCTTTCGTTTTATCTTAATACTTAAATCCACTAAACAGCTTAACTATTAAAGTAATGCTAGCTGGTAGGCTACAGCAATATTTCTCAACCCTGGTCCTGGAGGCCCACTGTCCTGCACTGTCCCTGCTCCCAACACTCCTGATCCAACTACTCCACTCATTAACATTCCATTATTGAGTTAAAGTGGGTGTGTTTAAGAAGGAAAGGCACTAAAACCTGTAGGGCAGTGGGCCTCCAGGACCAGGGCTGAGAAACGCTGGGCCACAGGTAATAACACAGACCCTGGTCCGTCACATCTGTTGTAATGGGCAGTTTTAGATTGTGATTGCTCCTCCTCTTATCACTGTGGATATTTAAAACATGGCTGTTATTGTTATTATCAACAGTACTTACAGTTTTGCCACTGATGGCTTCCATGCAGCTGCGACTAGTGCCAGCCTCTGCTTAGCAACGGGCGTCAGGGGCGGAGTGGATTGGATGAGGAAGCTGGCCTTCCGCTACAGAAGAGTGAAGGAGTTGTATTGCACATATAAAAACAATGTGGGGGGTAAGCTTCCACACCTGACCTTTACACAGACACTTCCCCATGTGCAACTGTACTGCTGGCCTAAAGGTGGAAAGGAACCTCACTGACAAACCCAAAAATAGGTCAATCTTGGAGAGTATTCCAGAAAACTGTGCAGAGCTGTGGTCCTCTCAGACTGTACCTTGTGAATGCTGATCTGCAGAGGTGGGGAATCCAGGTCCAGAAAGTAAACATACATCCCAGGAAGTAAAAATTGATTTTTTTACTTTCTGGGCCTGGGTTTGCAAGCTTTGCTGATTTGTGATGTTTATCTAGGCTATCCAGAATTGTTGTTGTAGTGCTCTAGTTGTTGGTGTGATTTGAGTGAATGACATTACAAGCTAATTCGGTTCAATAATAAAAAACCTATAGTCTACCAATTGCCAATTAGTACAAACCTCATGTCTAAATCACCACACTCTTTCCTCAAGGTTGTTCAATGATCTCAGATTAATTTGCTTATGTGGTTTCTGTGTGACGTACTGTTAATGCCAGAGATTTGTTTCGGTTGAGAAAGAAAAATGCTCTGATTTATAACCCTGTTACTTTATTTTACTCACAATGAAATACAGTGATTTTCTTTTTATCGTGGGCTTGTTGGGGAAAGAAAGATAAGCTCTTCTTTTATTGGCTTATTTCTGCACCACAACAGCACACAGATGTGTACAATCATGTAAAAAATTAGGACACCCTATTTAATATATATATATATATATATATATATATATATATATATATATATATATATATAAACATCGGGACATTTGATCTTCACTTGACCAATGTAGAGAGATGGAGGTAATATAACTAAACATGTAGAAAAGTAAAACTGAAGAAATGTCTTTTAAAATCATTTGTTAATTAATTAATAGAAATGCAATTTTCTTGTGAAGAAATAGTTAGCTACATTAGTATTGTAACTCTACCTTTGGGAAAGAATTGCTTTTTTAGGAGTTCTTGATTACCATGATGTTTTATCCTTTGGCTTGTGTTGCAGGGCTCCTAGGGCCAGCCAAGAGAGAGGCGTGGCTTCAGCTAAGGGCAGAGGTTGAGGCTCTCACAGACTCATGGCTCACTACTGCACTCAAGTCCCTGTCAATCATCAGCTCCAGGTTTGAATACTAATCTGTCATCTATGTCATGCTATATGTCCACTGCTAAAATGACACTGTACAGATTTTGCCTTTCTGTCGTTCATCAGGAGTAACTGCGTGAATGTCTTGGTGACTACGACACAGTTAATACCAGCTCTTGCTAAAGTGCTGTTGTACAGCCTGGGCTCTGCTTTTCCTATTGAGAACATCTACAGTGCAACCAAAATAGGTAAGTCATTGATAAGCAAGCCAGAATCACAGTCCCATAATTCAGCTTGCATTCAGCACTTACAGGGCCCATATATTGTATCATATTATTCTTACATTTTATTCTTACAATTGCATGTTTGTGTTGTTTTCTTAGAAAGAAATGAGCCTGAAATGTGCATTGAGAAGGAAAAGAAAAGACCTAACTGGGGCTTTTTTCAGCACTTGTGTTTTTTTGCCAAACGTTTGTGTGTGTGTGTGTGTGTGTGTGGAATAGGCTTTGGTTCGGACCCTAGCATCAAGTCATAAATTAAAACAGATCAGGGTAACATGTTCATGACTCCCTCTCTCTGTTTGTGTGGCCATATGGAGCTGATTCTGATTCTATGGGCCTAAAGTAGCATCTCTAAATGTAGTTATGGAATAACATTTTAGGGTGATGAACATGCCTGAAGACCCTCATCCCTAATCTAACTTCCTATGAATTCCATCTCTACCTCTACTTACTATATTAAGTCTAAAACATGTATATTAAGTCTAGAACACCTCAGAATACTTTCCAAGACAGACTGAAACTACAGTTAAAATGAACACAAACCTCACTGTTTTCACCCTCTGTCCCTCTCTGACCCAAAGTCCGATTCCTCACACACACACACCTACTCCTCCATGCTCATTTAGGTTGTCATGGGAACAGTAAAAACAGGGAGTTTGGGAGGTCGGGTGTGTGAGTGTGTGTGTCAGTGTGAATCCGTATCACTCTTCAGTGTTTATGGAAAATCATTTTTTCTCTTATCTCCCCTCCAGTTGCACTTTCTATTATTTCTCTTTTTTTCTCTCCCTCATTCCTGCACGTGCTCTCATCACCACATTCATCTTCTGTCTACAGCAGCCTCAATCATTAGGTTTAATGACTTAATGACCGAAATGGTTCTTTAAAGACATTTTCACACCTATAGTTTGTCTGCTCTGGTCCAAATCAGTTAACAAGTCTGTAAATGTTGGTTTGGGAAAAAGCCAAGCACACCAAAATGCATCTCCGCTGGTTGGTCTGGGGCAGGCGCAAGAAAGTAAATACAGGAAGAAGGTCCTGCATTCTGAACTAATGCAGATTTCAGTACAGTTTAACATGGAGCAGCAGCAGAGATGGTGTCTGTTCATAGCTGTAGTAATGATCTAGGTAACATAGCAGGCTTAGCTCAAGCTTGCGGAGTACACCTGATAGGTCAGATCACATTCCTACCACAAACGAACCATTACAGAACTTATTTGGGACTGGACCAAGGTCTCCGCCTCTCAGGGGTCCATTGTACCCACACCTTCCTAAATGAATCGCTTCACGGGTGAAAACAAACCAATTTAAACCGGACTAAAAATTGCAGGTGTGAAAATGTCTGAACCCTTAGGGTTATACTTACCACAGGGGTGCACAACATCAGTCCTAGAGGGGCACTCTCCTCAAATACACCCACTTTGCCTGGTGATTAACTGATGGTGTTGAATCAGGTGTGTTTTGGGACTGGGCTCCTTAATGCTGCGTTCGAGTGCTGATCGGACGGTTGTTAATACCGTAAACTAATATGGTAATATGGTAAGCTAGTAAATACAACTTCACTCCATTGAAAAAACACCCCATAAGCATGGAGATCCGTAGAATATCACAAAACAATGACATTGAGTTATCCACAAACGCTGTGAAATATCCAAAGAAATGAATTAATATTAGTCATATAGTCATTAAAGTATCAAAAACGTAAAAAAAAAATAAAAATACAAACATTTCTACAATTTCAAACAATTCAGAATGTTGTGTAGTCCAGTATTAAGCTTAACATCTGTCCAGGAAACTGGTCTACAGTGTTAAGACCATTTTAACTGGTAGAGAGAGTGCTCAGAGTGATGCTCGCTCTACCCTTTAAAAATCGCCATTGTGCTAAGATGCTTCTAGGAAATTTCTAGGATACTTTTTGGTTGGATATCCCCTTTAACCTCTTGCTGCCCCATGCCCAGTCAGCACTATGTGTGTGTACAACCTTAAGCCACTGCCATGTTTTTGCAGGTAAGGAGAGCTGTTTTGAGCGTATAGTGTCCAGGTTTGGCACTAACATTACATATGTAGTGATTGGCGATGGGCGCGATGAGGAGCACGCGGCCAGCCAGGTAACCTCACACACCCTCTGATCTTCCACCTCTCTGACATGTAACCCTGTTTATATTGCAGGCAAAGAAAGTTGCTTTGAGCGCGTAATGCAAAGGTTTGGCAGGAAGGTAGTGTATGTTGTTATTGGGGACGGTGTGGAAGAGGAGCAGGCTGCTGCCAAGGTAACAACCCCTGGGTGACCCAGAAGCAGTGTGTGACCCCCTCCCCCCTCCCGAAAGTGGACTCCCTGTCTGTGTGTGCTCTAGCAGTGCTTTACATGTAGCTTGACCTCAGCTCAGACTGACTGAAGGCTTGTTTCCCTCAGTTGTGTGGTTTCTCTGTTTGATGTTTAACTGCTGGTGATGGTAGACGGTGTGTTTTTATTTGCTTATCTGAGAGTTTTTGCATTTCCTCTCACGTCTCTGCAACCTGGCAGTCGCTCCATAGCTTTCTGAGGTTCCAAAACAGAGCTAATCAACCAAAGGCTGCATGTCTGCATTTTATTACGACAGTAGACGTGGTCGGGGTGTCATGATATGCAGTACTGACAGTTACAGACATCCAAGGCCATGAGTTAACCAGGATAACAAATGTTTTCTCAAGATCGCAGCTTACACTGTATGTCCAAATGTTTGTGGACATGCCTTCTAATAAATGCATCCGGCTATATTGAGTTTCATCTCTTGCTGGCACAGATGTGAAAATGCACACACAGCTTGTCTAGTGCTTGTAGAGAAGTACTGTCAATAGAATAGAACTCTCTAGATCAGATAAACATGAACTATAGGCACCATGCCTAATGCCAGGTGTGAGCTAGAGGGGTATAAAGCCCCCTAACATTGAGCTGTGGAGCAGTGAAACTGTGTTCTCTGGGATGATGGATGATGGTGCTTCATCCAGTACTTTTGGGATGAGTTGGGGATGAGGAGGGGAGGTGATCATCCAACATCCTGACCTTTCTTGTGATATTGAAGATAAGTTGATTTGTTTATGGATCAAGTAACAGTAAGTCCTGCACCTAACAACTGGGGTTATATTTAGGGCCCAGCCCTTCCCCTATACACTACCCACCCACTACACTGCAAGCTCCACCAGGTAGGCAACTCCCTTCCTATGTAGCTGTTTATGATCCGTTTAGCTTCCATTGGGACAAGAAAAATGACAAGATCCATTGTAATCCCAACAAAATAAGTTGTTAACATGAGAAATCAGTATAGAAATAATATCATTAACTCATGGCCTATCATGGATTTCAGCATCAGCATATAGTTCTGGTTATGTGTGTATATATATATATATATATATATATATATATATATATATATATATATATATATATACTTTGCATTTCTTTTTACTTCTCTATTAAATGTTTTATGTATCAAAATGCAAAAAAACATACTGTATATATAACAGACTGTACCATATTGTATCATAACACCCCTCATACCTTCAGTGCAACAGTATAGGTTGCATAGGTAGTTTACTGCATATTCCTGCTAAGCAGCATTTCAACCTGGATGAATATCTCTGTTCTAGAAAACACCAGAGAACTTCACATTGTTTTGTTTCTCAGCCATGTATGAAAATATGAAAATATTTTTGCAAATAATATGCCTTTTTTACCATTACATTAGAAACGGTATCTGGTATCTACTGTAAAGGGTATATGAAAGGGTCTATGCTACTTTTATGCTACTGTTACTCAACTTCACAAATTCATATGAAAATAATACTAAAAAAATTATTTGTCAATATATATATATATATATTCTGATAATTAAAGCTAAACCTTCACACCTTTTCATAAACCCTTCATTGTAGTGTGATTAGTATTATATCTGTCACTGTGGTGTTCTCAGGCTTTCCTGTCTGTAACTGGGTGTTGGCTTTTTTTAGTTACCATATCATAGATTTCACACGTAGGAGCAGTCTAACAGTGTTAGCACGGTATTCCTAAATGTTGGCAGGACTTGCATGGATGTTGATGTGTAAAATTAAGCTCATAGGCCTACTGTATACAGCATGTCCTTTGTGAAGCAGCTTCTTTACTGTGCCATAGGTACAATTTGACTAGGCCCTCTCTCTGTCCACAGCACAACATGCCATTCTGGCGAATATCGAGCCACTCGGACCTGCTCGCCCTTCACCAAGCACTGGAATTCGAGTACCTGTAACACTCGACAACTGTATCATAGGCCTCTTTTTGTACAACTATTTAAGAACAACAGTACACTGTAATCTCCTTTCATGTTGTTTTATTTTGTGTCTTTTTAATAATTTCTCTGGCTTCTGAGGTAACTCTGCACTGTCTTAAAAAGACTCGGACTGTCTGGGAAAGGGACAGCTGGGGTTTTAAACGGTCAAACCAGGCTCGGCAAGAGCTCACAAACGTCTTACGTCACCTGCACACTGCATTTCACTGGGGTGTCCATTTCTCCTAACACAAACAATAAACACACACTGCTTCCACACAAGGTCATATAGGCCTTCTCTATTCAGAGGAACTCATCTGTAAACCAATAGACATGTACTATCCCAAAAAAAGATGAATACACAGTCTAGCATAGATTGATAACTCATGTAAATTATTTTACGGTAACTAGTTTTAACAGTAAAGACGCTGTGTGTTTGAAAATGCTTTTTTTTTTTTCATTTGGTCTTTTTGTAAGTTTTTGGCTAAGTATGTGTATAATGATTTGTCGTGCCTTATGAACTGTTTTGTGTGACTTTTTTGTTTATTTGGAAAATGTATGTAGATGAAGGATAAAACTAAATGAAAGACTGAAATGCAAACATCTGGCACTTGTGTAATTCATTCAGGAAGATCATGAGGGCACAATTTTGGTAGAAAGACCCAGGCCCTAGCGATCTTTCGGCGAGCCTTTAGATTTAGGGTGTCGGTGTATTTCTGCCATCCTACCAACAGGAAAAGTATGACTTGCGCAGCTCTAATTGTGCAAAAGTCATGTACTAAGTCTCTTAATCATGGGGGCATTTTGGGCGTAATGTGCAATAAACCAATCAGTGCGTCACTTGCCCTTCCCTTTGAGAGCCAGGTGCGCTCTGACTGGGGAATTGATTTTTCAAAAGCAGGGCTGCACACACCCGTGTTGAAAATTCACTGCCAAGATAGAAATGAATGCCTGACAGTTGACGTCTGCCTAGGTTGTTTTAGTCAGTAAAGCACCAGAAGTTTCCCTGAACACACCTAATTGAGCGCGCTGCTTGCGCCTTGTAACTCCTTAAAATACGGCCCCCACTGTCTTTGGCAGCCTGAAGGCCTGCCCCAACTTCCCTGCAAACTATCAGCCGTAAGTCATACAGCTTCCAGTCAGGACATTTCTAAACTTCCTGCACACATTTCTCTCAACACTAGGAAGAGAGATGGTTTTCAGGAAAGTCCCCATTTTAATACAGAACAGAGATCAGCCTGAACCTAGTCACATCAAATAATGACAGTTTAACCAGTTCGTTTAAAGGAGACTGGTCATTTTGCTGCCTATGCTCAGCCTGGGGCAGTGGAGATTCAGTAGGATTTACCTTTTAATAAGCAGCTTTTTAGAGTGGTTTGGCATAAAATATTTGCCAAGTCGGAATAGTGGTGGTATAACCCAGATGTCTAAAGTCACGTATGCCTCCAAAAACCTCAGTTATTCATCAAGCCTGTATGGATACCTAGACACAACTCCCAACATACTGCACAAGGCATAATTGTCAAATCAAGTAAGAATTGAGTACAAAGGAAAGGGACCCCTAAAACATTTGATACCCCACCTCCTCCTGAAATTTGGGCAACACTGTAGCAACCATCAGCCTGATTTGATACAAATCCTTACAATAAAACATGCACATCACTGCATTAAGCTAAAGTTATGGTGAATCCAGGCTAAACCAGTGCGCTACAGGAGAAAGGGGGATCCTCAGGACCTAGACAGGAAACCCCTGCTCAACAGCTGTCCAAACCAACATGGATAATCAAATTTAGTTTGCAATAAGAGCCATCAGACCAAATATTTTCAAAACATTTATTCAGCCCCTTATTTCTTAGACTTGAAGTACTCCTCGATGACATCCTTGGCCTGAGACTCTTTGCCGTAGTCCTGCAAAAATAAAAAACATGCATGTTAATATTCTACACTTTATGGAGGAAATGCTCAAGACAATCTCCAACTCCAAATAGTTGGAAAGAGTTGCTAAAATTACAATACTTCCAACTTAAACTGTCCAAACTCTATAAGCTCCCCAGGCCCTCACTATAAATAACCCATATCAAGCCATTACTTATTCCACCAACACACTTAAACATCCTGCCAGTCAAAAGTATAACATACATTAGGAGCTCAAGGGCCACTGTTGGCTAGATATTTTGGTTGGTACAACAATTTGATAGACAATTTAATTATAATGCCTCAACCTGACATTACTGGACCTTAAAACAAGAATTCTGTGAGACCCCTGTAAGACTCGCATCACAACCAGAAAGGCTCTTACATTTATGTAAAGTGTTAAGCAGCAAAGCTGAACACTGCAGGACATGAACATGGAACCATACAGAACTGACCAAATGACTTGTTGCCTTTTTTTGGGACCTCAGAGACCATGTTTAGATCTTGAGGCTCGTAAGCCAGGCTCTCCCTCTCGCCAGGGTTAAAACAGACAGCCACACAGCACAGAAAGCCGGTGCCTGGACTCGTTCTGGCTACAAAGTGTCTTGTACAACACTAAACTACAAGCAGACATTCATCAGGCTTACCTTAATGACCACACAGCTGCAGCCCACCACCTTGCGGGGTTTGCCTTCTCTGTCGATTTTGCACAGACCAACCCACTCACCAAGCTTCTTGTTGTCGTCTACCTGCAGGAAGAACACATTGGAGTAACATCAGTATTGTCATTTACAAATCCTGTCCACTGCACAGATCAACAGAGCCTTACACTTGGGCAAGACTCACATTAGGTGACAAACTGGTTACTTTTATACAACCATAAAAGGTTGCGTTAATGTAGAAGATCAGGTCAAGATAAATATTTACAGGCTGTGAGGATTTCAGAAGCACAGATTTCCCCAACCACAGCACGTAAGATCATTATCATGATGGTTCCCAAATTATCAGAAACAAATTTACTTAAATGCTACTCAGGGCCAGTAACTTTCCCTAACAAAATCACCTCCACCTCAGATTTAAACTGGACTGCCAACTGGCCTTTACATACTTGCTGCAGGACCCAATGCAGTCGCTCTAAACCTCAGGCCTGAAGTTTGCCTGCCATGCATATAGTGTTTCTCAGCTGTACCACACAGTTTACCTCAGGATGCCTTCCAGCAGATGCATAAAGTGTGCCAAGAGAAGATCCTGTAGTACCTTTAGCCATTAATCAGGCTAAGCATACATTAACTAAGACTAAACTAGGACTAAGACTTACTTAAACTAGCTGAACCATGTCTACACCATCAAAGCCACCTAGTTTGTTGAACTGGCAGCAGGTGTATTAAAAGTAACACCCTTTAATTTCAAGCCATATTTTTTCATGCAACTCAAGGCAGTGTGTCTCAGCAACAATTGGGTAACAAAGGCAATTTCTTCACTGGATTCAGTAGAGGGAGCCAAGTTGTCATCACAGACACACAAGCAAGTAACTCTCAGAATGCACTATATTGCTAGATAGGAAATGGGGAGGGGTGACAAACAGAACACAAGACTGGTCATCTGTACCTTGATGAGGTTGATCTGATGCTCGGCACAGAGGGCTTCCACCAGCTTGACGTACATGGGCTCGTCACAGTTAGCAGCAAGGACGCACAGATGAGCCTGGCGCCTACAAAACAGTGCGAGAAGAGGAGCTTTAATTATCTCCAGTTAGTTCATGACACCAACACCACTGCAAGTTATTAGTATCTCAGAAAGCAATTGGGTAACGAATGGCAGATATCCTCAGAGACTTCAGTAGAGGGAGCCAAATTATCATCACAGATACACAACATGCATTAGGGCTGCACAATATTCTCTGTTAACAGCAAGGGCACAATAATCCAATTTAAAAATGACAGGAGGCTTCAATATGTAAATAAGCCTGCTAAGCAATCTATTTGGGTACTGTGTACATTGTAACAAGTCAGTTTCAAATGTGTCGCCAAATAATGAATCAAAGCACTTTTAATCCAACAAGCAACAAATGCAGTTAAACCAGGTCACTGACTTAATGAATTTGATACAATATACAACAGCAGTATACACCAACATAAGCATTTAGACCATATCATGCAGCCCTAACGTGCTTCTTCACATACAACACAACCAAGAACTAATTACATCTTACTTGTCCAGAGCCTTGGCAGCTTCACGGATGCCACGGGCAAGCCCGTCATGGATGAGTGCGGTCTTCAGCACTTCAGGCAGGGCGGTGTTCACATCCATCACTCCTCCGGCAGCAATGCTACAGCCACAAGCCCCAAATGAAATACAAATAGTTAACAGGACATCACTGGCCGCATAAGCCAAGCCATGTTAGACAACCATCGGCTTGTCAGACAGAGTTTATCACCCATGGATGGAGTGAAGGGGATTCCGACTAAAGATAAGATGTCATCATTACAGCCGACGCTTGTTCACAACTGACCGGTTTAAATGAGACTTTACCAAACACAAATGTCTTTCACACCAAACACAGTATGGGTCAACAAATACCAGGCCAGTTTCAAGAACATGGGTTAAGACTAGGACCCAGGTTTAGGCTTTGTATGGGCAGAAACTGGCCTGTAAAGCAGCCATACCTAATGAGTGTGTTTACATGAACAGTACCCCATTGAAGTCCAACCAATTATAGTTTTTAGAATTTTTCTAAATATTTCAAGTACACACCTGCAGGTGGAAATGGGACCAAGTCTATCTACATTAGTATTGCAGACAAGACTCATACTTCGGTAGCCTACAGAAACAGTTTGATCTTCTGGAGTCCTGGATTTCCTTTTCTTTTCCTCTTGAGCAGTTCTAACTATACCAATATTGGTTTCTTGCTACACAACCAGCTTCCCTTTTCTTCTACATGGTAAGGGCACTGCTGTGCATACAACCACAGCAATTCAATACTACCTCCACCTGAGTTTATAGTACATCCAGAACAGCATAAAGCAAGTAGGAGCTGCATAGCTAACTACACACCCTTTATGTGGCTTGCATATGTGGTCTTCAACCCTGCTCCTGGAAACTTCCACCAATACTAATCAACTGCATCTGATCCATTTGATTCTTCCCTTCATAAAGCTTGTCATGTTAAATATGGTTTGTAGGAAGGCTGAGCTCCAGGAGAAGGGTTGGTGACCACTGCCATATATAGAGACCTGTCAATACTCAAGTAATAGGGCTGCTAAGAATTTACAGCAATCATTCTTTTCACTGAAACATTACAACACCAAAACATCACTACATTCAGAAATGCATCAGGTTAAACAGCTGAAGTAGCCACAATAAACACAGTCAATGTTTTAATGACATGAGCATATTTGAACTTGGAGATCCTAAAATATCAAAGAAGAAAACCCAACCAAAATAATCACTCGACTCCAATACTATAAAGGCGAATTTTTAATTTCTTGTTTGGTGAAGGGAAAAAACATGGGTTAAAACATGGGTCAATCTGACTATTTCATGGTTTCATGGAGAAGGAAATCTTCTGTTGGGCCTACAGTAATGAACACCTACATGGAAAGCAAAATAACTGGTGTTTAGGTATATTAACAGGTTCCTTATACTCAGTTTTGAGCAATTTGACAGTAGTGACAAATAGCACAGTTAAGATTGTGAATGATATAGATTACCTATAAAGGTTACAACCTGACACCAAGTGTTAAGCATATGAGCTACAGATACTACTGCAGTACAAGTGAGTTTTTACTACTTCTGGTACCTGGGAGCATAATCTCTGCTCTCCCCAGCTGAACAGATCTGGAGGACTAAACAGACAGATGCACTGAACTGAGGAGCTGAAGCTGGTTGATAGCATGAAGGCTAAGCAGAGACACCCAAGTCTTCACGCCTAATGTTGGTTTTTAGGCCGTTTTAGCCGCTAATCCTGGTTTTTACGCAGCGTTTAAACAAGATGCATTTCACAGAATGATTTTTGTAAAAGTTACTTATTAAATAAATTAAAAAACTAGAGGCTCCAGCTTCCCGGAGCCGGTCTGTGTCTGTCACGCTTACCCTTCCTCGGCCATTGTAGATTAGCGATGGATGTTGGACTTGGAAATCCTGAAATATGAGCAGATATAGAAAGACATGTTAGTGTTTATTGTGGAAAAGGTGCTTCACAGCGCTTTTAAAGCGGGATGGTGAAGTTAGAGGGCTGATCCGGTCAGAGATCTTCACAAACTCACCCAATCCTCCCTCTGACTTCGGGTAAAGAGGACGTCACTCCGTCGACAACATTGCTTTATGGGTAAGAGGACCCGGAGCTGCCCGGAGCAATGCCTGAAATCCATGTCCTCAGTTTCTCTTCTTTGACTAAGGTGTTTAGTCCTATTTCACATTATCGGCGTCTTTTTATCCTCACAACGTAAAATCTTGGTTGTTTTTTATCCAAATCGCGTTTCAGGAAACTGAATATTCGTGTAGTTCAATCGCGATATCTGCGGTGTAAGGTTTACTTTCACCACGATGCGGCGCCCTCTTGCTTTTTGGCGGTAAAAGCAGAGAGATTCTCTGTTAAAGCAGGGTGGGTTTGTTGATCCCTGCAAACAGACAGACAGACAGACAGACAAATAAATAAATAAACAAATAAACAGACAGACAAATAAATAAATAAACAGACAGACAAATAAATAAATAAACAGACAGACAAATAAATAAACAGACAGACAGACAAATAAATAAATAAACAAATAAACAGACAGACAGATAAATAAATAAACAGACAGACAGACAAATAAATAAACAGACAGACAAATAAATAAATAAACAGACAGACAGACAAATAAATAAACAGACAGACAAATAAATAAATAAACAAATAAACAGACAGACAAATAAATAAATAAACAGACAGACAAATAAATAAATAGGTAGATAGATAGATAGACAGACAGACAGACAAATAAATAAATAGATAGACAGACAGACAAATAAATATATAAATAGATAGACAGACAGACAAATAAATAGATAAATAAATAGACAGACAGACAAATAAATAAATACATAGGTAGATAGATAGATAGATAGACAGACAAATAAATAAATAAATAGACAGACAAATAAATAAACAGACAGACAGACAGACAAATAAATAAATACATAGGTAGATAGATAGATAGATAGATAGATAGATAGATAGATAGACAGACAGACAGACAAATAAATAAATAGATAGACAGACAGACAAATAAATATATAAATAGATAGACAGACAAATAAATATATAAATAGATAGACAGACAGACAAATAAATAGATAAATAAATAGACAGACAGACAAATAAATAAATACATAGGTAGATAGATAGATAGATAGATAGATAGATAGATAGACAGACAAATAAATAAATAAATAGACAGACAGACAGACAAATAAATAAACAGACAGACAGGCAAATAAATAAATACATAGGTAGATAGATAGATAGATAGATAGATAGATAGATAGATAGATAGACAGACAGACAGACAAATAAATAGATAGACAGACACATAAATAAATAAATAGATAGACAGACAGACAAATAAATATATAAATAGATAGATAGACAGACAAATAAATAAATAGACAGACAGATAAATAAATAGATAGACAGATAGATAGACAGACAGACAAATAAATAAATAGATAGACAGACAAATAAAAAAATTAAAAAATAGACAGATAGATAGATAGATAGATAGATAGATAGATAGATAGATAGATAGATAGATAGATAGATAGACAAATAAATAGATAGACAGACACATAAATAAATAGATAGACAGATAGATAGACAGACAGACAAATCACAAAGTATATATCTAAGCTACACCAATCAGCCATAACATTAAACATTATAATGTTTCCTGGTATGCAGAAAGAACAACCGGTGAACCAGGGACATGGTCATTTGCTCTGAAGGCTCACTGATGCTCATGGCGGCCCACCTTACAATTTACAGGACTTACAGGATCTGTTTAAGGCTATTCTATTGGCAATATGTCTTTACAAAGACTAGACACGCTCTGTGCATGTCCTTTATAATTATACATCTGTGTCAGCAATGGGTGCAACGTAAAGTAGCTAAATGCATTCATTAGAATGGGTGTCCACAAACATTTGGACATATAGTGCAAGTAATTGCCTCACCCTCTAACAACCTTTCCTGCTTTTGAAGTGTGTTGTATGCCCTTATTTAGCCATCGTACATGCTTATGAACTTTAACCTCTATAAAAAGCCGTACAGCTAGACTGATCACATGGGTTGACACCATTGACTGGCAAAAACCCGGACAATGCTTTGCACAAAATAAGTCATTCAGGTTTTCAGGGCTGGTCTTAATGAATAGTCTATGTGTTTATATCACTTATTAAAGGTTTTAGGGACAGAAAAAGCTGCTTTTGCTGACTTGACTGTTGCAGGCTGTGCTTGTATGTAGGTGGCCTATATCAGTGTCTTAATCTGCAGATATTTATGGACCTAAGCAGTGGATTTTGATTACCTACCAGATGCATTTCTGTTTACAGCAGCTACTTACAAACAGGACGGGTCTGAGGGACATTATGAGCAATATGTTCCACATTGCCATTAAAACCTTTGATTTCTGGGTGGCTGGCAACTCAGACTGACTGTGCTGGTACTCGTTACACCAGACAGTGTTAAAAAATCAAGCTCTGGCATGTTAATAGAAAACAAAAGTTATGGGAGGGGTGTGTGTGTGTGTGTGTGTGTGTAAGTAAGTAAGCACATGAGGTGTGGCTGTCAAGTGAGCCATGTCAAAACTTGCCTACCTTGTCCTGGAGTAGGTATGCACACACACACACCCACACCTTTACCAGTCACACACCAGCTTCAGTCTACTGCTACAGTCGCTCACCCAGGGTCTTTAGCACTATTCACCTCAATCACACAATGTCTGTTGTAGTCTACTTCAGCAGCGCTGGTGGCTCTAGAGAGGTACAGTATGAATACATGTGTTACTCTGTTCTTTCTGTCTAGACGGACTCTTTCATGGCTTTCAGAACCTGTGTGAGCCTAGCCCAGGCCTTTCCCTGTATAAACATGCGGTTATGTCTCAGTCTCTTTCTAAGTCAAAAGAATGATTTGTTTCTTTTTTGCTTGACTTTATTATCATTCCTGATTCCTGTGTGGACTTTAGACATTGCTAGACATTGCTGCTGGGTATGTCTTCTCTACAAGCAGAAGATGTGGAAGATGTGGGCGATATCACAAAAATTACAGAAATTAGTAGGTTATACTGGATGTGCTTCACTGTTTTAGTGTTTCTGAGCTTTTCTGAGGCTTTATTTTATTCTAGGCATGTTTGTCGTGCTGCGATGCACTAAAGAAACAGAGCTAATTACAGCCACCTGTCACAACATTAGTACCAGGGGTCTAATATTGAGTTCTGACCGTTCAAGGCATGGACTCCACACGACCTCAGAAGGTGTCCTGTGGTATCTGGCACTAAGGCGTTGTCAGCAGATCCTTGTGAGGTGGGGCCTTTGTGGATCGTATCAATAAGCCTTAGCTGCCTGTAATCCTGTTGCCAGGTTCCTTGTTGTCCTTTCTTGGACCGTGTTTGGTAGGTACTGACCACTGCAGACCAGGAAGACCCCACAAGACCTGCCTAATGTTTTGGAGATGTTCTGAAGTCCCAGTAATCTAGCCATCACAGTTGGGTTCTCCACAAAGTGGAATTCTTATGCTTGCCATTTTTCCTGCTTTTAACACCATCACCTTCACCTTCAGAAATTGACTGCTCACCTGCTGCCTTATGTATCCACCCCCTTGACAGAGGCCAGTGTAGATGAAGATAATCAGTGTTTTTTCGCTGATGTTATGGGTGATCAGTGAGTGCTTTCATTTTACTAACTTGCAGTTGGTCAGTGTTGTTTATTTATTACTATATATGATATGCTCAGAGAGGTGTAAATTTGATAATAATAATAATTACCAATATCATCATGTTGGCCACCCCTAGACAGTAGATTTGAATTTGCGGACAGAACTGTGTTAAATGGACTGAAAGATGTTTGAAAAAACTGGACCAGATAAACATAAACCTATTGGCACCATGCCTAATGCCATGGTGGTGCTCCATTTAGTAATGGAGCTGAGGATGAGTGGGGTATTGTTGTATTTTTTATCTCTGCTTATGTAATACTGTTTGCATTACTGAAGTGTAAGAAATGTGCAGTATAAATAACCTGCCTTGACGTGTCTTGAAATCACAGCACTGTGTGCCAGTTTGCCAAACACAGATCAAATGTGGCTCCTTTCAGGGCTTCAGAGCGGCACAGCAGCCTAAGCATTGGTCCTATCATTAGGAGATTAGGAGGCCTGATGACGACAACTGTACTGGCCTTGCTTACTTATGCGGTTGAGGGCATCTGTTAGCTGAGGCAACCTGACTGGTAGTTCTGGCAGAGTTCTCAGCTGCTAGCTTTCACCCTAACAGTACTGGCAGCATTGTGTAATGGGGGAGTCCTAAGCAGTGGATGGGAACTGGAAAGCTCATTTTCAGACTTTCAACTGTTCACAACATACAGCAGTGAGATGCTAACTGTTAATGAAGTGCTAACTCAGATAGCAAATTTGATGTTGACCAAACCTGGGCCAGTTCCGGAACTTACTAGTGGCCTACATGGGATGATGGCACAGAAGAAGGCCAGATGCGGTCTCCAGGATCCAGTCTCCAGGATTTATAGCCATGAAAGGGCCGCATCTCAGCCATCTTTAAACCTCCACTGCCTGAAATGACCCACATCTCTTATTATTGACTCATTATTATTGTTATTATAATGATGAATGTTTTATTTATATCTGGATAATTATCATTACTATTATTGTTAGTTTCAGTAGTATTAAGATATTTTATTTCAAATGTTGTCTTTTTTATTTGATCTATTTACACATTAGTACATTTCTGAATGCTTTAGAACGAGGACCATCATAATTATTAATATGTAGCAAATTTTGTCTCACTTACCGTGCCAGTGCTGGTCGGTGGTGCCATATCTTTTCCAGAAACGGTCCAGATATGTTTTGGGACATGCGGGCCATATGAGTATTTTTAATATGTGGACCACTCGTATGTTAAAAGGGGTAAAACAGTCAATCTCTCTTTTCTCAATTTCCTCTCAGATGAAGCAGCAGCAGAATGAGATCTTCCAGTTCTTGGATGGAAAGAAGATCATCTACCGCGCGCATGACATCACACAGAGCCCTGAGGTGAAGGACGAGATGAGGAGGAAGGTGGGGAACCCCTCAGCTCTGCCTCCCCAGGTCTTTAACGGAGACAAATACTGCGGGGTGAGTCTCCTTCACCAGTCTTCTTTAGTTCATTCTCTGAAAGTGCGCTGGTGTAGAGGGAACGTGATACATGTCCAAATGTTTGTGGACACCCCTTGTAATGTATGAATTCAGCTACTTTAACACACTTTAACATGGATGTGCAAATGCACATACACACAGCTTTTCTAGTCCCTGTAGAGAAGTACTGCCAATAGAATAAGACCCTCATTAGCAGATCAACATGAACCTATTGGCACCATGCTTAATGCCAGGTGTGGGCAAGAGGGGTATAAAGCCCCCCAGCCTTGAGCTGTGGAGCAGTGGAACTATGTTCTCTGGAATGATGGATGGTGCTCCATCCAAAACTTTTGGGATGATTAGGGGAGTTGGTTTGAGATGAGGTGGGTGGTGATTATTCAGCATCCTGAAATCAGTAATGCTCTTGTCACTGAATACAATAAAATAGGGACAGTAGAGACAGTTACTCCAACAAAAGCAGGATAAACTCTTTTAAATACTCTTGATTTCAGAGGAAACAATAAATGAGCAGGTGTCCCAATACTTTTGCCCATATAGATCATTTGAACATGAATGAAATACATATTCATCAGCAGTGAAAAGACAGTAGACTCAAAGACAAAAACGTATGTAGATATTTACTTATCTGAAAATGATATACATATTTTAATAAAGTCCATGCTTAATGGTTTTTCTGTAACTGTGGAGCAGTTTTAGCACACAGTAGTATGCACATCCAGTGAGTATGTTGTATGAGCTGTGTGGAATTATGAGATTGGCATGCTTACTGGCAGCAGGTCAGGCTAATTACAGTGGTCTTATGTAATAAAACTGACGGATCTGATGAGCACACATTTGTAAGCCTATAGAACGACTGTTAGATTTCACTGCAGTAGTCCCAGTTTTTAGGAGAGCAGCATTTGGTGGATATTAATAGTAGCCTTTGTGTGTTTTTGCGAGCAGAAAGTACTGTGTTCTGCTGTGGCCGTTAAGACTTCATGTAGAAAGGGTGTGTGTGTGTGTGTGTGTGTGTGTGTGTGTGTGTGTGTGTGTGTGTGTGTGTGTGTGTGTGTATTTGACAGCTGTTACATAAGAAGTTCATGCCTTTAAGCAAACGGGATGTAAAAGCCAACATAGTTTGCTATTAAACCAAACAATGAAACGATCCTCCCATTAAGTGTACACAAAACGTACCAGTCAAAAGTTTGGACACGCCTGCTTGAATGTGTGTGATTATCATCTTAAAAACATTTGATCCAAATGGTAGGGTGACCCTATTTCTGCTTTTAAAAAAGAGGATGCTGGGACACACTGGTGTCTACTGTAGTTAGGATATCATTGCTGGGGGGTTTCAAGTAAGCCTAAGTTGTGTGTTGAACTGAACGGAGGTTATTTGGTCATATAGGCTATTAAGGATATTTATTGGTCTCGCTAAATTAAAGATCAAACGTGTATGTATTAATGTTTATTAAAATACCGTAGCGGCTTAGTTTGAGAGGTATTTACAACGTCACACATTTAGCGTCATTTAGCAAAACCATTTCTATTGATCTGTTCATCCAGAATTATTGACACAGTGTACAGAGCAGCTGCAGTGTTCAAACCATGAAGAAATTAAAACGGAACATAAATGGAGATACATGTTTTTCATTGGACAACACCAACAGTTTTATATAAGGTTTATGTTCATCTGCTCCAGAGTGTCCTATTCTTTTGGCAATACGTCTCTACAGGGACTAGACTAGCTGTGTGTATCTGGTGTGTCAGCAATAGGTGCAACATAAAGTAGCTTGACAGAATGCCTTCATTAGAAGGGGTGTCCACAAACATTTGGAAATATATGTGTGTGTTATATAATATGACAAGCAATATAGTAAAATCTATTTTATTCTGGAATGGTCCTTTAATGTGAAGCATACAGTGCAGCCTTTCCACCTGAATAAAGTACATCACAACTACTTCAGTCATTTTTTCCACTAAATAAATTAGGAGCATCTCTGTATTCAGTGCAGGAGCTAATTTGATTGTCTTCTCTTTAGCACAACTCTCCACTCCTTAGGCTGATTTGTTTATTAGGCCTAAAACTATCCATACTTGTCAAACTCACTAAGGTGTGGAATCAGTGCGTGTAAACTATGCATCTCAAACGGCAAATGAGTTTTACCTTCGTTAAGGAGATGTTAATAATAGAGTGTGAGTAAAATACACAGGCATGTCTGTAGCAACGTCTGTAGCAACCTTTCTCTCTCTACTCTGTGTGTATTTGTAGGACTACAAAGCATTCTTCGATGCAGTGGAAGAAGGCAAACCAGAGAAATTCTTCAAACTATGAGGCTTAAAACAGGATTCTTTTGTCATTTTTGTTTTTGTGCAAAAAGCTCAGAAATGCCTAATGAATAAATTAATGTATGTGCCAAACTTATTTTCTGTCATGGATGTATGTGTGGGGGTGTGTGATTTAACAACAGGTATTTTGCGTGTTTGAAGGGCCCACATCATACATTTGTCTTCTTTGTTCTGGTTGTACTATAACTAGCAGCAAGGGTGTTAAGGTTCTAAGGGCCTTTGACTGACTGGGGCCCTAAAACGTGTGTTAATTGGCCCAGTGTAATATTTTTATTATGGGGCTCAAGATCCCTGGTAGTGTCCCTCACTAGCAGTAATTCATTTCCTTTCCATTTCCGTTACTGTGCCATTAAATATTATACATGGAAGAGATCCATGTTCTGATTGGTTGCATGGTAATAAGACTCATTCAAAAAGCTACCGGAAACACTCCATATAACTTCACCCTTTGTAAATATTAATGTTTGGGGCTAAATGGCTGTATGCATGATACATGGTTCTGGGCAAATGTGTTGATTTTTGTGACATCACAAAAAGGCTCAAAGACCAAAGCATAAGCTTAGTTTCCATATTAGGCTGATATGGAGTGATACTACAATCCATACTACAATAATGAATTTGTTTTCCTTTATACATTTTCCAACATCTGTTTGTGTAGAAAAAACTTGTGTTGCCCAAGAATAAACTTCTTTCTAGTCTTCAACTGTCCAGTGTTGGTGAGCCTGTGCCCACTGCAGCCTCAGCTTTCTGTTCTTGGCTGACACCTCCAGCTTGGAGTTGTTGATGTTCATTCTGAGATGCTTTCTGCCCACCACAATTGTACAAAGTGGTAATCTGAGTTACTGCAGCCTTTCTGTCAGCTCCAAGCAGTCTGGCCATTTTCTGTTGACCTCTATCATCAATGACCTGAAGCTTCTGCCCTGTATCTGCTTGATTTTATTTACTGCCACTGATCAACTGACATCAGTATAAATGCTGTGTCACAGTTTACTTACTGTTCTTAAATGTACGTATTTAGGGAGAATGGTGAGTTCATTATTTTGATGAGAGATGAGCCCACAACCAGTAGATCATGGGTTCAAATTCTGTGGCTAACTGGTTAATCCTGCTTGTGTCTTTGGGCAAGGCATTTAACCGCTCCCAGATAGAGCATAGCTAGGCAGCAAATAACTCTTTAGAAAGATTTAGAAAGTAAACGAATAAGGTAATCCCAATGTGTCCACTTGATGGCAGCAGATGACAGTGTGTTTGTGTCTATATTAATTATGTTTATGTACAGATTTATCACCCCTCCCACACACACACACACACACACACACACACACAAGCACCACCACCCAATGGAGTATTGTTTTTATGATTTGTTTGGATGTAATTAAGTGTATTAGGACTGGGATTGAAACAGGGGTGTAAAAAGTAGAGAGAACCTATATGCAAGTGAAAGTGTGTTATAATTTTACCTAATTAAAAGCCACAATGTAAAGTGAAAGTCAAAAGTTTGGACACCCCCTTCATCCATTTCTTCAATTTACAACTGAGGAACCTCTTAAGGTGCTTTGAGGAACCTTCAAGAATTTGTTTTAGAAGAAAAAGGTTTCTTGAAGGTTAAGAGGTTCATCCACAGTTTCAAATAACCTCCAAAAGTTTCTCAAGGATCTTATACTTTTACAGTGTACAGTGGATGGTCACCCTAGCATTTGGATCAAATGTTTTTGGTTTAACAAATAAAATGAACAAATACAATAAAATAAATAAAAATCAGAACATATATTTTTGCATTAAGGTAACCTTACTGACCACATGCTCCATAATCCAGATTATTGATTCTGCCAGGTATTAACTATTTTTGACAAACTAAATTTACTAAATAGTTCTTTAGTAGAATGGAGTACAATTGCTTAAAAGGGAATTCCAGGAATTTTTCAAAAACAATTAGCAAATAATTAAACTAGCAAACAAATAAAACTGTTAAGATGCAGCCCGAGTGATCTGATGTGCACTGTCCTGAAGAAACTTACCAAGTCAGACTTTTTCACATCAGTGATGTCAGGAACCAGACATCACTGAAATAAATGATTCTACCTATAGAACCCAGAAGACAAGTGTAGGCTCACAGGTTGTTTTGGATTGGCTGTATTTTCCATTTTCCATAAAGAACCAATGGTTCTCATCCGTCACAGCTGGAAACAAACTTCTGACCTGGAAGTTTCCCTGTACCACTTCAAATCAAACCACTCTGAATAACCTTGTTTACAACTTACTGATTTAACTGTACAAATATTAATATTTCTATGGGCTATGGGGGTGGTTTCCAACCCTGGTCCTGGAGGACCCCATGTCCTTGTGGTTTTCTGCTCCAACACTCTACCTTCAACTCAGGAAATACAGGAAGGACAGCTGATTAGCTGGATCAGGTGTGTTGGGAGCAGAGTAAACACTAAAATGTGCTGGGCTGGGGGTCCTCCAGGACCAGGGTTGGAAACCACTGGGCTATGGTGTTAAAATCCCCAATCCTGCCCTCTGCTGGCAAATGAGAGACAGCCTAATTTAGGGTTATGGTGCTAGAACACCAACGGCATGTTCTCACACTCTCTGGCTCTCCTTCCTCTTTAGGCTGATGTTGAGTGAACCACATGTACAAGATCACTAGGCATAGAGTTCAATCTTCACATGTGAATTGGGCTAAACAAAATAATGCACTGAATTAACCTGACTGAATGTATACCTGATTAGTCATACCATTAGAATCTGATTACCTGGTTACAATGGCACCTGGAGCTACATATTAGGCAGCAAATAAACAGTCAGTTCTTGAAGGTGATGTGTTGGAAACAAGAAAAATAAGCATACCACTTGGACAAGATCCAAATTGTGATATTCTAGATGACCGAGTCACAACATCCCCAAAACATCAGGCAGGTCTTGTGGGGTGTCCCCGGTATGCAGTGATCAGTCCTTACCAAAAGTGCTTCACAGAAGAAAACCCAGTGAACCAGTGACATGGGCACCCAAGGCTCACTGATGATATCCATGGAGGCCCCACAATATTACCCATCACGTGGAGCTCACATAGGGTGGAACATGAGCCAGGTAGGTTCCAGGTGGGCATGGGCTATGAGTGAGTTTGTATATGTGTTGTTACTGGGATCCAGTTGGGCTTCCCAAGCCCACTCTAAGCTGACATGGGTCCCATCTAGGCCCCATGTACAGTGTACAACCCAGATTAGGGACAATTTTTACCCCTCCTATTACTGACTCTGGTGGGCATACATGTGTGGGACCAACATGGAACCCATGGACAAAAGTTTCTGGTTCTGGTAGGCAGTTAGGGTTCAATGTCATGGCTGATCGGTGTACACACAGCCTTCATAGTTACATTAATAGCTCCCTGTAAAGCCTTCCGGAATACAAACTGTAAATTCATCAAGCATTCATGGGCAGAGAATATTTTTATAAAACACTGATCTTTATTAGAGTCGTAGAGATTTAGTGTGAAAAATAGACAACTGTAAACCTGAACATACATCATCTACTGCTGAGAAAGAGGAATGTTTAAGTAGGCCTTTGTGTGTGTGTGTGCGTGTGTGTGAGACAGAGAGTGTGAAAGGAAGACAGAGGCTGGAGAGCTAGAGAGCAGTGTGTGAGTCTGTGTGTGCGTTGTGTGTTAATGTATTAACGCAGAACTCATTCATGTGGAATCATTTAATGAAACAGAGGAGGGGGGGTGGGATGGTTATGGAATAGACAAAGACAGGGAAAAAGAGATGTTGTGTGTGTGTGTGTGTGTGTGTGTACAGATACATTAAGCAGTTTAGCTGTAGGATATATTCTCCTGTACATGAACACGAGTTTCATTGTCTTTAGGCATCACAGTGTGCTACATCAAACATGCTAGTGCATACACCTGAGAGAGTCTAACCGAGGCAGTGAGGAGAGAAAGAGAGAGAGAGAGGCTGACCCTTCGGAAACTTGCATTGACATGTGACCTGTTTGCACATACACGGTTTGGGAAGAGCTTTGTTTACACTAATCGAACATCCCAGCATAAGTCAACCTGACCTCCATCTCTTTATTTCAGCAGCAAGGTCTCCATTAACATATTGTATGTGGATACTAGCATAACGAATAAAAGATCAACCATTGCTTTAAAGCAACATTATGTAGCATCTTTCCCCCAAAACAGCAGCTTCACAATTATGCTGAAGGAGAATAGCGTCTCTGTCATTGCCACTCCGGCCCGGTAACGCTGCTACTGCACTGTGGAATTTTGGTGGAGCTACACGAGACCTCTCGTCAGAACTGTGCATTGCTCCTCTACCGCCTCAGTCCACATGCTTCTTTCCCTTCAAATGCTGCTTCTGTATCTCTACAGATGCACTTGTGTGACAGCTGTCCATAAAGGGGATTATGTTTACAGCAGAGGAGTAAAAGTGAATTACACTCCCCAACAGTAGTGGGAGCCAAAGGCTTGCACAAAGTGGATGAATCTTTTTGCGAAATGCTGTATAGAAAAGCATTTACTGAATAAAAAACTGTATATCATAAGCGGCCTGCTGCTGAGGCATTTCCTCAGTCATCATGATTGTCAGTGTATTTTTTTCTTCCCCCGTCTTATGCTGTAAAATACCTTTCCATATCTCTCAGGGTTTTATTTTAACTATTAAATCATGATATCATCATTTGCATAATTAAAGATTTAACTCAACAGCTGGGCGGAAACCTGGCTAGTTTGACGCAGTACAATAACACAGATAATCATGTCTATGCATTTGCCTTAGAAAAGAATAGGAAACCTGTTAACTCAAATTTCATAACAGAAGCCAATAGGCCAATAGTTGCTTCAGCATTTGTACCATTGGCTCTATTATAAGTGTGTTGCTGAGTCAGCCTCTTTTCTTAGTTTTTTTACTAATTGGAAACATGAAAATTACTCTCTGTGGTAACTGACCTTATGCTACATAGGCTGAATACCAATGTTCCCTTATTAATAACACAATTGTTGTGATATCAAAATTTAAACACGTGGTTCAAAAATGGACACAGTACATATTTATCTGACGTACTTTCAGGTGTATATACTAATACTAAGACTATTTGGTCCACAAACATTGCTGATGTTCCCCACTCACTGTGCTCCATCCCAGAGCTAAACCAAGCTACAGTGTGATGCTGCCCACGTCTGGAGGAGGCCGGTTCTGATTTCAATTCAGTGTAAGGATACAGTATTCCCAACATTACATGCATGCACTGTTCACATGTGGATAACAGAGTTACGAGGGGTCAGAAAAGCTCACAGAAAGAACAACATAGATATACTTCATAAAGAGACACTCGCAATGGAAAAGGCAGTGTTAACAACAAAGCTTCTGAAAGGATCAGTTTTCTAAAAAATCTGAACACAGCTCTCCGAGGACATTGTTACTTTACAGCCAGCATTGTGCCTAAATAACTCTGTATATAAGCAGTTTGTTCTGTAAAAACTTAATAAAGTTCTGAAATTGAACCCGCTATTGAACCCTGTGAGAAAGAGAAGTGTTCAAAATCTGATGTGTTTTGACTTACATGACATTATATGACTGTCAACCTCACCAACAAACCAGCAGGCTTTGTTAAATATGGTGTTTAAAAAGATGCTGACAAGAAAATCCTAAAGTTTGAGTAACAGTGCTGTTACATAATAGAGCTGAAGTGTAATAGTAGCCTTTTTTAATAGTGTGTATTTAGAGTCATTCATAAGCCCCACAGACATAAAATTAGTCACTTTGCCTATGGTGGTAGTAACTTCAGGCTCCTGCAGATGGCACTGCATGAGGATGATTGGTCTCATAGATTGAGAAGAGGTGGTATAATGCAGTGAATGTCTTGTTCCATGTGTGAAAAATGGATCACAAAGCAGATGTTATTGCTATTGGCTAAGAGGAGTGAATGCATTCGGGCATGCCAAAGACCAAATTGTGAAGGAAGTAGCTAAACCTGCAGGTGTATGGAAGCGTACGGTCATACGGGTCTACCAGCAGTGGCAAAAGTCCCACTCTATAGGAAAAAAAATTGCTTGGGATTGCTTATATCGACTGATGAATTACCTTGTAATTCAGTGATATTCAGTGGAAAACATGTACAGAACAAACTGTATGATGTTTGGAACCTAACTGTTTATCACAGAAGGGTACATTTTAAGTACGTCATTTAGTTTTCCCACAGACAAAAACAACATAGACCCAGACGTCTCTTATTTGGACATACGGACGACAGGAAAATGATGCAAGACTTTGAAGGTCTGCGTAAGTGTAAGTGTAAGGTCTATTAATACCTGGTTCTATATTGTATTTATATTAAAAAAAATATTAAGACTTTTTGAGAACTGTGTTTTTTAAGGGGGGAAATGCATTTAAGGACAATTGGCCTCATTCACCAATATCTTCCTAAGAAAGTCTACTTCAGATTCATTCAATTGTTCACAGCTCTGCTCTTATAGTGATAAGAAACCACTGGTGATTGTCAAAATCTTTATGAAAACTGTGCAAGTGAGTTTTTAAGGAGAAATTTCTTCTCAAGAATGGTTGGTGAATTAGGCCCAAACACAGTCTTCCTATTTGGGATGTGTTCAGTTTATGAGGACACTGGGATCCATCACTATAAGAGCAGAGCTGTGAACAATTCTGCACTTTAACAGACACATACTTTTTATTTGGACTTTTCTCAAGAACAGATTTCTGAACATTATTGGGGAGATTTCTCTTAAATTAAAGGAAAGCTTTTCTGAACCCGACCCCTGGTCTTTCATCAGCTGAATGTGATCTGTTTGAACAGAATAAACACTAAAGTGTGGAGAGCTGTGGTAGTCCCTGACCAAAGTTTCGCAGCAGGGGTGTAGGCAGTGGAAACATAGAGGCGAGGTCAATGCATGCATATTTTGCTCTGATTCTGTGTTTCCTGTACAGGATCATGCCCTGGGCCTCTGGCCTGAACAACATTAGGCTTCAAAGCTTTATAAAGGACAACACTGCGTCAGGAGCCAAGGCTGTTTCCCTGTTCGCCTCAGTCTTTCCTTATTCCACAGAGGAGTTTCATCTACCTCTCACTGACTATCATTCATACAAACACATAGATATTCACACTTACAGGGCTATGCTTTGCTCAAATCGCTCAACTGATCTATACATGCCCCATCCACATGACTGTTTCTTCCAAGCAACTGTTGCCAGGTGGGACAAGCATTACTGTGCATTAGCAAAAATCTCAATTCTCAATTTTGTTGAATGGGATTTGTGCCAGTTCGGTAAAGTTTTTCCAACCTAGTAACATTTGCAATGTCAGAATGTGGGCAGCGGTGGGTTTATCTCATGTTAGAATTCACTTCAAATTATTCATACACAGAAGACGCAAAGCATGACCTACTAGGTACAGTACACAGATAAACTCATATAAGGTATGTAGATGCTTACAAACAGCTTACATGGATCACTGTACCCCAGACAGACACAGAAACATGGGTCACTGCTGTCCAATGAAAAACATGCATGTTCATTTTTTCAGTTTTTAGTTTTCTCTGTGGTTTGAACCCTGGAGCTGCTCTGTAAACTGTGTTAATAATTCCGGATGAATAGACCGATAGAAATGCTCTAAATGACTTGGAATAAACTCTTATTTTATATTAACTTCCATCCAAAGTTCTGAGCATTTTTGCCCTCTTTCCGTGAAGTAATCATTTTGGAGATACAGGTTTTTCACTGGATAGCGACGTATACACTGGATAGCGACGTATACAGTATTTCAAACACAAGCTGTATCAGTGTGATCATCATAGGACTAGCAGGTCATGCAACAATACAAACATTAAAAAACAACAGCAACAACAACAAGAGCATCAGAAATAAACATCATCAGGTCAGGATAGGTCTCTATAATCCACTGAGAGTAATTAGTCTCGGCTGGTGGGCAGCAGGTTTGGGGGTTTGGCAAAAGCACGGCTGGCAGTGAGGGCGTCACACTCTCGGGCAGAAAGATACATCACAATACAGATCCACAGTGCTTCAGTTCAAGTGATGTTCATCTCACAGCCTAGGATTCAGAATCCTGCAGAAGTGTCAGAGTTACAGAGTTAAAGGGTAAAACATGCTGCATTTAATGGGATCATATCCTGCATTTTTCTTGTGGTCAAATTTCTTTAATCACTTTTTATCTTATTTTATTCCACTTTTCATATTTTTCTTAGTCTTATTCTTTTTGTTGTTACTTGATAAAAGTTGTTGTTACTTTTATCATGTTTATTAGTATTATTATATTAGTCTTTAATCTTACTTTCCTTAGATTATAATTGTATAATTTTTTTTGGTTGTTTTAAAATCTTACGTTGGCGTAGTTATTTAAAAAAAAACTTTTTTCTCCTAATTCTGTTGTATATTTATGTTTATTAATTCCTATTTCTGATTTAATGTTTTTTTTTTTACTTTAACTAATTACATCCCAATTTGTTCATTTTATGATATTATTTACTCGTATCTTGATTGTTTTCATCATAAAGCTTTTAATTTATTCATTTACCTCCACTGCTTTTAGTTTAAGTTTATTAAATATAAGTTTTATTTTCCTGTTTATTGTGAATGCTTGGCTACATTGAAAAATGAGGGTCATCCTTGATGGACTTCCTCTAATTTCTGTTCCTTAAAATAAAAGTGTTACCATATATACCCTGTAGAAGGCTGCAGTGACTCGTTTGCTTCCAGATGGTCATGACCGTGGTCGCCATGTTGAGCTTCTTCAAGTGACAACACACACTTTTACTTTAACATGAATGTTTGGGGTTAAAGTGCTTGCAGGCTGAAAGAGCACTCATATATAACCATGTTCATTTTGACACGTTAACACTGTTTCCATAATTTTTCAAACTATATGATTTCATTAAAGAATCTACCAGAAGGATTCTTTTCAGTTTTCAGCACTTCTTTAAGCTTCTCATCCATATTCAATCTTCTGTGCATAGTTTGCTGTCATATCCCCATAAGCCATCTGTGTATACGGTATGCCTAAAGTCAAATTTATCTTCTAAATGCTATACTGGATCTACACTGTCATACTGACTAGTTAACTGATGCTGGTGTGCTGTGTGGCTTTACATTTCTCTTGGGACGGATAATCAGATTATTCCCAAGCTCAGAGCCAGGCTATGGGCGTGCATGCATTGTGGGAAATTAAATTCTGCTGATAATTGCCTTTTCATATGAGGTCAGCTGACATTCGCTACAACAGCATAAAGTATTATTAGCCTTCAAGGTTCAAATCTGTCATCCGGGCATAGCGAGGACACTGATTCATTTTCCATCTATTTTTTGTTTAGTATTTGGTTCTTCTGCTGATCATGCGAAAAAAAAATGCATCCCTTGAATATGGATAAATCCAGCACACAAGACAGGAGAGGGGAAAACTGCTGGAGAACAAGACTGTATAAAGTGAGAAGTGGGTGTGGAAGGGAAGATAAACATGGGCTAAATATTAAGACAAGACAACCTTATTCCCCATTAGTGTTTGGACACAGATGGAATCTGGCCTCCCCCTTTAACTCATCCGTCCAGTGAACACACACATACACACTAGTGATCAAACACACAGTGAGCACACGTGCCCAGAGCGGTGGGCAGCCATTGGGGCAGTTATCGGACCCACAACCCTTTCATCAATAGCCTGGTGCTCTAACTGCTTACCCACCATAAACATGGATCAATTGGTACTTATACTTTACTTTAGTTGAATTACATGAAAACACCCATAGAAACTCTCCTCCAGGACAGTGATAGGTCAAGATGGAATGGCCCACAATAAAACACACTGTGATTGGTTAGAGGGCTTTTTGCATACTGCAGCCTTTAACATACAGTGCTGTAAAATAGTATTTGCCCCATTCATAATTTCCTCTATCTATAAACAGGAGTAAACACACAGTGCAGTGTTAATTGACCTCTCTCTTTACTGAAGATAAAGATTATTCTAAACCTGTATCATCCGGTTTAGTTCCCAGTTTATTTTCTTTACATTTTTGTTAGCTAATATTTAATATTAGTTAAGTAATATATGATAAAGAGATAAAGACAAGTAGACACACAACAAAGATTTTAACCCATTCTGTTAAAAATGAATAAATATTTAATTTATTAGAATTAAAAATACTGGAGTAAAATTGACCCAGCAGTGACAATAGAGGGCTGAGAGATGCCAAACCATCAAGACCAACAAAATCTCAATAATAAAAATAAATAAATAAATAAAACATGTAATAAATGAAATGTGTTGAATGTCCAGTTTTTGCTAATGTACAGAGAACAGCAGTTTCTTTGTGAAATGGTGGAAAAGTTCACTACACTGTTCATGAATGAACTCCTTAAACAGCCTAGGGCCACCTGTAGGCCGAAAGTGTTATTATAATCTTCTATTACTAGAGAATATTCCCACCAGTTTGAACAGAAGTGCCTGTAGTTACTGAAGAATACACCAACATTAGTATGTAATAAGCCTTTCTGCTTTAAGGGGCTAATATTATTATTATTATTTATTGAGCTAAAAACAATGTTTATGGAGATAATATTCTACGTTCTGATGGTTACACATGCACTGGATTCATTTGACATTGGGGATAATATTGCTGTTCCAGCTGAACATAACAGGAGAGTTTAATGAGCATTCCTTTTAAAATCAACAAGCAATAGTGTGTGATTGTGTGTGTTGTGTTTCTGTACCTTCACTGAGGGCTTAGCGCTGAGGCGGAGAAATGAAAGCACTGTGTTGGTTTCCTTAGACTGGAAGAAATCTTCATAATCCTGAAAGAACAAAACACAGAATGGAACCAAAGGGATATGATGAATCTCATATTCTTGTGTTCTGGCGTTTTAACGCTTGTTCTGTTTTTTGTCATTGTTTGGACAGTGAAGCATGAGGAGCTGCTTCATGAGGAAAGTCATGAGTAATGAGGAAAGTAGGGTTGGTCGTATCCATGCTGACGTATCGATATTAGAGGTGGTAAATCTGTATTTCTAGGTTTGAAGATGGGGCCACAAACATTTGGACATATAGTGGATGTGTCTCTCTCTTAGTTTTCTCTTAGTGCAAACAGACACTCCAATAATGGAAATTTTGCTCTCTCTCTCTCTCTCTCTCTCTCTCTCTCTCTCTCGCTCTCTCTCTCTCTTTCTCTCTTTCTTTCTGTTCCTTAAACAGAAAGTGTGAGTCACTTTATGGGAAATAGTACTAATAAGCGTTCACCTCCCTAATTATCACTGTAGAAATCACAAGTTTACCTCTTTATTGTGCAGTAAAAATTTTTTTTATAAAAAATGTAATAATTAAAATATGATTTATTACAAATATTCAAAAATATAAAAGGAAACTGTCAGAAATTGTGATTGGTCAAATGGTCTGAGAGGCAGGGCTCTAGGAACTGACATTACAGTAGAGGGATATACAATGTAAAATCCAACTAACACTGGTCATTCACACACACACAAACATTATTCACACACACTGACCCTCATGAACAGAAGTTTTAAATCTCAGGTCAGAGTTTGATGTAAAGCTTACTGTTGGGACAAAAGACCACACTCTCATTTACATCATTATTCCAGCTGAAGCCTCATACATAACACACACAGACACAGACACATTATTACACACTATATGGACAAAAGTATTGGGACACCCGCTTATTTATTGTTTCTGTTTAAAATCAAGGATATTAAAAAGAGTTTATCCTGCTTTTGCTGGAGTAACTGTCTCTACTGTCCAAGGAAGTCATTCTACTAAATTCTAGAGAAGCACTGCTGTGAGGACTTGATTGCATTCAGCAACAACAACATAAATTAGGTAAGGATGATGGATGATTACCACCCCACTTCACCTTCAACTCCCCAACTCATTTCAAAGTATTGGATGGAGCCCAAGTTTACCCCAGGCATGGCATTAGGCATGGTGCCAATAGGTTCATCTGCTCCAGAGTGTCATATTCTGTTGGCGCTTCTTCTCTACAGGGAGCAGACAGGCTGTGTGTGTGTAGTGCTGTGTCAGCAGTAGGTGCAACTTAAAGTAGCTGAAAGCATTTATTAAAAGGGGTGTCTATAAACATTTGGACATATTGTTTATGCACTAAGACGAGCATGAATAATAACTGGAGGTCCCATATGTGTGTGTGTGTGAGAGAGAGTATGTGTGTCACTGCAAAAACTAATCAAAACTGAATGGATGGTCAAAACAGAGGTTGGAAAATGAACACCACAACTACAGGAAGGAAATACCATGTGTGATCATGTGATTGGATCACAAAAAACACACTGGCTAAAAAGCAGTGGAAGTCCAGTACAGAAAGTATCTGTGCAGCATCTCTGATGAAAATATGTACCAGAAAGATGAACATTCGACAGTATTGGGATGAGGATAAGGAGACAAATGTCAGATAATCAACACTTTTAAACACACTTCATTGATTACTACCTCCATATATTGATCTTCAATAAGTATTCAGTCAAATCTAGTCCATTCTAGGCTCATTAGGTACTGAGGGTTCTTTTGCTCTCATTGATTCTTGAGATTTAGCTACACGTATTAACATATTTGCCCTGACACTTGTATCACTAATTTAGCCAATTTTCAGTTTTTGACTTGCCAGTTGTGCCTGTGATCTAAATTCCATGATGAATGGACCAATAGGAATGCATTGACTCCTAAGAAGCTTTTTATTTCTTCTACTGAAAGTTGCCATTTTGGAGATACAACATTTTTGAGTGATCACTCATGTTTGCTGACGGTGGAGCGCAAGGATTCCAATGTTTCAGGGTGTTCATGTCTGTGTTACCTTCTGGTTCTCTCCTTTAAGCTAGGCTGTTATAGCCAGGTCTGCTGGAGTCGCTAGCCACACTCTAATAATTTATGGCACGGGTTGTCTTCAACGTTTTAACGTTTCTAAGTTCAGCCATGTCACACCATCGCTGCATTCTCTTCACTGGCTTCCTGTAGCTGCTGCCAGCATCAGATGTAAAACCCTGACGCTGGCCTACAAAGACAGGAATGGACCAGCCCCCCGTACTTGATGGCAATGTTCAAAAGCCGATCTCACCAAGAGCCCTTTCAGCTTCAAGTATGGCTCGGCTCGACCCGCCATCCCTTAAGATCCACGGAAGACGAGCGTCCAGACTTTTTTCTGTCCTGCACTGAAGTGGTGGAACGAACTTTCCCTGGGTGTCCAAACAGTCAGTCGCTCGCTATCTTTAAACGCAGACTGAAGACCCTCCTCTTCTGAGAGTACTTGGGCAAAGAGTAGAGTATTATGGTCTCCATATTGACTTGTGTTTAGTAGTGTCTAAGCTTACGGGTATTTTTGATTTTCTTTAGTTTATTCAAACTAGCTGAGGTTATTCTTGAGTAAACAGCGAAGCACTTTTGTAAGTCGCTCTGGATAAGAGCGTCTGCTAAATGCCGTAAATGTAATGTAATAATCTTCATATTCTCTGTTCTCAATAAATCCAAACAGAACTAATATAATCTCTTTACTCTATTCTGGGTTGGCTGATGGAAGACTGACCTTTGAGATTTCCCCTACATTCCCGGCATTTGCTACACCCCACACCTTCAAACTACTTCAAAACTACATCTCTGTGTCATCCTGATGTACCAGAGTTTGGATAAATGATGGGACTGTTTCAGCATTATTATTATTATTATTACTACTGTTCAGAATAGCAACATTAATCAGAAACTTGTGCATAACAATGGACTTGTGATTTTATACCATTAATTAGTAAATATATGTAAAGTGTTTGTGACCAGAGGTCGATGGGTCCCAATGTTTCTTCCTCCACCTAGCTGTTGTCGTATATGTCTGAACTGGTTACTTTACAGTAGAGGGGAAAACATGTATAATGCATAATGTCTATTATGTATAATGTATATGATAATGTATACGGCTGTAATGTTTTATTTTGGGTCATTTTGGACTATTTCTGCCTTCTTAAGTTTTGATATGGAAGCAATGACAAGCAGTTCACAGATGAGTGCGTGGTTTACTGATGACTTTGTGATGATTTATTGATAAGTGTGTGAGTGCCTTTTGAGACACACTCACCCCGCAGTAGACGGCTTCATTAAAGATCTGAGGGG